>NW_025954979.1:0-495202 GCF_022376445.1 Fomitopsis serialis
CCGGGAATCCATGAGTCAAGCACGAGTATGAACACATCGCCGATACCAAGAGACAAGAGCATCCGCAGGTGTTCCCTGGGTACAAGTTCCAACCGGTGAAGAAGGAGGACAAGGAGAAACGCAAGGAAGAGGAGAAGGCTGAGAAGGCGAGAGTGAAGGAGGAGCTGAAGAAGGCCAAGTCGCGTCACGTACCGTACGTTCAGCAGGATCTCTTCGTCCCGGGGCCGCCTCCCCAGCTCCCGCAACCGCCTTTTGTGCATCTCAACCACCCCTACCGCCCCGCGCTCTCCACCACTCTCGGCCGCCTCGTCGCCGACCTGGACGCCCAGTCCCTTGTCTGTCGCTGGCGACTTCCCGGGGGAGGACGACGCGCAGGACGTGAAGATGTCCTTCCCTGGACGTCCGTCATGTTGCCGCCGACGGAGAAACGGCCACGGGCTGGGAAAGGAAAGCAACCTGCGTACGATTCACGCATGCCCCCGCCTCTCGTACCAAGCAAAGTGTAGCCTGCGCCTGTGTCGCTCACGGCCGAGCGCATCTCGCCCCCCTGGGCCTCGAGTTCGCAGACTGTCGAGCTACCCATGGTGGACGCGTCGTCTGCCTCAACATCCGCTCCCGCGGATGCTCCGAACATCGTAGTATCTGCAGCAGACTCAGGATCCTCGTCTGCGGAGCTGAAGGGAGAAGACTGCGATGGATGTATCGAATGATACTGGACCGTCGAACATGGACCCCGACTATAGGTTCATGAACTCAACCCTTTTGGAGCTGATGGGGTACGTGTTTTTCTCGTCCACCAGACGCGTCGTGGCCTTCACTGATCGACGTGTGAGCTACAGGACATGATGCAGTCCGGCATGCCTTTGTCGGACCTCTGAGGGCTGGACTGTGTCCAACCGTAGGCCCTGGACGACGGCTTCAGCGGCGCAAACGCCAATGCTACGGGGGGAGCCAGGAGAGTACGAGCTTACGCCTGTCCAAATGACGGAGTTCAACGTGTTCCCGCCGCCGGGCGCGAACATCGAGGTCGGCGTCATGACCGGGCCCCTGCGCACGCACTCGAGGAGGTCTACCTACGTGTTCGCGGAGCTGCTCGACGGGCTCGACTGGTCGACCATGTCTGGTGGATCGATCTTTGGCTCCTTGCAGAGCGAGGGTGCCGACGGGGAGGCGGGAGGAAGCGGAGACGGGATGGACATGGATGGGGTTGACGCGAACCCGATGCAGGAGCTGCGACGGAGCGTTGATCAGAACAGCCTTCGGTTTCAGGGGGGCTTCAGGCCGGGTTCTTGCTGTATGTGCTAGGTACGTCGGATGCCTAGCTTGCGCCGCCGTGCAGCCACTGATGCTTGAACGCAGGTCTCACTACTGGTGTGGTCGTCGACACCGGTGACGATTTCACGATGGCTTCGCTCTACTGCATCTCACACGTTGGCTGAATATGGCTGGCCGGGACGTAACGCGGTATCTGATCAAGGTTCGGCTCATGCGAGGTACACGGTCGAACAAGCGGGTGACTTTAAGACTGTCCGAGAGATCCAGGAGAAGCTGTGCTATGTCAGGTGCGTGAAATCTGAAGAAAACCAGTCGGAAGCCATTGGACTCACCGTCAGCTACGATATGTACCTCGACATAAGACTATCGGAGGCAACAGTCCTCGTGGACGCAGTAAGTGCACGTCGATACGAGAGTTTGTGCGTCTGCTCACAGTGCGTCCAGCTGCTGAACGGCTGACTGATCAAGAGCGATTCGCAGCGATCTAGTGCATGTTCCGGCCACACCTCGTAGACGTTGAGCAACCGGGCGTATCAATGATGCTCTTCCAGGCCATCCAGGATGCCGTATCGTGTCCTACGTGTACCATGGCCTGTGAAGCTGGCTGGAGAAGGACATGGACCAACTCTACCTCATACAAGTGCTCGGCGGTGACCCGTCGCGCGACGGCTCAAGGTATGCTCCACACGTCCCGCGTATGATGGCTATGCCGAACGTCGAACGTCCTGATAATCCCTCATAGAAATCTAAGACTCACTGCGCAGAAAACGCATGGCGTTCCTCGGCGGTGTAGTGCTCGCAGACATCTTGAAGAATCAGGAAGGATTCTGGGTATCGCACAGGGAGTCGTTCGGGCAGGCTCCGCTCGCTAGACAAGCTGACGGCGGGGTGAACGGTTCCGCGCGAACTGTGTTCCGTTCCAGCGCAGGTAGGTCATGTACGTAGCTCCCTAGTCAGCATCTCATGAGCGCTGACTCGCGACTGCGCTCACAGTTCAGTCAAGATACGCCATCTTCCCATATGGGGGTGGCGCCGACATGCACGAACACCACCTTGATGTGATTTCACTCAAACACGCCCGCCATTTGTGTTGCAAATCTGCATGAATCAGTATGCGAATGGATGCGAATGATGTCGTGAATGGACGCAAGTCGCTTCTTCGATTTACACGAGTGGAGGCGAATTGTCTTTGTGGGTGGAGCGAATTGTTTTGTGAGTAGGGCGAATCATTTGGCGAGTAGGGGGCGAATCATTTGGCGAGTACGGGCGAATCGTTTATGGAATATGGGCGAATCGTTTGGCGAATCGCAAACGCGTTTGACCGACACAGAGAATTTCTGGCCGCCTAACATAGTGACGAACCATGCAGTATGTCAGGCTTCCGAACATCCATTCTGGGCTTTCCGTATTTGGCCGCCTTACATCACGCCTTTTAGTGGGCCGAACATAGCACCTGCTAGGGTGCCGCAAATACATAATGCTCGGCCCACGTACATTGTCCTTACATCATAAATTATATCCGCTTTGTTCTGGGCCCGCACATGGCTTCTGGAAGGGCGTCGCGCATTGCGCGAGCATTGTCCTAACATGCTCAATGATCGACCTCTGCGCGGCCTCCTAACATGGCGACAAACACGACCAATGTCGTGTCACCTGACATGCGGTGTTTAGTCTGCAATGTGAGGGCCTCGAACAAAGAGCGTGACATTTCCACTTTTCGTCCAGTGTTAGGGGGCCTTAGTCCGCCGCTTACTAATCTACACGGTCTTCCAATGTTAGGCCAATGTTAGGCGCTGCCACAACCCAGTTTGTCCCCAGTGAGTAAGTTGGCGGTGAGGTCGCTGACCCGCACGACGCAGTGGCGGCGTTTGTGCGCAAGCGCGCTGCAACTGTCAGTCAGATGACGTGGGCGGGGTAAAGGGCGTCTAAATAGCATCCACATTCGGCGAGGGTTCGGCGCCAGGCACCTCGGTCGACTCGGGTTGAGGGATCGATTCCTGTGCAGCTTCAAGTTGGGAGAATCGGAACATTGTGGACTGCGTGGTTGACGACTCTTTCGCTCTTGCAAGTCCTCGTTCAGCCTCAACTGACCTTCCAAAAGCACACCATGGATAATGCTCTTCGGCAAGCTAGGGCCAACTTTAGCTGGGGGTCGGCCTTCACTTTCGCTGTCCCGATAGTGGTGTCCCTCGTGGCAAACTACGCTGCTTCAAAGTTGAAGCTGAAGCCAGAGCCCCCGCCCGCTCTCTACCTGCCTGTCTTGAAGGACAATGGGTTCACCCCGAGAACGTACCCGGTGACGTATCGTCTGGACCCAGTCGAGTTTCAGAACTACGAGCGGGTGCTGAATGCCACCACAAACGTTCCCGATACGACGGCTGTCTTATTGAATTGGGCACGCTTCCCGAATGTCCTGCTCATCACCACTCTGTTATGTGGATCTTGGCTGGACGACACAATCGCAGGAGTCGTCATATGGAACAACAGTCCGAAAATCTTGACATACGAAGTGAGCGCGTTCTCCACTCGCCCACACTGGTCAGCCGTCTAAATGCTCCCTTCCAGGATTTCAAACATACTGGGTGTCCAAAAGATAAACTTCACATCCATAATGCCCCGGGGAACGCATATTTCCAGGGCCGCTTTTTGGGATGTGCGGCAGCCAAGACTCCATACTGCTACATACAGGTGAACGCGTGCCATCGCGTCCTGCTGCATCTACGACACTCACGTGTGACTGTCATAGGACGACGACTACCTTGTTCGTGCAGAAATCATAAGGTCTCTGCGCGCTCGCGTCGCCGACGCGGATGACCCCCACACGATTCACCTGCTTCCATCCCATGAACACCTGTCAAGCTCTCTGCGTGAGATCCACGTCCAGAAGCCCGACCTGTCGTACCTCTCCGATATTCATACTTCCTTCGCATGGCTGGGGCACGGCACTATGATGCATCGCTCCAGGGCAGAGGAGTTCCTCTCCTTGATGCGCTACCTGCGTGCCTCGCCCGATGAACTACAGATGGCCGACAACTATTTCACCATCCTGAGCAACCGTGTACCGGAAATTTGGTTCGACCAAAGCTTTGAGCTCGGCGGTGGAAACGCATTCACAGTCGGAGATGAAGGGCACCAACGGAACGCGAAGCATATTGTCCGTCTATCCTCCTTCGTGCTTGAGATCGCAAGACTCATCAGCCGGTCGGCCACTAGCTCAGGGCGACGCAATACTTAGATTCGCTTGCGCGGTGTGGAGCAGCCTCGTGTGACCCTGGTGCTCAGGCAAAACCAGCAAGGATGACAGTCCCCTACGTGTCGTTAGCTGACACCCCGCCCCGGTCCCGATGGACTCGTGCAGCATGCAGTGGTGCCTCCTGCATCGTGGAAACCAATATCAGACTGCTCCCAGACTCGGCTGTCCACACTGCGGATAGCGTGGAGAAGGTACTCACGGTAGAGGACCAGAACCTCGCACTTTTGGGGACCGCCGGCAAACAAGAGTACGAAGATCATCCGCTGTCGCACGCTGTAGACACCCGTCCAGATACGGCATTCCGGAGCTTCGCTAGTGAGTGATCACTATTCATCGGGTCCGAAGGAGTTACGAACAGTCGACACGTTTGCAGATGGCCGTGCGGGCGATATTGTCGTCTTGGACATTCTCGGAGATATCAGCGATGCACATGGATGGCAAGCTGTCGAGATGGTCTGGCTAGTCGACGCAGATACCGAGGAGATCTTGCACGCGAGCACTTTCGAGTCTTCGGTAGACAACGAGAACTGGGTAAGTTGAAACCCTCGCCGTCTCGGAGTTTTGCACTGAATATAATTATCGCATAGCGGCAAGCAGTGCACCGACCCGTCTGTGACGACGTGACAACATCAAGACTCGACGAGAACGATGACTTCGGGAAGGCACACCAACGTGAATGCAGCGTCCAGGTCATCCTTACGTCGAATGATCTGCATCTGCGTGCGACTGGGCGATATTTCCGAGCCAAACTTCAAGAGGATAGACAGCAGCCTTGGGTGATCTTCGAAATCTGGCTGAGAGGACTGTCATTACCGCGCTGAATGTGAAGTACAGTACATCTTGTCGCGTTCACTCAAAAGTCTTTGCCTCCTCGAGAGGCTATTTTTATTCATTTTAATTGCACATACCCTTGAACAAGACAGCTCGATGCTGTCCGCACTAGGTTCAGTGTCACTCAACAGTCGGACTCGTACAACTGATGTACTGACCGTCGGCACGTCTTCGGCCGGCCTAGAACGAGGAATTATAAGCACGATGTATTCTTCCATGATTTCCTCTACGAAGGAATTCGAAAGGCGTCCACAGACCTTCCAGTCAATATTTCAATGTTCATTCACATTTACCGACCTACTGCGAATCTTTGAAGGACGTACTCCTGCAGTACAAGACACTAGGGCGCTTCTGCACGCTCGTTTAGGAAAGGCGGCCATGCACGGCTCGCCTGAGTAAGTAAAGCCCCACCAAAACCTTCTGAATCTCAGTCACTGTGAGTCTGACCTAAGCCGGCAGCGCCGCATCGCATGCAAGACAGAATCTTGGTCTGTAACGTCCATTTGGTCGCTATTGAGACTACCTAGCTGCGTAGACAGGCTGTCCTCACTAGCATGCTCCGTGGATGTCGCCTTCAGTCAAACCGCACCTCCGTGGGACCCGCCTTGGGCCTTAGGCCGAATCGTGGTTTCAAGTCCACATCAGTTGGTAGGCTGGCACAGGAAATCTCCGGTAGCGCTTTGGTGCGGACCCGGGCTAAGGCATGTCGAGAACTCGGCAGCGGCGATACTGAAACTAACAATCGTAGCGATGTAGGAGAATCTCGCGCAGATAGACTCGGAGCGGCCCTTTTCGCCTTTCTGGTGGACACATTTCGGAGAAGACACAACTACCTACGGATCTCGCTGACAGAGAAATGCAATCTACGATGTGCGTCCTTGTAGGAACATGCTAGACCACAGAAAGCTGATACAGTGATCTTGCACAGGCTTCTACTGCATGCCAAGCGAAGGCGTCGAACTGTCTCCCCGAGAACATATCCTCACAGACGATGAAGTGATCCGGCTTGCTAAGCTGTTTGTGCAAAGCGGAGTCACAAAGATTCGGTTGACTGGGGGCGAGCCGACAGTTAGGAAAGGTCTTGGCGACATTATATGTGAGCACTGCTTGCCTCGGGGTTCTGAAGCACGGACGCATCTCAATACCTATCTAGCCCGATTGAATGAACTGCGGGAGTTCGGGCTCGAATCCATAGGCATGACCAGCAATGGCATCGCCCTGGCACGCCGACTGCCCTCGCTCGTCGAAAACGGGCTAACGCATCTCAACTTAAGGTGACAATTCGAAATTGCCACATCTGCCAGGCACCCCGATGACTGACGCAGCGTCCATTGTAGCTTGGACACCCTCGACCCCTTTAAGTTCGAGATAATGACCCGCCGACGAGGTCACGAAGTCGTACTTCGTAGTCTAGATGCCGCTCTTGCATCAGGCTTGCAGTCTGTGAAGCTCAACGTCGTGATCGTGCAAGGCCTGAATGATCACGAGGCGCTTGATTTCTTAGAACTCACCAGGGATAGGGATCTTTCGGTCCGGTTCATTGAGTTCATGCCTTTCACAGGTAATGGTCTTGCAGTTTCGCTCTGTTGCACGGCTCGACTCAAGCAATCGGTTTCAGGTAACAAGTGGGATAGACGCAAGATGGTCCGTCAACCGAATTGCTGGCTCGCATCCGGCTACGACATCCGGACGTTTGAAGGCCCCAGATGAACTGAACGAACCGCCGCTCCTACATGATACCTGGAACAAGGGTAGCTTTGGTTTCATCAGCAGCATGTCCGACCACTTCTGCGGCTCGTGCAATCGCTTGAGACTCACTGCGGATGGTCAGATCAAGGTATGTGCTACTTGCATTTTACAGCCTACCATCTGTCTTATGGTCCGTTGACTTGACTTGACTTGTCAGGTTTGTCTGTTCGACGCCAAGGAGATCTCGTTGCGCGATCGCATGCGAGAAGGGTCCACAGACGAAGAACTGCTCCAGACCATAGGTTTCGCTGTTCAGGGCAAGAAGGAGAAGCATGCGGGAATGGAAGATATAGACGTTGTGACGAACAGGCCCATGATTCTCATTGGAGGTTGAGTCTCTTCCTCTCTGCCAACGTTGGTTTTTGGCTCCTGCCTGTCCAGTGCCGTGCTGATCCGTACGCTCATAGCAAGCGTCAAAGTCGACGTGACTCCGTGCCGAGGCGTATCGCCATCGCACAAGCACAGGCCAACTCTATTCCAACCGAGAATCGGCTCGTTGAGACCGCGCTCCCTGGCCGCCCACTCATTCAGTACCAAAGTCCCCTCATCGCCAGATCTCGGAGGCTCCAAACCACGGCTCACACACCTGGATGACTCCGGCAAGGCATCCATGGTGGATGTTTCAATAAAGAACCCACGAAACGCCGCGCAGTAGCCACAGGACGAATTTACATCCCGGCGGTAGCTTATGAATTGGCAACTGCAACTTACGCGTCGTCGGACTCGGAAGAGCCTATCACCGCGGAACGGCTATCCCCCTTGAGAAGGCGAAAGCTAAAGCCCGATCGAAAGGCGACGTGTTCATGGTGGCCAAACTGGCCGCCATCATGGGATGCAAGCGGACGTCCGATCTAATACCCCTCTGCCACCCCTTGCAGCTCTCTGATATCGCCGTCACGCTGCATGCGGAAGTACACCGATCAGCTTCCGGATCCTCAGGGCCAGACGTACAACACCACCCCGCAGCAGTCTCAGATTCCGATGTCGGAACCATGTGTCAAAGACGCGGGGTAGATCGGACCAGTTCAGTATTCTCTGTCGTGCGGAAGTGGCTTGCGAGGGCAAGACCGGAGTGGAGATGGAAGCTTTGACGGCAGTGTCGATCGGCCTTCTCACCGTCTGGGACATGTTGAAGGCTGTGGCCGGAAAAGAGATGACAATCGGAGATATTGTCGTGTCCAGCAAAGAGGGTGGTAAAAGCGGTGATTTCCATAGAGTTCAGTAGCAGATGTTAACACCTATCTTTCTCCGCCGCCACGACGACTGTACGAAAGACACTTGATGGACACCATGAGCTGTTGCATCCGTTTCGGCATTACGGGGGAACGCCGCAGCTTGCCATCAGTGCTCTCGCATGAATTGAATGTACGCTAGGCCTTAGGGCGATATGCGTCGACCGCCGCGGACCAATTGTATGTAGCAAGTTTCATGTCTACGACTGAACGGCGAACAGGACCACCCCAGCTCTGCAAACATCACGATGGCGAATCAAGATAGTCTATTCATTGTTTCGATGGAGGGGCTTATAAATAACCGTGTGTGACTAGGTAAGATATACAATATGCGATTTTGCAAGAGTGCGGCTGAGGATGCGTCAGAATGTGAGACGAGTACGAAATATGCGGTTAGAATGGGTGCTACGGATACATGGTTCAGATAGCGTTCCAGCCGGTAGCATTATATGAGGCGATAAGTTAGGAGGGCGTTCACCAGTGTCCTCTATGAGTCCCGACAACCCGAGTTCGAGAGAGTCCTCGATGCGCTCAGACTTGTCTTTGCCGCACAAACCGGCGTACCCGACCCGATCGTAGACGCGCTGTGCGGTGTTATCATGTCCAACGTACAGGACTACGCAATCTCTGCCGCAATCAAATAGCCTATTGCTTCATCAGCTCCGACGAGGACGGTGAACGTGTCTTTGCCGCATACCTCCCGGTGACTTCACGCACGAGAAACTCGGCGCATCCGTGTCTGCGCCAGGCGGGTGTAGTGTACACTTTTGTGATGGCAGACACGCGCTGCGAGTTACGCGTGACAGCGCATATGGTGGCGATGTCACCATCGGCGTCGTATACCCAAACCTGGGCTTTCATAATGAGTTCGCGTGCTTCTATCCTCGCCCGTTCAATCGACAGCGGAAAGAACACCTGCCACCAAAACGCCGCATTAGCCTATGATCTGCACCGGCGAACTTCGGAAGGGTCTCACACTATCATCGGCAAATTCCTTGCACAGTCGTGCAACTGCTTCCAGATCGCGAGGCTTCGCTTTTCGCAGCGCATGCCCCTGCGGCAGTTGCGCGTTCGAGGCCTGGTAGATGCTCGGTTCGCAGTAAGAGAAGTGGGCTGCATAGAGAGGTTCCCGCTCAACAAGGAAGCCCGTCAACGACGACCAACGCCGTGCAAAGGTTTGACGAGCTGAGTCATGCCGAAGACGGAGTATACGCGTCAGGAGGCACGCACATCCGTAGGTGCTCGGTCAACTGAGTGATGCGGGGGGCGAGCCAGTCAGAAGGGAGAGCGCCGGGTCGCCGGGGCGTCCAGAGGAAGATGGGATAGTCGCCCAAGGACCAGTTGAGGCAGGAAAGGACGAGGTCGAGTGCTAGGTGGCCGTTTGGAGTAAAACTCCATAACGTCAACCAGAAGGACCGTCATTCCGATGTGGGGAGGAACTCGAACGCTCGAGGTTCTGGAGAAACCTCTGCGAATCCGAGTCGGACCATAAGGGGAGAACGCCAAGTGCGGTCTCAGCACTGACTCCCTTCAGAGCATGAGCAAGGACAATATTGGCAGACCTTCGCGACGGCACAGAGTAGGATATGTGCATTTGAGAAATCCATCGGCATTATCGTGCTGGATGACGATGGTGCTGTATGTCGTGGCGTTGAGTCCGGGCATTTCGAGAAGCTGAGTTGGTGTGGGTCACCAGAGCGGGCAGGAGAGGAAAGGAGGAGCGTACAGATTATGGGGGGCTACGACGTATAATAGCACGGACACGGGAACGCGAGTGGCCAGTACTTCAGTTTGGAGTGTTGTCTGGAGCATGCCTGCCTGGACTCTTATACCTGTCAGATGCGTGTATTTCCAACTTTTTGCAGTGACCAATTATGTACACCACGCGCCTGCAAGAGCAGAGGTTATCCCGTGCGGAGTCAAACCATGTACCGTCAATCTGCATCACTTGCATCTCAGTCGAGCGATTCCCAGATTGACCGGTTGCCAGGTGTCCGGAACTGGGGGCAGGCACAGTCCCGCTCGCTTAAGCAACTCGACCATCTCCGATTTCGGCGCTCGGCCGCGCTGCTGAGGATTATTGCCTGGCATACGGTGTTGCGTAGTTCTACATTCATCTCCGAATAATTTGTGGCCGATTTTGCGAACGGAGATGCGAAAGAGCATGCCTATCGTAGCGGATCCGCGAGTCGACCGGACACTGTCCACTGCCACGTCGTATCTGTCGAGAGAACTATTAACACAGATGACAGCGGCGAATGGAGGAGGCTGGGCTGGGCTAGTGGAACTTAACTGAGTTCGGTCAGTGACCGACCACTTCCCGTACGCTGAAGACGGCCAATTGGCTTGTGGTGTGTTTCAGTCATCCCATTGGAAAGCCGAAATGCAGTGAGCAGAATAGGTGTGAACTGCGTTGGAACTGCGCCGACCGACGTCGCATCACCACGAGACTATGGTCAAACGTTTCGCACGGGTGATTCCAACTCAGCTGCTCAGCAGCCATACCACCCAAATCCCACCTCTCGCACTGGAGTCTCCCGACTCCCTCTGGCCGCATCAGCAGCCTTTTGCTATGCCGGAGCTGCACTGCTTCTCCATGGTAGCCGACGCGTTCCTCCCCATGTTTGAAACGACATCCCGATCACCTTTTACCTCCAAGATCCATGATCTCAACAACTGCGCCCAGGTGCGCTCGCGGGCACAGAATACACTTCCTGGGCCCGTCCTAAAGCCTCGAGGCTTCATGAGGCTGACATACGCACCGTGCTTGACACAGGTGAGTGGTATGCGATCCCTCGATTTGTCTTGAATCCCTCGGGCCTGTTCTTGGCACGCGATGCGTGGCGGTATAGTCTTAGAAGTGTCATTTCCGGGCGATATTATGCTATTAACCTCGCCCAAGCACGCTGAGCATACGTCAAAGGGTCAGGTTTCTCCGTCTCCTGACCATATAGGACCACATTGACAGGCCACGAGCTTTTGTGCGACTCTCGTCAATTATTAGATGACCATGCGGGTCGACCTTGTCGGGCTGAAGATGACAGACCTGATGGCCCTTCATGAGAAAAGTCGCCGTGATCTCACGCAGGAATATCTTTGATATGATTGATCCCTGCGACCCGTAAGCAATTTTACTCGGACCCTTCCTCGCAATTATCAAGGGTGTGGGGAGGCTGCCCTATAACCAAGTCTATTTCCTGCATCTGTGATGTGCCACTGTTAATGAGCGCAAATCGCCCGTCATGGGCTGGTCCGCACAATTCTACCTAGGTCCTTTGTACGGCATCGATCAATACATCTCCTCCGGCATGTCGGGATGCCAGCATCGTAATTCATAAGCTGTTGCGGCCATCCGAGTAACTCGGCCACTTCATCTCAAGGACAGTGAATGAAAACCCCGTCGGCCTTGTGCGCGTTGTCGCATCTCAAAACGCGGCGATCCCCTTTCGGTGAGAGGTATGAACATCTATTCATTCCTTCACATTTGATGACCGAGGGTATAGTAATGATACGATGCCTTCCTGCAGCCCCGCACGCTGTCGTAGCATCCGAATCTCCTAATGAAGTCGTTCGGTTGGCATCATGCGATCGTTGTCGTCCGACATGTCGTGAGTTATTAAACAATTGCACCCTTTACTCGTATGAACGATGTAATGCCCGCTCTACGATTGAGAGCATGCCCAGCAGTCTCTCTTCGTTCAGTCGTCTCCCAATGAGTTGCAAGGCCACGGGTGCGTTGTCGTACGTCTCTGGCGCCCATTGCTTCTTGATGTACTCCTCCATCGCGCTGCGGGGACGCGTACAGCTAACGGGCTCGCCGGAGACGTCGAGCGGCGTATAGTCCTGCGCCCTAAATTTGCCCGTTGGAAATACCACCGCCGGAAAGTCCATCAAGTTCCAGTAAGAAGTGTATCCCCACCAGCGCGTTGTGTCGTGCGGAGGGGCTAACGTCGGAGAAACAGGGCTGAGGATGGCGTCAATTGAACTTCCCGCTGCCGTCCGCCCCGCATCATTCCAATGTGCGACCACCTTTGACCGGAACTCCTCGCGCGCCCGGTTCAGTTTGAAAGTCTCTGCCACCGTGAAAGGTTTGCCGTCGTTAGGCACCTGTCGTAGAACCCATTCGGACTGCGGGACCATCGGTTCACCCGCCATAGTATCTCGGTATTCTTCACCTCCGTCAAGGAAGTAGAGCTTTAGCTGACAGGAGGAAGTGATGTCAGCATAGAACGAACAAGACACTATATGTCTTCCTCACAATTAAATCCCACGCTTCCTGGTGATCCACAGGCACCCAGGAAACCACTTTATGTCCCGCAGCCACCAATGCCTCCTTGGTTCGTTTCAAGGCGTCGAGGATGGGTGGATGGGGTTCAACCACACCGTCGTCCCACAACACGGCGATCGAGAGGTGCTCGGGCAATCCCTCCCCATCGGCTACGCTCTGCTTCCACGGGATCTCCAGGAGAGGCGGTTCCACGAGCCAGGGCTGATACTGGAGCATGACCCGGCAGAACAAGGCCAGGTCTCTCCCGGAGGTCGCAAGTGGCCCGAGCGCCCCAACAATCGCGTCCATGCCGTCATGCGACCCTTCCAAACCGGAATGGGGCATACGGCCCACTGATCCTTTCAGGCCGTAAAGGCCTGCATGCGCCGCAGGTATGCGCTGCGAATCTGATCTCAGGGAACGTCAGTGTTGCACTGAAAATGTCTATCACTCACAATAGAACCACCTATATCCGTTCCGATCCCCATTGGGCTTCCGTGCACAGCGATCAGGGAGCTCTCCCCTCCACTGCTACCGCCGGGAGTGAGTGCTAATATTGTTGAGTTCCGTAATAGCTCTTTGAGTAGAGCGGTGAGGAGGACGAACCTCGATTGAATGGATTGCATGTCCGCCCATAGATATTGTTATTGGTTTCGAGGGACTGTACGGGTGCCATTAGTCTGTGCGATTCGCTGATGGCCGCCCGCAACGAACCAACAGTGTCTGCGGATTGGCAGTTTTCACATACACCACGGCGCCGGCTTTGCGCAAGATATCAACCACTGTGGCATCTTCTTGGGCAACCTTACTGTATGCCCAAGCAATATAGCCTGTCGCTGTGTCATGCCCTTTGACACGTATGTGATCCTTGATTGACACGGGTAAGCCATGTAAAGGCCCGACAACCTGACCCTTCTCTTCCAAAAGCCTATCAAGTTCCGCGGCTCTCTGCAGACCCTCTTCGAACATGATCTCCGTCAAGCAGTTTGTAAGCTGCTGGGCGATCGTAGCAACGTGGCAGAATGCCTTGAGAACCTCCGTCGAAGTGTACCGACGATCACGGATGCGTTCGACCAGCGAAGTGGCGTCCAGATGTACTATCGCGTACTCCCGCGCGGAAAGCTGCGATGTCGGCAGGGCCGAGACGTCTGTCATCGACTCCGGGACCTCCTCCTTGAGCCGCCATTCTGGCCATTGGTCCAGAAGTACCTGCCTGTCCCTCGTCTTGCGAGCCGCGACCTCTTTCCAATCGCCTGTTCCAGCTATCGTGCTGGGTCGGTCGTGGCTGTAAAGACTGGAAAAATCACCGTCGGGAGACATGATCAGTGAGCTGGCGTGGCACCTGAGGGAACGTGAAGGTCCTTCGGTCCTGCGTCTTCGTACGAGCATGCTTAAGTTAGCGGATGAGGGGACCGGAGATAGAAAAGACTCTTCTCGGAGTGCGATGGTGATCGATTCAACCAATGCACGGGAAACTCGCTAAGCGCCTTCGGGAAGGCGTAATGTTCCTCGTCCATGGACGAAGTCGTGGTTCCTATAGAGAGCACAGAACGGGGCAGCGGAAGTTGGCTGGCGGACCAATCTTGGTGGATAGCGTTACTTGCACGGACGAGCAGGCGCTGTGGGGACACTGCGGTGGTTCGTACAAGGCTGTATCTGGCTGAGAAGTTTCATGAGCTGCCGACACTCCACGGCTCTAGACGCTGGTTTGGGATTGAATTCCAGCTACATAGTCGGCGCTCTTACAAAACTCGGCGGAGGTACAAGACAAAGTCATGCCCCCTCACCAGATTGTCCGGACGTTCCCCCGAGGGATACACCCGCATCGATCATGCTGAAATGAACGAGGCCAGCTGCGTCTCGATTTCCTCCACAAGCCGGGCGCCCTGGCCAGACATTGCGGCCTGATCAGAAGGGTTGCTGTTCCTCGATATCGGAGGGCACTCACGTCTCGCGCTCTGATTATCGTCGGAATGGATGGCACCTTCCACGGCTCTCCTCTGAACGGGTTGGTCGGATCTTTCCAACTGGGACCCGAAGCGCCCTGTCAATGCCCGCCGGAAGCGGGGTACTAGACTGCGGTCGGATAGGGACGTACGCGGTTCGCTGGCCAACGTAAATGACGAGAGCTGACGGACCCTCACTCGGACCGAAGACCTTGTGGACGAGTGCGTCAACCTCACGGCAGTCCTGCGAGCATGTTATCAGCGTTCAGCTCAGAGAGGCATGAGCGGCCTCGGGTTCGTATCAGAATGACTTCCTACCGGGCACCAGAGCGTCCCCGTCTCATCACGAGATGAGAAGAATACTAGAAACTCTTGGTCAACGCCCGCTAGCGCAGATGGATGTGCCGGGTCCTCCGTTTCGTGGATGGGCATGATCTTCAATCTGAATAGGTAGCGCCTGTAAGAACCCTCTACTCCGACCTCGACTCGGACGATTTACTTACAGGGATTTATATACTAGGTGCGAAGCAGTCTGGCGCCCTGTTGCAGTTCCTCGTCACGGTCAATTGGGAGTAGCTGGTCGTCTGTTAGATCCGCAGCGAACGTCTGGAGCAGTTGACCCCGGACCCGCGTCTAGGTGACCGAGATCAAAGTTCAAGGAACCTGCCGGACCGACGAAAGACCATCGCCCCAGGAGAAGATTCACCTCGTAAGGATTCAATCTGGCATACTGTTCCCGAGATCATGCAGACACAGATTGCACCAGAGAGGTAGCAACACGCGGCGCAGTTCAGTGCCCAGTACTGTCGCCACTACTGCGCCCGGGCAGCCCGATGAAAGCGCTGCTCGCTTGCATCATGGCCAGATACCTACAGATAAGTACCCGAAGAACACGGTACGTACACCCCAATGGTACGTGTACAGGCCGTAACTGCTGTGCGACACGCTGACCTACCTCCGAGCTCCGACGGTCAGTCAAAGCATATTTGCAGGCGTTTGTACCCACCCGGCGATTTGCACTCGAAGCGATCCTTTACACCGCGGGCAGCAGTGTCTATATGTACTCGGAAAGCAAGAGCGAACAAACGGACCTGCCATGTACCAAGTACAAGCGCGCCAAGTCAGGTATCTATCAGGCAGAGAGGAAGATGAGCTACCAAAAGAAGAAGCGTCCGAAAACCAGAGCCGGTGGGCACTACCTGGAGGCGAAGGTATGCTATTACTATTCCCCAAAGGAAGAGAGTCAGAGAAAGGGAACGAGACAGAGACAGGCATACAACAACTATTGCACCGGTAAGCTAGAGATGAGCGACGAGTGTCCGCACAGAGTCCACAGAGTCCGACTGAGAGAGACGAGACAGCAGAAGACGAGGAGACATCATAACGGCATGGACATGAGAGAGCTGGTCGTGGCGATGCGCGGGCGGTCAGTGCTTAGTGGGACGAAGCAGCGCGCCTCGACCAATTTGAAGCCCATGCCCGGCCGTAGTTGGACTTTCCGTACGACGATGCATTGGACGACGCCGCGGTGCTGGCTGCAGGGGCAGCATAACCGGCAGCAGCCTGAGTGCCATCGCCGACGCAGTGGCCGGGCTCGAAGCCGCGGCGCCATAGCCAGCCGCACCGTAGCCAGCCGCACCGTAGCCGGCCGCACCGTAGCCGGCCCCGCCGTATGCCATGCTCGCAGCAACGGATGTTGCGTCGGCTGTCGCGGTGGCCATGGCAGAGGTCGTGGCGTACGTCCAGCTCATGGCATTGCCCTTCGTCAGCATGGCGCTGGTCTGGCACTGTAAGCACCATATATAGTCAGTACGGGATCGACTGGGCAAATTGGGTATGGCACGCACCGACTGGATGCAAGTTACGAGCTGCGTCGCCGTCTCCGTCACTGTCGCGGTGGCAGTCGAGGTGGCGGTGGCGGTCGACACGTAGGTCTGCGTCTGAAGGACAGTCATATCCTGGGTGACAGTTTGTAGCATCGTCTTCTCAACCGTATTCGTCTACGTAACGGACCCGAAACCGATCGCAGTGAGTACGGTGCCCGCGAAGGTTTGATGGCCGCAGCGGAGATACGCACCTCGTCGATGACCTGCGTGCTGACGAGCGTCGAAATGTATGTCGTCGGCTGCACCATCGTGCTGATCTCCGTCACAGTCTGTTTGTAGGTTACGAAGTCCGTCTGCGTGGCCGTGTCAGTCTTCGTTGCAGTTGCAGTCGCGGTGGAGAGGAGTGTCTGTGTCTGCACGGACGTGAAGTTGTCCGTCATGGTTTGGACCACGGTGTACAGGAGTGTCTGTGTCTGTAAATGACATCCAGTCAATCAAACGCTCCTTCGCTCAAGATGCATCACCTACCTCGTCGACGACTTGTGTGCTTACGACAGAAGATATGTACGTCGTCGGCTGTATGACCGTGCTCAGTTGGGTGACGGTCATCTCCTGAGTCTTAGTGACGGTATCGAGCTCGGTCTGAGTCGCGGTTGCAGTGTCCGTCTCTGTCGCAGTCGCAGTCGCAGTGGAGAGGAGTGTCTGCGTCTGGAAATACGTCTTGTTCTCCACGACAGTTGAGAGAAGGGTGTTTTCAACGGTCTGCGTCTGTAAATCGCACATTAAGCCAGCTGGACTGACTAAGGATTCGACGCCGACGAACCTCATCCACAATCTGGGTGCTGACCATCGTTTGGACGTAGGTCGTAGGCTGCACGGAGATGCTGACCGAGGTGACGGTGACGCTCTGGGTCTTGAGCTCGGTCTGAGTAGCCGTGGCGGTCTGCGTCTGTACATAGGTGAAATCCTCAGTCTGAGTAGCAGTCTGAGTAACCTCCTGCGTCAAGGTCTGCACCGAAGTCAGATCACGTCCAGGTTATGGCTTGGACTGACTTACGTTGTTGATGACCTGAGTGCTGACATACACGCTGGTGTACGTTGTCGGCTGCACGACCGTGCTGAGCACCGTTTGCGTCGCGAAGTCCGTGGTCGTCTCCTCCTGGGTCTTCGTCGCGGTCGCGGTTGCAGTCTCCGTGGCGGTTGCAGTCTGCGTGTAGACATTGACCTGCGTCTGGGTCTGCGTCGCCGTCAGGGTCTGCTCGAGTGTCTGTGTCTCGTCGATGACCTGGGTCGACACCCAGACCTTTGTTGTCGGAACGAGCTCCGTCGAGGTCATCGTAACGAAGTCGGTCTGCGTTTGTGTCTGCGTGACTGATTCGATGTCCGTCATCAGTTGGGTGACGGTCTGGTACTGGACGACGGTCGTCGCCTGGGTCTGTATCTCGGTCATAGTTTGTGTCTGATGGATTCAGACAATCAGTTATTGCACATTGCTCACGCACGCGGGCAACGGTGACCTACCTGTATCATGGTTGAGACGGCTGTCTCTGTGACAGTGGCATATGCGGTGGAGGTAACCGTGGCTGTCGAAGCATAACCACAACTGCCTCCTCCGTAGCCCCCGTAGCCCCCTCCTCCACTAAGTGACAATCAGTCAGTCGATCACGATCGAACACGTCGACCGAAACTTACTTGTTGTTGATGATAATAGTCTCATAGCATCCTTGTGTCGCCCACTACTCAAAACTCCACCGTTCAAACCCCACTCAATATATGGCACTTCGCGAACACGCACCCAAGATTCCGATTGACAGCTCCCGTCGCCGGCCTTCGTGTATCCGTACCCACAAGCCATGCTACTGTAGCCACCAGCCATGAAAGAAGAATAGGGCATCATGGAGTAGATGTCCGCAGAAGAAGCCGAACCATATGTCGCGGCGGTGGTGATCTGCGAAGCGGGTGCAGAATATGCTGGACTAGCAGCGGTGGGCGCGGCTGCAGAGTTGTCTACTGCGGAAGCTGGCGCCGCAGCCGCGGTTGGGACCATGCTTGCGGCGATGCTGCTTGCACCGTTGACCTGGATCTGTGCGGCGGCTGCTGCCGCGAGGGACAGGCCGAGAAGGAGCGAAGTCGAATGCATGTCGAAAGGCGACGAAAGGGCAGGTTAGTGGAACGAATAGTAGGTGAACGCGACGACCAGGGCGACGGGGTAGCTTTGAAAGAACGACGGTAGCGGTCTACGCTGGAGCCTGACTAGCAGCGGCGAAAGGTTGCGGGAAGCTCTGCGGTTAACGCAGGGCGCTCTGGACGCGTTCAAGCCGCATAAATGAGCATGGCCGTCTGCGCGACGCTGGGACTCACCGCTAAAGAAAAAAAGAGAGACGGTAGAAACCGAAAACGGAAGACGAAGGAGGAGGGTGGGTGGTCTGGGCGAGGAGCGACGGCCTATATGGCTCGTCGGGCGCGTCGGGCACACGCCTGACGTGCACTCTCGAGGAACATGATCAGTGATTCGATCGTGTTGACAAGGAGACAACTCTCGCCCTTTGCACTTGGCAGAGCCTGGCAGAGCCTCCGGCCGCCTTCCCTGCGCCTTCCCCATTGGCCGCCGCGTCGCGCCTACGCTGCCGCTAGCCCTGCGCTTACCGACCGGGTGTCCGTGATAAGTAACTCATCCCATTGCCGTCCAATCACCGCTCGACGACTACATCTACCTAGCAAGCGATCCTCCAGCCAACCAGCAGCGCCACCAAGCATCATCCCGTCCGTCGCCCAAACTCCCCGTGCACGTCCAGCAGAATCTTGAGCGCATTTCGCGCGCGAATCTTCGACAGGTCCTCCGGACTGCTCGTAGTAAGAGCCGTCTCCACGCCCCTGCCCTCCGCGTTGCCATTGAACGGGTACTGCCGGTTCAATCAGCCCTCCGGCCAATCCGGATAGCGGCGCCTCACTCACCGGGCAGTACTGCGCCAGCCAATCACGCGTCGATTAGCCTCCGCCCTGTCTCTATGAGAACGCCGGTCTTACCTTGTGCAGGTACTCGTACGCAACCAGCGTGAACCCAAACTGAGGACTGCTTCGAACGACTCGGGCAGGCCCTCCCTTGAACAACGCCTTGAAGCCTTCTTCCTGGTCTGCGCGCGACAGTAATTAAAACCAATTTCCGTCTTCTCCGTATCTAGACTCACATATTCTCACGAACGCGTCCGCCATGCCCTTGTAATGTGTCTGGCCGGTGCGGGCCTCGACCTGCAATCTCGTCTTGACCACATCTATCAATTACGCTCATGAGTGTCTTCCCATGGCCAACCGCATGCACTGCACCTCACCTGCAGGTGTCGTAAAGTATGCCGCAGGCATACCCCTACAGTATCGCTGTCGTCAGCATTGCCGCACTAACCACGACATTGGCAGGCATAGCCTCTGGGAGGAAATCGCGCCCCAAGGCCAAAAATACGTACGCAATCGCGGCCGAGGCCAGCGTCTCCAGGAACGACAGTTTCTTCCCATTATATCCTTCGCGGAACACGTCCTTCTTCAGGTGTGAGTACGCCGGGAAGTAGATCGCAGAGAACGGGATGTCGCGGAGTAGGCATGCGCTCGCGCCCTTGTACAGGCCGAACAAACCTAGCTGGCGGATGATGTGTCCGGCGCCCTTTGGGAGGGCTCCCTCGAGCTTCGCGGCTTCGCCCTGCATCTGCAGACGAATCTTCCTGTGGGATCGCATCACATCAGTTCTGTTCACGGCCCTCATGGCTCCCGCAACCTACTCACACGATCTCCAACGGGTTCGTAAAAATCTGTCGATGAATGAAAGATGAGAACTGCCACGACACTGAACAGTGCGTCCCGGAGTACGTACAACTTGACAACCACCCGCTGTCCCACCAGCGACGAGTTCCCAGAATAGCTTGATCCTGCCTGTCTCTGGGTCCATTGCGCGTGCACGAATGAAGTCATTGACGGTCAGCTTGATGGCCTTCTCCGGCGCAACGCCCTGTCAAGCCATAACGACGCATCAATACCGATGCCACGACCAGCCTCGGAGCGGGACTTTAACTGACGATGAGTTGGGGCCCGAGGCCGCGGTAGAAGCCTCGGAAGCCCTCGTTCCGAAAGACCTTCTGCACACAGTCGAGACTGTTCTTGTAGAGCATCTGTCCGACAACGGTACTTCGCTGGTTTTGCATCCTGTAGGGATGTTTCAGCCACCGCGGGCACACGGTCCGAACATAATACTGACCGTGTCTACATGTGGCAGAACGCATGTGGAATGTCAGTCATTGACCCCGTAACGATGTACAGCATCAATCATACCTTCACTGCAGGGCCGTTTAATCAGTATCGTGGCACGGTCGCCTAGCACTACCAAGGAACTCACCAAGATCAATCGGATACACCATGGTAGCACCGAGCGAGCCCGCGATGCCTGACACAAATCAACACCCACGCCAACACAATGCAATAAAGATCCACTCACCTCCCAAGACGAAGTTGTACGCCGAATGCGCGATCTCGTGGAGGACCGACTTCGCAGTGATCACAGGCTTCTCCGAAACATCCAAGGGTGCCTTCCACCGCGGGTCAAGCAGCTGCCCGAAGTCATAGAGCGACAACCGTTGGCTCATTTCACCCCGGCCCGCGAAGTGGAAGATGATCGACGCCTCCATGGGTGTGAAGAGCGAGTATCGCGTGCTTGTCTCGCAGTAGTTCAAGAAATCGTTCTGGTCGATGCGCCCGTCCTTGGACTTGGCGATCGCCTCGCGGATTACGCTGTACGGTACCGATCCACCATCAGCTACGGTCAGGAGCGCGTGAGGATAGAACGTACCGCTCAAGGATGTCGCTATCTATTAGAAAGGGTTTGCGTTCCTCATGGGTTCGTATGTAAAGCGTGAATCTGCCCACCTCTGACGATGTTGTGGAACGCTACTACTTCCGAGTAAGATATTCGACCACTGGGGTGGTTGACCGTCGTCAACGACGGCAACCTCTCAATTACAGCGTCCGAGAGTTTGTGCCCAGCAATTTCCTACGAGTGATATTGAGTCTCCCGGGCAAACATTCAGTCCTCAGTGGGCCTCGCACCAAGATAATCCGCTTGAACTCGTCCGGTCTGATGAAGCCATCCTGGTCCTTGTCCATGTATTTGAATGCTTGTCGCAACCGCTCGCCTTGCAGACCCTTCATGAGTTGCGTGAACTCATTGTCTAGTCACGATACACATTAGAGCGAGGTTCCGAAGACTGAAGAAAATACACACATCCAAGGACATGTTGTCCATTTTTTGTTCCAAGATAGAGTTTGACCCAATCACTAGCACCGTACTCAGCGGAGAATTTTTTGCACCACATATGATCACATACCAAGCAAAGTCAAAGGGTATGGCTTCCGGACCCACGTTTTCGTTGAAGACGTTCTTGAACTCCTCATACGTGATAGTGCCGGAGTCGTCACTGTCCGACCGAGACCATCTCAGTCCACAATGCTCTTCAGTACCTCAGCAAAATGACTCACACATCGAAATACTGGAACGCGATCCAGTAGTCCGCATCCGACCGCTTGAGCAGCGTCTCGAACACGACAAAGTCCTCCCACGAGACACGCCCCTGCTTGTGCGTGTCCGCCACGCGGAAGAGGATCGCGAACTGGGCGCGGCCCATCTTGGACAGGTCGCGCGCTGGCGCGATCGCGTTCACGAACTGCTCTTTGCTCAAATAGCTAAAGACACGACACGGACGCACAAACATAGATCAGAGAATCAGACTGGGGGAAGAGACCACTGCGAACGCACTGCTGCCCGTCCGCCGCCGTCGTCGCGTGCGAGTCAAACACCCCCTCCACGCTTCAGCTCCGTCTCGGGCACGCTCATGACGTTCTTCACGCTCTTGAGCGCGCTGACCGCCTTCGAGGTCGGGCTCGCGGTCGCGGAAGCAGCCTCGTCCGAGTCGCAGTGTACGCGCGGGAACACACGTGGAAGGTCCAGGGGGAACATGCTGGCAGCACAAATTGCGTGCGGTCAATAGGATGATGGGTGTCGGTGTTTGGGGTAAGTGAAAGCCGGTGCGGGGCAGGCGTCAGTCAATATGGGGTAGGTCGCGTATGGCTGGGTATAACCGTGCAGGACCGGGATGCGAAGTGCACGGACGCGTCTCTAGGCTGTCTAGGGACTAGGGTAAGCGGCGCGTAGGGTAGTCTATGGGACGCGAGAAGGAGGGAGGCAGGAGGCCGGGGACGCGGGGGCACACGGGTGGCCGGGAGGGGGATAAAGAGGGATGCGCTGGCAGGCAGCGGTGCAGATTCAGAACGGCGAGGTCGCTGCCGCTGCCTCCTCCGATTTCATGTGCGGGGTTAGAGGCGCTGACTAAGCCTCAACGCGCTCAGGCCGCATATGGCAGCGCGCATGTCCGGTCCGTCTCGCGCGGCGCGTCCCTTCGCGATGGCCCTCACGCTCACGGAACAGAGTCTAAACTGTGTGAATACTATACACTACCGCGGCAACAGTGCCGGCACCTCATGTGCTTGCATACGCGACCTCGTACGGTAGTTGGAAGCTCAGACAGAACATCTCCTTGTTCGGCGCGACGCTCCTCACCCAGTACGACTCCACGGCCCCCACCAGCTTCGCCGCCAACGCGGCCTCCACCCTCTGCGCACCAGCCGCAGATCGTCAGCGGACAGGCCGATCTGCAAGGGCACCGATGCACTCACCTGCCGAATCTCCGCCGTCGCGAGGTCTGCCTCTTTTGCTCTTGTGAAGCCATAGCAGTGGATCATCGGCATCTTCTCCTGGCTGTCGTATATCCCGCTCAATCCCCGCCCGTCCGCATTCTCTGGGCCCAGCACGCCTCGGAACGCGTCGAGGAATTCAATCGCCGTCTCAGGCAGGTTCATCACGAAATGCGTATGCGTTTCCGCCGCCCTGGCTCTGGTCGTGCGTCCGGAGCCGGCGACGCGGGACGCGACTCTACGGGCGAGGGAGAGCGCGACCCTGTGGACGCAGGAGAGGGCGAACGGGCGGGGGATGATGAATGCGCACCAGATCGCCTCTTCCGTGCTCTCCTTTCTCGAGATATTTGCTTAGCCAGCTTTCTCGCCTGCGACCTGCTGATCTTGGGTGGGGGTGTAGGCGGCATGGGGTCGTTGTATACCCGGTTGAAGACATCTCGGATGAAATCACGCCCATCCATACACGAAGGATGCACAAGATCCGTCAGCTAAATCAGGAGACGGATCAACTATACGAAGATGCCAGGCCGGAATGCTATTCGGACATACGTTGTTATCCGCGATGTTCACGAGCAGAAACTTGTAGCCATTCGGGTTAAGGTCGTTCGCCAAGACAGCACACCCCTTCTTCGCGGCGGGAAGGGCGAAGGGTCCGACACCTGCGAAGACATCCGCCACCACGTCCTCGGGCTTGAACTGGCTGACGATACGTGCGTGCTCCCCGTGGAGCCGAGCATTCCAGTAGACTTCGGCGAAATCGAAGGTGAATTGACAATCGCCTTCTTTCTATCAGATCCGACGTTATTTTCTAAACTGCCTTGTGATGTAAATCGAAACACACCTGTTGCACCAGGGTGGTGGGCTCTCCAGCCAGGATTTCCATCGGAAACACGCGATAGATATTCTTCTTGATACTGTCGGTTTTGTTGACGACAGTACGAATGTGAGGACTGTTTTTCTGGAGGTCGAAGTTGAGTAACTGCGTCGTGAGGAAGAGTCACAGCACATACGTCCAGGAAAACCTGCGCAATGATATGCTTCCAAGGTATCCATTCGTCATTCAAATTGAGGTGTGCTGCACGAAATCAGCCATCGCTCAACGGGGGAACGTACACACACACCTACATGCCCAACTGAAGCGAACCCCGATGGCTTTTCTTCCAGGTCTTCGGGAAGTATGGCCTCCAGGATGTCCTCTACAATACCCGTTCATCAATGGACACGTTGTACCGAGGCCTGAACCGCGAACGCACCTGCGGGCCAATAGTTGTAATCCAGGTGCAAATCATAGGGCTGCAACGTGATGGAGTGCTCCTTCAAGAAGTCCTTAGCCTCTTGCGGGAGCTCGTCTAGCTTGCACGGACATCAACGCCGTACTACAGACGCACATGACGGTCAATGCCCACGGACCTTCGTGTCCAGCATCAAGCAGCACTAGGCGGTAATCCTCCTCATCCGCGCGTTGGATGGAGCGCCAGTGTGGGAGCGCCACAAGGCTCTAGCACAGACCGATGAGCCACTGGGAGTGAGAAGCGTCCAAAGTAAACACACACTTGCGCATCTCCTGCGCGGACCGAACGGAGCCCGTCAGCCGCTGGGGCACCTTGGCGCGAGGATGGGATGGTCTTCTTGAATGCGTCGCGGTCGAGCTCCTTCATGCCACGGTGGACCGGGGGAGACGCGTCGATCTTCGTGCGGGCGCCATGGTGAAGTCGGGGCGACGGAGACGCGGCGGGGCGGGGGGTGGAGGGGCGGGCGGGAGAGACGAAGACGAGCGAGCATGGCCTCCGCCTTTTCTCTGTCTCGAGTCAAAACGGGCCTTGCGCGCAGGTAGCGCCCGTACCGTGACCGTGGCCGATCGATCGCCATCTTCATCTCGCCCTCCATCTCGCGTACGCTCCCCGCTGCACGACACAGACAACCACAAGGTGAACGGCGCACTGGCCCGTCTTCGTCGTATGTCGCGTCGCTTTCGTGGAGACCTGTCTGCGGTTGTTCACTTCAGACAGGTCTCCAAGTGAGTGATGCATGCCCCAGATTGAAGCATCGCGCGTCGTCTCGCACCTCCACTCACCATCTGACGAGTCTCTCACTGTCTCTCAGGCAAACACCACTACATCTGCGTCCTCGCGATATGCCTGATTTCTCTGACCTTCCTCCGCTGCCTTCACCATCCGTTTAGCGCACGTCGTCGACGTACACTGTCACCCGACCGATTCACCTCTGGACGATGAGCTCTTCTCGACGCTCCCGCACCGCATATGTGCCATGGCGACTCGCGACACCGACCAAGAGCTCGTCGCCGACCTCGCACGTCGGTACCCCGACAAAGTAACTCCATGCTTCGGTACGTCCTCCGTGCCCTCTCAAGTCAATCGCACATCCCTACCCCTCCCTGCAGGCTACCACCCATGGTTCACGCACTGGATCTCCCTCTCCGACGCCCCCTCCAAAGAACCACACTACCGCGCCCTCTTCCTCCCCGAGACCGAGCCCAAGCCCGAGCACGAAGCCGCCTTCGCCCGGCTCCTCCCCTCCCTCCCCGCGCCCACCCCACTCTCCCACATCCTCCGCACCTTGCGCGCCTCCCTCGCGGCCTTCCCCCGCGCCCTTCTCGGCGAAGTCGGGCTCGACCGCGTCTGCCGCGTCCCCTTCTCCCCGCCCGCCGACCCGCCCTACGCCTCCTCGAGCACGGCGGACGCCCGGGCGCTCTCCCCGTTCACGATCCCGCTCGCGCACCAGGCCGCGGTCCTCGAGGCGCAGCTCGCGCTCGCGGTCGGGCTCCGGCGCAACGTGAGCATGCACAGCGTGAAGGCGCAGCAGGCGACGCTCGAGCTCCTCGCGCGCATGCGGGCGCGGCACGGGCGCGCGTGGGACGCGATCAGCGTCGACATGCATAGCTGCGGCTTGAGCGCGCAGACGTGGGCCGCCGTCGAGGTGCGTGAGCCATGCCGTGCCGTCGCGCTATGGACGCTAACCGGCGCGGGCATGGGAGTAGAAAGCCCACTGCAACGTCTTCCTCTCCCTGTCTACCGCGATCAACTCCCGTTCACCCGCACACACCACGCTCATCCGCGCGTGCGCGCCCGGCCGGATCCTCGTCGAGTCCGACTTCCACGACGTCGCCTACAGCGCGCCCTACGTCTGGGACATGGTCTGCCGCATCGCCGACGCGCGGGGATGGCCCGTCGAGCAGACCGCGGAGGAGCTCGACGGTGATGGGGAGGGTGAGGATGGGGTGGTGAGAGGAAAGGTGTGGTGAAGCGGTTGGAGGAGAACTGGCAGCGTTTCGTGCACGGCGGGCATGTGCCGCAGACCGGAGGAGGGACCGGAGGAAGCTGCTGTTGGGCGAGTCTGAATCGGACGAGGAGTAGACGTCCTGAATGTGGTAAGAAGAGTAAAAGCAAAGCCTCTCGCTCAGACTCTCATTCGTAAAATAACCAAGCCTATGTTGAGCCTATGACACATTAAACGTCCGTCGCGGGAGAGCTATAATATAAGCAAACCAACAGCGTCACGAACACCCACACCCTGCCCCCAACTAGCACGGCTCCTCTGTCTTATCCTGACGCAGAGCCCCTGTCTCGCACCCGGATCCACACAGGATGTGTATCCGAACCCACCAACCCATTCGCTAGAATACATACATGAGCAGGAGGACCGTGCAGACCCCGATCACGCTGCCGACGATGATCGAGTCTCGCCTCCGGCGCGACTTGATCATGCCAATCACTCCGTTGATGCCGGGTATCGAACCTATGCGAACGTCACGGTCAGTGGGATCTTGGGTGGTAAACACGAGGAGGGCAACGCACTGAGTACGCCCTGCATGCGCGAGTTAATCCCGGAGATGGTCAGTCTCTGGCGGGCGAACTCTGCGCGCGTCTCGTACGCCTGCCTGTGTGTGGAGAGCCGCGAACGGCCTCTGGGTAAGCGGGTGATAGCGGGAGGCGCACAAGCAGAACGCACGAGAGGACGTCGTCCGTCATGCGGTGTGAGCTGTCGATGTGCCCGCGCTCCGCGAGCAGTGAGTCTGCTGCTGACGACTTGTACGCGCTGCGCGGCATTCGCTGGTTAGTTCCTAGGGTCGCACGCAGAGGGAATGAGGGAAGACCCACTCGATGTCGTTCCGGACACCGCTCAGAAGGTTCGCCTGGTCTAGTGCTGTTTGTACGTTTGTCTGGGCGGAGGAGTGTTAGTCTGTCGCCTGGGGTGGGATGCATGTCCCCGACTCTGAACGCATGGGTTGGACTGGACCTGCACATGTGCTAGTACGCGAGAGGCACGGCTCACCTTCGTGTGCGTCGACTTGCCCTGGTAGTCATGCTATAGAGGTCAAGAAGAACGCTGCAACCTCTTGAGAAACCCATACACTCTTCCACGCATACTCCCGCACATCCAGAGTCGGAGACGACCGAACGCACTCGTTCACGTACCTTCGTCCTGCGAAGCTCCCTCGCGTAGTCCTGGTACACTTCCCGATGCCGCTGTATCGCGCGGAGCATCGACTGCGACGGCGGGTTCTGCGTATCGTCCGCCAGCCGCGAGAGCTGGTCGTTGTTCTCCTTCAGCTGAACGACACGCTCAGCACCCTCCCGCATCCGCCAGCAACAGGCAGGCGCACCTTCTCGAGCAGCTCGTCAACGTCCGCCTCCATGTCCCGCCACCGCTCCGCGGACCCGCCCGCCTCGAGGTCGTCCGGGGTGTGCGTGACGGTGCTCGCGAGGCGCGCGTAGGAGGTGAGCTTCGTGTCGAAGAGGGATTCGAGCGTGCGGCATTGTCGGTGGAGGGAGTCGTAGGTGGCCATGGCTAGCAGAGCACAGTATGGGCAGAGGAGGTACACGCGGTCACGTAGCACGTATACTGTATTATAGTGGCGTGTCAGTGTCACGGACTCGTGCGCTGCTGCTCGACGACCACCACACACTCAGGCGCTCGGCATCATCGTACTATCGAACGTCGACTTGTCTTCGTTGACATTGTCATTGACATCGACTGGCCGGCCTTTGTTGATTCGGTTCTTTCGGTCCCTTCGATGCTGGCTACATACCGTGTGCAGGCAGCTGAACAGGTAGAAGAGCAAGCGGATAATACATAACAGTCATCCTGGCTTCCTATGTATCAGGCTACTTCATTGACTACTCTTTCCCCCCATGCTAAAGGGACGGTCCCGAATCGTGCAAAACCACATCTTTGCCCTTGAATCGGGAGGGACGTTGACTGCAAGTGAATTAGCCGCAGTTCGAGATTGGAGGAGTATCCTCAGTAGGCCTCATCGTTGGGCCCACGCGAACAT
Organism: Fomitopsis serialis; assembly: GCF_022376445.1. Lineage (NCBI taxonomy): Eukaryota > Fungi > Basidiomycota > Agaricomycetes > Polyporales > Fomitopsidaceae > Fomitopsis > Fomitopsis serialis. The sequence continues at coordinate 28,405 of NW_025954979.1, forward strand.
CTTTCTCTAACCCTGATGTCAAGAGGTCAAACAGACCCTCCGGAGGTAGCCACAGCAAAGATGCGAAATAGAATCAATCCCTGTACGTTGTTCCAGTAAGTGCATCTCCCAACCTTTTGAAATGGCATTCGAGGGTGAGCATAATCGACAATGCGGTCTTACGAGGTTGCCAGATGATTGTGACCCTAGAACCACTTAGACAATGCATTCACTGTAAGTAGGCGACTTACGGCAAACTTACAGTGCCTCCCTCTGCTGTCGAGGCATTAATCCGTCATTGGCACCGCAGGACGGGGCGTCGCTATCGATTCGCACACACAAATAGTAAGGAAGCTACGGCGTATGCTCCGCGGCATGGGAGTGTCTGCTGTTCTTGCGTGGAGTGGCCCTGTGCCTACCCGGATGCGAGTACGAGGCCTCGTCTCGCGGTGGGCTATGGCAGCCCCATCGTACCGCATTGTCGGGAATTTGCTATGCAAGACGCGCTCTAGAGCGTCACCGAGTGGACCTGTCCTCGCACGCAGGGAGAACGGCCCCGCACGCCGCGAGCAAACTCACGCGGACGCGGCGTCCCTCTCCCACTGAGTCCCAGCAAAGGCGTGCGCATAGCACGACGTCAGCGTCCCGCTCGAGCCGCCCGTCTGCTATCCGCTCTACTACCGCGTCGTCACTGACGTCATCGTCAGCATCAGTACACACCCCGCACCACACCCGCAGCTATAAGAGCAGCCACGACCAGCCTCTCTGCCCCTCACAACCTTCACGACCCGCATCTTCACCTACAACCCGTTTTACATTTTTACGACCGTCACCAACTACCAATCACCATGGTATGTCCACCGGCCCTGCGCATTCCGAACGATGCTAACCGACAGCCATTTGTAGGGTACCGTTGTCTCTGCGATTGCTGGCGGCATCGAGGCCATCGTCTCGGCCATTGCGAGCATCATCATGATCATCGTCGGCACCATTGCCACGGTGAGCTCCCCCTATTCCTCTGACCATCGAGCAAGCCACTGACCTGCGCCCTCACAGATCATCGTCACCATCTTCGACATCATCTTCGACATCATCTGTTGCAACTGGTGCGGCGGACGCACCCGCAGGACTGGAACGCACAGATATGGATCATGGGGTTCGGGACGCAGAGGCCGCTCAACAATCTGAGTGACTGACTGCTAGGCACCCCTTTCCCTTTCCCCTCACCGTACGAAGACGATGACCTAATGATACCGCCGCATACCCCTTGCAATACCCTACCATGTGTTTAATCACTCGCCTCCTGGACGTAGACTGAATCAATGTATTCATGCAGTATGCACTGTCACTCTGTCGGTGGGATCCCGTCCATGTAAGCGTTGAACATGATGGCAAGCATTCATGCTGCTACCGTATAGTCTAAATCGTGCAACAAAGAGACATAATGTAGTGGCTTCTTTCAGTAGCTCAAGACAAGTGCCGTTCAGTGTTGCCAACGTCCGCTTCATGCATCATGAAGGGTGCGAAGTCTCGGGATGTTGGACTTTGATATATTATCTCGTGGGCTCTGTTGAACGCGCACCCTTTTGCTAGCCCCAAAGAGCGGTGTCAGCGCTTCAGCTTTCTGGCAGCTGACCGCATCAATATCTTCCGGCAAAGAGCAGTTCAAACCGATGGTACAGTCCTTCGTGGTACTTCGGAGGTCTGGCAAGTCGTACTTCTCGCAGTCTAGGCGCAGTGAGTGAATTGATGAAGATGCACCCAAACAGAATGCACCCTAGACGAGATTGGCGGCGTCGGTGTTATCAGGAGCGCTGACCCTACACAAAGCGTCCGTCGCAATCAAAACGTACCTCGCAAGGTCGGGTTCACAATCGCTGGTTCGAGCGAGCGACGCTCACCTAAAAGGAGTGGGAAGACTGAAATCCTGCAGTGAACAAACCTCGTTCAAGAACTGATATACCACACCTCCAAGTCCATTCATAGTAGCTCAAGAAGTGAGCCAAAACATAAAGCAATCTGTCCAGGACAAACGGACACCGCCGACGTCCTCTCATAAGTCATAACAAACGCCACCATGCCACGCACTAGCACCTACGCCCGCGCCGCACTGACCCTGACCATAATCTCGCTGATCACATCCGCCGCGTGAGGCACGCGCCCGCTCGTCACTTCCACCATCTTGCTTCGGAACGCCGAGCTCGCGGCGAGCGTGTCCCAGTAGCGCACGACCGAGCGGAGCGTGAGCTGCTTAATCTCGGGGTACCTGCGGCGAGGTCGCAGTCGTGAGCATGCGCGTGATTCGGATAGGGTGGTGGTGGGAGGGGCGCTTACTGTGCGGTGAACGGGCTGAACACTTCTGTCAGCACGGTGTCCGGCGTGAGCTGCGACTCGAGGTGGTGCAGCGCCAGCTTCCGCAGGCCGTCGAGCGATAACTGTGTCCCAGCATAGACATCGTCTATCAGCGATCTGTTCTGCGCGAGCCGTGTAGCGCACTAACCTTATGCGCGAGCCTGTAGATAGACCGGCATGACGCGGGAGGTGGACGGTTCGTCTCCTCTACTACCACAGCAACGTTGCCGATATTCTGACTTGCGAGTGCCCCAGGCCGCGGAGCCACGCGTTGCACCTTGAGCGGCGCGAATTCGATGATACCCGTGTACAGGTAGTACAACAGTGCCTCCCATCTACACCCAGTCCAAGTCAGTCACTGGTAGCAGCTGTGGCTGAAGGTGTGACGTACGTGCGGGAGGCAGCGCCGAGGAGGACGATCGTTGTCCCGTCGAACGCTATCGTCGATCGATCATGGTGAGAACGCGCACATGGGCTACGCGATGACTCCCGTTCCACTCACTGTTCTCGCCGTAGAGCTCGTAGCCCTCCTCCCGCTTGTTCAGCACCATCTCGAACGACATCGTCGACGCCAGCATCGGGTCTGCCCGTCGCTCAGCACCGACTCGTATCTACTCGCGACGCGCATGACAGACTCACCTTCATCGTCGATAATCTGGCCCTCAAGCTCGTCCTTCATGGAGGCCCTCGCCATGTCTGCTGCCAGTGACAACGGCGGGTACTGATATCCTTGCTTCTGGGACTCGCGCGGCTCGCTCTTGATGACAACAAGATCGCCATCCTCGTCTTCCTCCTCCTCGTCCGGCTCGAAATCACTGTCCGGCTCCCCATCCTCCGACTTAAGGTTGTACTTGTCGAGTCGTTCGCCCTTCGGCAGCTCGAAGCCCTCCAGGTGCGTTTCAACATCCAGGACTACCATCCGAACGCATCTTCGTGAGCACGGGCGACGACTGCAGAAGAGTAAGGGACGTACGTGACTCGCACCGCTCATACCACATCGCTAGCTCCTCCATATTCGCGTAGAACACCCTCGGACAGGTGACCTTCCCCTCCGAGCTCCGCCTCCTGAACACAATGAACCGCGTCCGACCCACTGGCTTTGCCGTCAACACTCTATGTATCAGCTCCAGCGTAGGCCTCGCACTGGGGCTCGGCTTCACGCTCGGACTCTCCTCCTCCTTCTTCGCGCTGCTGCTCCTGGACACACTCGGCGACACCGCCGCGGCCCCGGCCTTGACGCTCACCCGCACAACGACCGCATTCTCCGCAAGCATCCGGTCCGTCGACTCGAACGTTCTCTGTGCGAGTATCGTGCCCGCATAGGCGATTGCGCGGCCCCCTCCCCCCTCTGCGCGCTCCCGGCGGAGTGCGCGTGTCGCATACGTATGCCCGCTGAGCGAGTGCACGGTCGCGGTGACCTGCATGCCGGGCATGCCCAGCACGGACGAGCAGCTGCCCGGGTCCGCATCGTACATCGCCAGGCGTGCTTTGCGCTGCCGCGAGGAGGAGCCCTCCGACGAGCGCGAGATCTTGAGGACGAGCCCCGGCCAGAGCACCCCGGTCGACCGCGGCTCAGCATAGACATCTACTGGGTCGTCATATTGTTCTTCTTCATATTGCTCTTCAGCTTCTGGGTCGCCTTCCGGGGGAGGGGGAGGGGGCAAGGGGCGACGCGCGGCGGGTGCGGGGGGGACGAAGAACGCACGCAGGTTGTCGAGGGTGAAGCTGAAGGAGACGTCGAGCGACGCCGACTCCTGGCGGGCACTGAGGTAGCTTGCGTGTGCCATTTTGGTGTTGGGTATGGTGGGGTGTGTGGATAGACGCGGCTCCCGTAGGGTTCGCGGTTAGGGGTGGTACTGTATAGTTCAGCGAGGCGGGGCGATTACGTCTATGTTTTGTATGCTGCTCAACCTCGTGGGGGAGCGACTGCGGTGCTGTCGGCGCGCGGAAGCTGGCAGGCTGTTTTGTGGGTATCCAGTGAGGATGCCAGGGTATGGAAGTGGCTCGGTATGGCGGTGTCCTTGGAGGGACTCTATTGCGAAGTACCCAGGGAATAGGACGCGTCATTCGGATTTAGACGCGCTTCTACGCGTCTCCTTCTCGCGTATGGTCACGCGCACACCCGGCCAGTCGTACGGCGCACAACTTAGAACATACAGCGCCACTGCAGCAGCAGGCCATATCCTTGCTACACTATAACCCGCGTTTGATTCTTCGATACCAAACGACAGTACAAGAAAACACGCCAACACAACAACATATATATCGTACAATGTCGTAGCAGGAACACACTAACAGCCCGATTCCATTCCTTGTTTCGTCACCGTCCATTTCCGCCGTCCACTTCTCAGTCGCTCTCAGACGACGCGCTGTCATACAACATCACATACTCCGGCTCTTGCGCACGCTGAGCAGTGGCCATTGGGCGCGCTACGTGCTCACGGACCTCCCTGAAGTACTCCTCGAGGTCATCCGAGATGGGCGACGACGGCGCGTCCACAAGGGAGATGGACGAGTCGAACGAGTCGGTGTCCGAGTGCGGGCTCGACGGCATTGTCGCCGACAGCGTTGGCTCAGACGGAGCCGTGCCGCTACGCGGCGGGATGACGACGCGGGGGCCGTCGGCGTCTTGAGCAGCCTGGGGCATGATCACCGAGGAGGACGCGAGCGACTCATCGGTCGACAGCGCAGATCTCGCACGAGTCACCTCAGCGACAGTAATGCTACGACAATAAGAATTAGTCTCTGAGAAACGATGAGAGTAGTGATGAGCACGTACTCAACCCAGATACTGTGGCCGAACTGGTTTCCTTCGCCGTCACTCAATCTCCAGTAGCTCACATACTTGCCAGGAATCTCAGGAGCCTAAACGCTCAGTCAGCATTCAACTCAGCCTCAAATCGGGACGTTCAACGCACCTTCATCTCACCGGCAGCAATCTCGACCTCAGCACCTGCCTTCACCGAACCGACCTTGACCGAGCGCTGCGCGTTTGCATGGGGCGCCATCCGGTCACCAGCGACGAACACCAATTCAGTACTCTCGGCCAATCACCCGCACCCTGGTTACCATCTTCCACGACTTGACGAACTCCGCGCCCGGGGGAAACACCTGGCCGTCCGGGATATTGTTGTCCGACAGAAGCTCGCGAACAGCGGCTGCGGCACGGTCACCACAGGCGGAGGCGGCGGGGGCGTAGGCGTCCTAGGAGGCGCGGGCTTCGTGTCCTTCCTGAGCGGCGGAGGCGGGGGTATGTTGAAGTAATCGCGGAGCTCGCGGCGGACAGTGTTAGTCCTCTCAGGAACAAGCGGCCTGCAAAGCAACGGCTCGCCAACAAGGGGCGACTCTTCCACAGCAGGACGCGGCTCCTCAACGGTACGCGTCTGTTCGGCTTCATCTGACTTGTCCTCGACGATCATGGCACCCGGCATCGACTCCGCACGAGCTTGAGCCGGAGCCGAAACGACAACGCTGGGCGTGGGAGGCTGCAAGAGGTGCTTGAGCATCGCAGTCAATTCGGGCCACAGCTCGCGCCACTCATTGTTGGACACCGGGTCAAGGCGGGGGACAGAGTTCGAAGTCGACAAGGACGCAGGGACATCCGGGGAGTAGTCAGCCCATCAGCAGTCGGCTCGGCAGCGGCCTCGGTGGTATTCCTCGAGACATTGCCCTCCTCTAGGTCTATCAGGGGTTCCTCCACGGCCGGCTGCCCGACAGTGCTGGCCGGACTCTCAGGCCTCTGAGGTGTGGGGAGATTCACCAGAGGCTCTGGGGTCATGACAGGACTGTAGAGGGGCGATGACGTCCTGGGTCTTGGGAAGAAGACCGGAGAGGGTGTGCGTGCCATATGGCTAGTAACGGACTCAGCCATGGGTGGAATGACCGGGTAGCGCCTCAGGACTTCGGACTCGTCCAGCGCAAGCCCCGTCTGTTCGGCGTCGTTATCACTACGCAGCTGCGAGAGCAACGACTGCCAGTGATCTTCCGTCAGCTGTGTCGTATGCTCGCTGCGGATCTCCGGCAACTCTGGCTCGCTGGGAGGCGGGGGCGTCCTGACCACAACATCTTCGCGTTCCCGCCAGCTCGCCTTTTTCTCACCCGAACGCAGGACGACAGGAATGACAGTGTCGAGTGTCTTCATCTTGAGCATAGGATGCGCCGCGGGATGGACCGGGAACGGCAGGGCCTCACAGGCTTGACACAAGTCGAAGTCCGGGCAAAGCGTGTGCAAGCACTACGAACACAGTTAACACACATAGAAATGTGGACACAACTAACATACCTTGTAGCGAACGCCGCTGATGACCGCATTGCAGATATTGCATCTAGCGGCATGTTCAGGTTCAGCGTCGAGTGCACTGGGCAACTATAAATGCGGAGGGCAAGTTTAGTGATTATCAAACAGAGTAAGAGACGACTGACTATGAGGTCTGCGCGATCCTTGATCTTCACGAATCCATGGCCAGGGTGCTGTTCCGGCGTAATCCTGAGTTCGACGTTAGGATGATGAATCAAGAAGAAAAGTGAGGTCCTACGCACTGGAAGCACGACGAACACGTATCGAAGTCGGGGCAGTTCAGGCATTTCTATGAAAATTGATCAGTCCCCGAACGTCCACAACGTTCAAGAACAACTCACATAGCGCTCGCCCGAGATTCGCGACTCGCACAAATTACACCTAGCACTGTGTATCACCGGCTCCTCGCGGACGGGAGTGGCTGACTCGGCCCTTGACTGTCTCTGGGGACTGCTCGCCTTTGGAACACGTTCGCCGTCTCCGCTGAAGACGGTGTGGACGATGACCTCACCAGGCCGATCGATGGCGAAGAACTGGTGCCCAGACCCATGCGCAGAGTGAACATCAGGAATCGCATAGCACTGGCTGCACAAGTCGTAGTCCGCGCAGTCCAAGCACTTGTGGCGGGTACCAACAATGACGTCGTTGCAGACGTCGCAGATGACATTGCGGTGGACAGGCTGCTCTTCTGCCATGGCCAGTCCGGTCGTTTCCATAGGCCGAGTGCTATCAGTGTGCGCGGCAACCATGGACCGAGTTCGGCGTGCAGCGTCGAAGCGGCTCATATCGCTCGGTGTTGCAATGGGGAAGAAGTGGTGCGAGCCGTCGTGCAGGTCCCACTGGCGGCCAGAGCAAATACAAGAGGTGCACAGGTCGTAGTCTGCGGCAGAGCATCAGTAACAGCATACAAACGCGTATCTGATCAATCACGGCTTACCAGGACACTCCAAGCACTTGTGTCGGACGCCGAACATACTTCGCTTCCCGCAGCCGTCGCAGGTGATGCCGATGTGAGTTTGCTGCTGCGCCACACGGCTTTCGATAACCGGGTGGAACGCATGCTGAGGGTGGTTCTTGATGACGTCCGTCGAGGAGATGCACCCATTGCACAAGTCAAAGTCTACGCGTGCGTCAATATGCGTGGAGACAAACAAATGCGAAGATGCGATACATACCGTTGCAGTCCATGCACTTGTATCGGATACCGTAGAAGTTCCTGAGCTTGCAGCCGTCGCAAGTGATACCAGGGTGAGACAGGAAAGGAGTCTCTGGAATCGCCGGTGTCGGATTGGCTGACATAGAGTACCCCCACGAAGGTGGCGGAGGCGGTACAACAGGCGGAGGGTAAATGCACGTCGGAGACTGTGCCCTTAGCATCGGTGGCGGTGGCGGCGGCGGGGGCAGCGGAGGCGTCGCTGAGGCAACGTCGGGATACCGATGCGCTACCGGCGGCGGCGAGTACACTGACATCCGAGGAAGCGGTGGCGGTGGCGGCACCCGAGGAGCGAAGGGAGGCATGACATAGGACGGGTCCGGAATGAAGCCTGGAGGGAATTGGGGCGGACTCGGTGGCAGAAGTGGATTAGCGAACGGGAAAGCTGGCGATCGTTGGACGATGGGAGAGCGTGAACGACAGACGATGGGAGAGCGTGAACGACAGCAAGGCGTCGTATTTCTATGGTCCCGCTGTGATCCGCAAGACGCAGCATGCCCTTGGCCGCAGTGATCGCTACGATCCTTCAGGGCGTTGCTGAACACCCAATCATCTCCAAACGCCTTCTTCATCGTGCACTCGACGTCCGACATGAACCGGTCTATCAGTTCCTGAACTTCGACCTTTCCTTCAGCAACCGAGCAACACTGAGTCTGTTGAGACGCGTCGGAATGGTGTTCTTCGCATGCGGGTACCTCGGCCCCTCCAGCAGCATCCGCAGTCCTAGGCGCCGTGGTCCGCTCAGACAACTGCGGCAAAGCATTCTCACTCTGTGGTGTTGGTGTAGGAACCGGCCGGGGGTCAGGCAACATTATCGTTACATCTTCGGGCGACGTGTCTGTGGACCCAGTTTCAGTTGCCTGTGTCGTGATCCCAACGGAAGGATACAGTATTGGGGGCGGAGGAACGACGAAGGAAGGTGACCGACCGATGTGCACACCCGACTGCGAAAGTATGGGCGGTGGTGGGACAATAATAGGAGCTTGTGCCGAAGGCTCCGGGGGCGTTTGAGGCTGCGGCGCCAGCTCATCGCGCAGACTCTGCAGCAACGAAGACAGGCGTCCTTCCGTCTGACGGTGGTCAGTACGCGGCTCACGATGAATCTGCCTCAAGGGTGTGGGCCCATCTCTAAGAAGGTCGACAAGTGACGGACGATGCCCGTTCCCCGGGAATCTGCGGAGGGGTGTGAAGTCAGAGACGGGACGTGGCCTTGGACGCTTCTCCGCCATAGGACGTGGCACAGGCGTCTCGTCGTCCCAGGAACGACGCGGAGCGAGGTGAGTTCTGCGACGTCCTGAGTCGTGCTGAGTACGCTCGAGTCGTTCAGCGCCAATGGCATGTGTGGCGCCTGTGACCGAGGGTGACGGCGGAATCACATCAATACTGATTGACTGAGAAGGACGATGGGCCGCACGGTCACGGTCCACAGCCTCGCTCGCCTGGCCAGACAGAGCTGCCAGGTCTTGCCTGAGGACGTCGACAAGGGACGGGCGCGATGCATCCGTTCGGGCGTCAGACTGGCCGCTCGAGGACGGTTCCCGATTGAGCAGGTCGTACAAAGAGGGCCGGGCGGTTCTGGAGCTGGCTGTCACGGTTGACGTCGATGCAGTGTCAGGCGGCGGCGACGGTCTGCGCGGCAATGGCCTTGACGACTGGTGTGCGCTCGCCGGCTCGTCTTGGACAGTCTCCACCGAGGTGCGCGGCGAGGGCGTCGTGGGAGACTCCGACGGAGGACTGACATTCGTCCGTGTAGTCGTACGTTCACGCAGGCGCTCAAGGAAGAGTCTGCGGTCATCGTCATTCTTCTTGGACTGCGGGGAGCGTGGTCCCAGTCCACGATCGTGGCAGAGCTAGCGCCCTCGGATGCCGTGATGCTGGCGTGGCCGCTGTCTGTGGACACCATACTGATGCGGTTGTTGCTCGCCCTGGGGGACTTGTGCGGAGTCTCGTCGTAGACAGAGAACTTGAGCAGCGCGCCGGGCCAGTTGCGGCCTTGATAGGGGGCTATGTACTCATTGTACTCGTCGGCGCTGTGGGCTTCTCTCCCGAGGAGAATGCGTTGCGCGGCCGACGAGAGATTAGGCGAGAATAGAATCTGAGAGAGGTAAAAGGAGGGAGAGATGCGGAAGACTCTGTACAACTGCGGGGGCGTGCGTATCAGCGAGCGGCACAGACGACATCGACGACCTGGAGACCTACCTGATCATATAGCTGGTCGAAGGAAGGAAAGTGAGAAGAGTCCGGGAAGGTAAACTTGCGTGTTTCGTGGCGATAAGTGGCCTTGACCGTGAACATGGTCGGGGAGTGGCTCAGGTAGTTGGCGGGAGGAATCCGAGAGCGGTGCGCGCGTCGTCACCACTATATACCCCGCAGGCGCCCTAGTACACGGGCGCTGCGCCATCACGTGCAAATGGACCTCGCTCCCGACTTCCATGTCCTCTCCTCCGCTCGCTATGATCCCTCCCTCCTCACTCTCGCCTGGAACACCGCTGCCAACGACGGACAGCAGTCACCGTTCCTGCTGCAGAGATATCACTTGGATCGACTTAACTATGCTGCTCGGGTACATGGCTGGATCGTTTCTCTAGCCTACAGCGACTTGGTTGGCGCGTGCGAGGATGCTGTACGCAAGACACTCAGCGAGTCCACTGATGGCCATGTGTCGCTAAAGGTATGTATCCCCATGCTCGGCTGTCCAGAGCTGACCACATAAATAGCTGAGAATCCTGTTCCACCGCAGTGGAACTGTCACCGCTTCGGCCTCTCGGGCAGATCGACCACTGCCTAACGGGGACCCAAGCCTGCTATCCAACTTCAAGTCTTTTCCGAAGCACTTCCTATCTTCGCCCACGTATAGCAATCTGCTGCAGCCGCCGTTTCTGAGCGTCATAATTGACACCGCGCCTACCTCGCCATCTCTATTCACGCATACCAAGACGACCCACCGGCCTATGTATAATGCTGCTCGCGACCGTGCAGGCTTGCCACCGCTGCCGACATCCCTGAACGCAGATGTTCTGCTTTACACTTCAACTGGTGAGATCATGGAGACGTCTATACGAAACATCGCGTTTCTTCGCCGGTCACCGCGTCAGTGGGTCACGCCGCGAGCTGAAGTTGGCTGTCTCCCTGGAGTCATGCGAAGATGGCTGCTCGAGCAGGGAAAAATTGCCGAGGCCACGGAGGGCGAACTCATGAAAGGTGATCTGGTGGACGGGGAGTTCGTGATGACGTTTAACGGTGTGGAAGGCTGTCGTTTGGGGCAAATCAGTCGTTCTTTACCTGCACCGACAACTACAACGGTGCGGGAGATCGAGCCGCCACGGTGAGTGCGCCTGCTCGACCACTACTGAACACGCTTAGAATCTCGTACTCATACTTGATCGACAGTGAGAGACGACTTCAGCCTAAAGTGTTATTCCAGCTTGAATACACTCGCTAGACTCGGCAGATATCACTTTGCTGCGACGGCCGTAATTGCGGAAACTCTCTGTCTCAGAGTCAGAGGTTCGCCATGTATTGTCTCTATTTGCTTGCTGTATGTTACGTGTAGTACATATGACGTCTGTACTTATCTGTTCCTGGTTTATACACTCTGTATCGCAATCACACCCTCGGACCGCAGTAAAGACTGACACGATAACACGGCACGCGACCTGGGAGCATCCGAGTCGGGGCCTGGTGCAATGCGTAAGGTGTAGGGTAATGTCTCGTTGGGCGCTGAGTAACGGTGAGGAAACTCTACTCGAGCGGGTCATGCGGCCTCCACGACTCTGCACCGCGCCATCCACATGCTGATCTAGCTTGAGAGTTGTCCTGTGGGCCCGCCGATACCAGCTCCGGATGCATCTCTATCCCCAACTCACAACCATTGGCAGTCCGATGCAGTATTCCCGCTCGCCGTCTCTCCCATCCCCGCGACCACACTGGAGCGCTGAGCCACCGGTCCAATACACAGGGCCCCTCCCTCTCCCTGGACCGTCGCCCAGCGTTGCGATGGAAAATGTCTACTATCCAGACCAGCACCATCCAGACCTATACTTCGACGACGGCAATGTGGTGCTCTCAGGGCGAGCCCAGGATGGCAGCGTCCAGTACTTCCGCGTCCATCACTCCGTCCTGTGCAGACACTCGCCGGTCCTGGCGGACATGTTTGCACTGCCCCCGTTGAGGGCATCAAGCTCGAGGGATGTGCTAGAGGAAACCTATGACGGCGTGCTGCATGTGCAGATGCCAGATAGTGCGGAAGACCTCGCGAGCTTCCTAGGGGTGCTGTACGATCCACTGTGCGTCCCACCCTTCACGATGTCACCCCACGCACTGATCCATGAACCACCAGTGGCACGGCGTACAAACGCTTCAACCCCAACACGCCCGTCCTCGTGGAAGGCACCCTGAAGCTCGCCACGAAGTACGAGTGTGACGCCATCCGCACGCGCATCGTCGAGAACTTCGAGGCCGACTGGCCGCAAACCCTCGCCCAGTGGGACGCCCGCCGCTCAGAGTGCATCCTCCTCCGCTCCGAGCACGCCCAGCAGTTCACGGGCAAGATCAACGGGCTCTACCTGGACGACCGCCTCCCCGAGCCCGCCTCCGCGATCCGCGTCGCGACGGACTACGTCATCCCGAGCATCCTCCCCGCCGCGTTCTACCAGCTCGCCCTCCTCTCGACCGACGCCGACTGGGACGAGTACCGCGCGAACCCCGGCAAGCACCTCCGCTTCGGCGCCCGCACCGCGCGCTGGCGGCTCCTCGACAAGCGCGACCTCATGCGACTCGTGCACGGGCAGAAGCTGCTCGCGGGGCACACCCGCGCCATCGGGACGGACATCTTTGGCAAACGCTGCCAGCGCGGGATCAAGGCGTGCGCGAAGGCGCGCACGGAGTGCTGGAAGTACTTCCAGGAGAACGCGCCCGTCTCCATGGACGACCCGCTCGACATCCTTTACGACTGTTCACGACTTGAGACGCTGTTCACTGACCTCCCCTGCGGTGCGTGCGTGCAGGATGTTGCGACTTCAGCGGAGAAAAGGCGAAGGGAGCTCTGGAGGAGCCTTCCTGCGATCTTCAATCTTCAGGCTTAGTGTCGACGCTGAGGTCTGTTTCGTTACGCTTTCGTTCTGCCGCATCTCACACCTGTGCTACTTACTGCTGTCCTGTCTGCATATTTATCCGTTTGGATTGGATGTGTTCTCTGTTCATGGCTATACGTACTCTGTATCACCCCTCATACCTGTCTCCGTGTACATGTATGCACGATACTTACTGTTGTACAATACTGCTCTCCAAATGGCTACCCTCGCTGTTGCTTCGAATTTGTTACTCGCAAACAATACGCAAGACATGCCGCGTGCATACAAATTAATCTACACAATAAAGTATCGACATCGAAGCACAACGTGAGTGGGTCGTGAACTACAAGGCTACGGATACAGACATCGGATATAATGTCCGTCCAATGTCGTATAAGGGATTTTAGCTTAGAGCGTGATGGATCATGAATGATGCATGCTAGTGTACAGATGCTGGTAAACAGTGACAATGCAAGGAACAAGCAGACGGCATGGCCAGCTTTATGGTGGAGACCGGGCCTGGGCCGTCAAAAATAACAGGCATGCAAAGGAACAAGAAGTCAAGGACACGAGGAAACGAGCGAAGGGCGGACGAGAATGTATGCAAGAAAGCATGAGCGCGTTTATGCGTGAAATGGGCTGACCAAAATGGCTAGCGAAGGAATGCCGAGTTGCCCTGGGCACGGTCGCATTTCTTCGCGATGCGAACTGCACTCTCAAGGGCGCGCTCAACGAGCCCTCTAGACGGACTCGTGACAGGGGTATGTGCCAATAGGTCTACCAATCCAGCTCAGCATGTACCGCTCACCGCCAACAGGTACGTACCTTTGTATTGCAAACATATCTCATAATTCGTTGTGTGGGTTGGATGCGAGGTCCCGTATAGTCATCGTCTTCTCCCCCTTCCCATGCCCATTCGCGGTCGACGGACTCGGCGGTACGCCCGCCGAGGTCTGCAGGTTCGACAGCGAGCTCGGCATGCTCTTCCTCTTCCACGTGCTCAGCGTGCGGGTCAGCGTACCCGCCGGCTTGCCGAAGCTCGCCGTGCTCCCATGCCTCTTCGCGTCGAGCGCGGACGACGACGACAGACCGAAGGCGAGTCCAGTCCCGAGCGCCGCGGTGAACATCCCGCTTTCACTCGAGCCGTACAACGAGAATCGGCGGTTCTCCGACATCTTCGGTTTCGACATGGCCGCAATCCCGGACTGCGACTCGCTGCGCGCAGAGAGGCCCCACGGCTCCCCATGGCCCGGGGCAGCGGTGGTCTCGTCGCCAGACTTGCGCCGCTTCCGCCCCCGCTTATCCTTCTCGTCGCCATCGATGTAGAAGTTGCCCACCACGCCGCACCACGCGACGAACGCCGCGTCGAGCTCCTCTTCGCATCCGATGAACGCCGCACTCACGCCCCACGCACTAGGGTCATCGACGAGTCGCACGAGGAACGCCTCAGACGCCTGGAGAAGAGCGGGCACGTAAGAGAGCAGCAGGGAGAAGAAGGGGTGCGAGCTCTGGGCGCCCAGCAACTCCCGCAGGCGGGTCTGGTAGCTTCTCTCCGTCCGCACGAGCTCCCTGCAGCAGAGCAGAGCCCTCCGCGCCGCCTTCCATTCTTCCTCGTCCGCCTCGTTCTCGAATCCCTCGAGAAGCACCTCCTCCTCCTCTCCGTCGCCCTCGTCTTCGGAGTCGCTGGCGCCGCCGAGACGGAAGTGCACGCCAGGTCGCCAGGGTTCTGTCGAGCCTGTAGAGCACGCCGACTCCGCCGTATGCCCGCTCTCGCTTTGCGCTGGCGTGCGGCTCTTCGCGCGCGCCTTCTTCGCTGCCGCACCCTTCCGAAGGTTGTCAAGCTCCTGCACGAGGACCTCGTCCGGCACGTCCGCTATGGCCAGCGTCCACCTGCGCATCGCCATCGGATCGCTCTCCAAGAAACTTGCCGACTTCCTTTGCGGCGCTCTCGCGTTCAGAGGCGACGAGCCAGAGCCGTTGACATACACGCTGTTTGCACGGGGTTTAGAGGTGATCGGGCTGGGTGGGCTGACCATCCTCTTCATCGTCGACAACCCGCTGCTCATCGCATGACCCAGCGCGCTACCGCCCGCGTTGTCTTCCGTTTCGTTCTCCTCCTCTTCCAACGCGCTCACATCCTCCAGCTTCGGGTTGCCTCCGCGCGCATACAGTCCCTCCGCATACGGGTCGAACGTCCCTAACGGCGTCTCCTCATATGGCTGCGCGTGCTTGCCCTTCCCAGCCTGCGACGAGTGTTCAAACGAATTCCGCTGGATGTGCAGGCGCGACGTGAGAGCGGCGAGCTCGGACGAAGACATGCCCGTCCATGCCAACTGCGCGAGAGCGCTTGTCGATCTCTTGCGCTTGGGCGGGGGTGGGAAGGCGGGCCGCCGCCCACTGGTGTACTCCTTCGGCTGGAGCGAATAACGGTAAGCGCCCTGCACGATCAAGAAAATCTGAACTCACGATATCCAGCCCAAACGGCGAAACTGGGCTAATGGGTGGAAGGTACACGTCCTGCGTCGTCGATGGAGTTGATGATAATGCCTGTCCGCCCTGCTTGCTCGACCTGCGCAGTCCGGGGAAGTCCGGGGTACCTGATGACAGTGACGATGACGGCTGTGTCGTGCCTGACGCCGATTGAGAGGGCCGTCTCTTCCTCAGCTTGCGCCCACCGCCGCTGCTCGTCCGGAGACTCAGCCGCGGCGCGACGTTCTGATCCACATTCTTCGTACTCGTGCCTTCCCCATATTGCGATGTGACGGGGTTGAGCAGGGGAGATGCTGCATGGGAAGCATCCTCTGGTGTCGTCGCAGGCGTCGAATGATCTGAGGGGAGTGAAGAGGAAACGGCAGTGGAATGGGACGTTGAACTGGAATGTGAGTGTGACTGCGCGCTTCCGCTTTCACTTTGTCGTGACACAACCGGCGCCGACTGACATGGGCAGAGCTGCTACCGCCTCCGCTGGCAGTAGTGGAACCATCGTGGCCGTGGTCACTCGTGCAGCGGCGGAAGAGGTTGATGCTATTTCTAGGAAAGGAGGCCGCCGATGATTGAGCGGGCTCGCGCGGTGCGAAGGTGCTTTTGTGGCTGAGCGCCCGGAAGAGGTTCAAACTCGAGCCTGAGCTTGGGCTTGGGCTTGAGCTAGAAGTAGACGGACCGCGCGGCGAAGATGAGACAGTGGACACAGGACGGGACTTCCTGAGCTTCCTCCGCGCGAGGTGGGAAGGATGCGTCAAAGACTCTGAGAAAACCGACATCGATGTAGGGCTTGAAACCATCTGGTGACCGTTCACGAAGGATGAATGACGATAGATGGGAAGGCTTGCTCTGTCTGCCCACGAGAGGCGGGAGGGATAGCCATGGTGTGGATCGGCGGAGTGTCGCAAAGGTCGCGAAGAGAATGTCTGCCTGCGGGGGACACGGCCCGAGCTTGGTACGCTCGTACTGGCGGAGGGTATAGGACCGTGTCCTGGGTCGGAAACAGTGTAGTCAAGAGCGTAATGGCTGTCCTCGTGGGTGTGGTCGTGCGAGAATTCGGACGGCTCGACGATCGACACTGCTCTCGTTTTGGACGCATGCCCGCGGTCTGACTTGGGCGGTACGGGCGGTGGCGTTGTCGAGGACAGTCTGGGTGGATCGCGCGTGAAGGCATCAGCGAGGTCGTCGTATCGCGATTGCCGTACGGTAGAGTCGCTATCGTGGCTTGGCGACGCGGATGGTTCGATATACTCTGGAGTTGCAGGGAGCTGCTTGTCTGCAGCGCGAAGGTTCATGGTGGAGCCCTTCATAAAAGCCTAAAAGACGCACCCTGATTGTCACGCTTGTATGCTGCGCGCGAATACTGCCTCGACTCTGAGAATGATGTGCGCTGTGCAGCGCGGTCGTCGCTATGTGGCCCTCGGCATCAGTCAAGCTAACCGCGTCCGCGTCGGGGAGCCCGTCCTCATGTCCCCCGTCCAGCCGGTGGTGTGGGCGAAAAGTGGCCGACGCGCCATCGAGAGAAAAACGGCGTCGGTCGACATAGGCAACGTGTGCTGTCTCCGCGAGGCGTGCTTTGTTCCTCGAGGGCAACGACCTTATCGTGCTCGCCGTTATCTTGGACGACGACGGGTCGTGGTGCGTTGTACGCGCGCGGTGCGCGATGTGGGGGCCGACGTGGGCGGCGACGGGGGGCTGGGTGAGGACGTCGGCCATGCAGAGTGCGTCGCACCTGCGTCGCAAGATTGGACTGGTGCGAGCAGGCCCGCGTTTATGAGCGCGACATCGGCATCAAGCGTGACATCATGCATTGCGTCCTTCTCGAGAGCGAATTCGGACTCCGCTGGCTGGGGATGGGCCCTGCCCGCGGCCGGCACAGTCGCCGCCTGAAGACCGCCCACGCATCTCAGGGACGGATCTCCGGGGAGACAGCGCTCCATGGCCCGCCGATCTACCGATCCATCTCTGCTCGTACGAGAACTGCTCTTATCGCCCGCCGCTCTGTCACCCAACAGGCTCAACCGGCCAGTCGGAGCGCACACTCGGCGTAGCGGAGCACTCCAGGACACTCCAGGCTACCATGACCACCGCGTGTCCGACTTCCCCACAGTCTAGTCTCTTTCGCGACCGTCATGCTGTTCGTTCGTATCTCCGGGCTGCCCGCCGGCACGCCAGAATACCTACATACCACCCATACGCGACCGATGATGGAGGCTCGCTCCCACCAGGACCAGTCGCTTCTGTCCGGCTTGGAGTACATGTCCAAAAGGCATCGCAACGGCGACGATCCCTTGCTCGGCCCCTCGGAGGCCTCCCTAGACACACGCCGTTACCACGAACGCTCCAAGTACTTATCGGGAAGGTGCTGCGCGGGGCAGAGCAACGGATGGGTGGACCTGGGTGGACCTGCTAACGCGCCAGCGCGCCACCGGCACCCCTGCTCGGACGGACCACGCGTCAGAACGAGGCTGGTCAGGAGTTGTCGAAAAAGGTGATGTGGGGCAGAGTACTCTGGGGTGAGGATTCCTGCACGTTCCCGTCTTGGTGGGATGATCACTGCGATGGGCATTCGAGAATACTGAACGGAAGCGGGTCACAATCAGTGGTTATATCGATACTTATCCAACGGTCTCCGTGAGATGTTGAATTGCTCGAAGCCTACACCTCCGTCTAGCTAGTGGAAGATTAGAAGACCGTCCTCTAGCTCCCCCACTCAAAGAGGTCTTCTTTAAGGTCTGCCTAAGACGGGTGACTACTATTCGAAGATGTCGGGACGCCCTCATATCACTCGGTGGGCTAATACAATGAATTGGTTATACCCGGCTTGTATCAGCTTGTATCGCGCCATAGTTTGAGCGAGTCGCCAGAACTGCGGTGGCCTACAGGCGATTGCAAAGCGGCGCCCGGTATTGCATCTTCAGCATGTTGGCTGACTGACTGCGTACTTACCACGCCTTAGGATGAACGTGCACGCAGGCACCCGGCCAAATCGTGCCGATCCTGTAGAGCGCGTCGAGACACACCAGACTATAATAGTGATCGATCGAGTATCTGGAGAGCCAACCAGGTGTTGTACTTTGCAAGTCGCACAGGCAAGGCGTGTTGCGCAAAGAAGCCTCCAGCTTTCGACACTCTTCGGTCGCCTCGGGCCCGGACGCCCACTACCCGTTCGCGCTTCATCCGCAGAGTTGGTTTCGGCCCTGGTGAAGCGATGACTTCTCGTAAATGGTGAGCCAGAGGACCCGCGCAAGGACCGCAATGGGTAGAATGGAGTCAGATCGGGCCACCGCGAGACCGTCCTCGATGCGTCGAGCCATTTGTTCTGGACGGGTGCCTTCATTGACGAAACAGGGATTTAGGCCTTTAGGCTTTAGGCACAGGCGCACGACACCGCGCCAGATCCTGCGCTCCGGGTCGTGCCCAAGTTGAAAAATACTAAACCGGAGTACGAACGGGGTGCTCACTTACGCCGCAGAAAATGACGAAACAACCCGACCGTTTGGTGCGATTTTGGGAGCTCGACGTCGGGCGGAGCAATCATTCAATCGAGGATACTATTACTAGGAATGAGCGGCAATGGTAAATCCCGCTTCCGTGCTATAGCCTGCTGGTGCGACCTTCGCTGCTGAGCGATGTTGTTCAACAGTGCGAAAGCCGGCCGTCTATGGTCAATTAAATAATCAGTCCAAGCCGCCGTGGAATCACAAATAACATCTGTGCGGTACATCATGCGAGACCGAATTGTGAGTGACTCGCTCGCGTAGTCCGGAAGATACTGCTGATGGTGCTCCTTGTTGGTTCTATGAACGGCACGGCAGTCGATACATGCCCTTTGGCAAGATCACCCGTGGTCGCATTGCCGGAAGACCATTTACTCGGCGCCGCTCCAGACGATCCACGGTGCTACAAGAACGCCGGTGGTAAATATGCACGGTGCTCAGTTGTCGCAAAGTGTGTAGTTTTCTTTCTTAATCCCTTTATTGTCCGCGAGGGCCGAGCCCTATGTAGACAAAACTCTAACTCTAAAGGTAAGTACGCGTGTGCTCTGTTAGGATCAGGCTGAGCATAAGCTAAAGCGTGTACTTGGGGTACTACAGAGGGGGGACAACTCGGTGAACTCGTGTCGCAAGTTCAGCAAGCAGCGTTTGAACTATTACCGCTGTAGACTCGACTCGATCGCAGTAACCGATACTGGTGATAGAACATACAAAATTCTATGGCGTGATAGCAACCTGCTGTTGAATGGCGCGGAGGCCGGAAGCGCTATCAACTAATACATGCACGACTGAAAGTCACCCAGCCACGAAGACAGTATAGAGATGTATCAATAAATACCCAGCACTAAAAGCGAACAAATGTGTCAGTGGAGCGTCACAGAAGAGCGATAGAGGGGCTAGCGTGCATACCATTGACCGTGATGCCCGTCCTCACTGGCCTTCAGAAACTGGCTCCCCGGATTGACGCTTGTCGACATCAATGTCTGGGCAATGGGTTCAGTCTCCGGCATGGTATGAATCGGACGATTGGTATACCGTCCAAATCGCTGTACGCATAATATTTGGCGCCACTGACGCGACGCGCCTGCAGCTCAGCTGTATGCAAGAAGGTCATAAGATGCCCTGCCGAGGTTAGGACCATAGCGAGCGGGGCGTACCCTCGGCGCGGCGGAAGCAGCCGTCGCTGTTTGCAGAAGGACAATTGCGCAGAGCAGCAAACCTCATGGTGTGGACGATTGTAACGCGCGGATCGGTCGAGGGCCGTGCCAACGGGTCGACAGGTCGAGGCGCGAGGACGAGGGGTTCGCGAATAACAAAGGGCGGGATGCCCGAGCACTGGTGTGAGCAGGACGGGTGGGGTACAAGTGAGCGGGCGCGAGTCCAAGTAATACTCAATATATAATAACTCACAATGACCATCGAGGCATGGTGACATGTTGGCACTGGCCAAGCATCCTTCGAGTCTTAGATATGGGATTGATTCCCGGTGTGAGCAGTTCGCCTTGAGACATATTCAGTGATCATACCCTTTTTTGCGATTCTCAGCAGCGGTCGCCGAGCTGAAAGCGTACAATTTGGCATGCAAAAATGACTCAGTTATGTCATGACATCATGGATGACCTATCATAGTCATTAAGAGATGCGGACGTACCCATATACTTAGGCTTTGGCAGCCATATTCCAGTTGAACATCGGTGAGCAGTGTATGCACACAGTGCAGTTGCTGTCAAAGTACGCCGTGTTGACAGCCGGTGAAACACACGTCCCGCTCAACAAAGCGACCATATGTCGACCCGCTAAATGTGCCTGGGATTGGTGGATAACGAGCTACTAGGGCGTAGCTGCTGGTGGCGGATGATCTGGTATCCGCACCTTTCGCAACACCTGAGAGATGGTCGCGGAATTTGATCTCGATGTATCTTGATCCTGTTCCATGCGTACGTGATAGACGAACCGTAATCGTGAGTTGTTACAAAGTCAACGATCGCTGCTCACCGTAGTATGTATACCAAGCTGGAGGACCGTCCCTCAGACTATGCCAGAATTTCTCCAAGACGCCTTGAGAGACCGTCAAACCATTCTCAGTCGGCATCCCTGACGCGTCACTCATGTAAGGTCACCCAGCTCGCCGGTCTAGGGCCTATTAGGACGTCAACAGTCACCCGGCGCATGAAGTAGAGCCAAACGGACCACTAGATCGCAAGTCACCGCATACTGCATACTGACTTGATCTGAATTACAACGTGATTTCTGTCGCTGAGCGGTAGGTGATAGCCTGCATGCCAAATAAATGGAAAGAACCGACTGGCGTTCAACTGGGTTGTCAGGGCGCCACTTGTGAAGCTCATAACCGACCTCCGAGTCGACGGCCGCAGAGAATGCGACATACACCAGTGTCTGCTGTGTATAAAACACTAATGCATTCTCAGTGCGACCACAGCGTCTATACCAAATAACACTGTCTCAACGTGTCGCATAGCAGGTAGCTGCATCATCTCAGTATCATCATCAACATTGGGGCGATATCAAACTCACCGTGTCCGATGGCAAGTTGGAGCCATATCCGATGCCGTCCTTGCCAACCAAATTTGGGGCAACCGTGACGATTACTGTGTCGATGCAGTTTCGGTGTCGAACCTCCGCTCCCAGAAATGATTGAATGACCCAGCGCCACCCTCAACCATGACAGACTGGATGCCAGCTCGCGCAGCTTTTCGAGGAGACCAACGACGGAGATGCTACCTATTTTAATCGGTCTGAATATTGAATAGCACGAGGGTCATCGAATAGGTGTACCATCTGCATCTGTGACGACTTCAACGATCCGCGCTCCAGCGGCCTCCAAGCTAGACTTTCTCGACGCCCGGGATTCATCGCCGTCAACCGAAGATGCTGAGGCAATCACCCAAGGTCGTCTCCCTACCCCTGCCTTGTAGTTGTTGAAGAGCTTGCAGTCAATTGGCAAACGCAAGTGCGTGTCAAGGATGATCGGCCTTGGAAGGTGATATCGGTGGGGAAAATCGACCGGAAGGAGTGGTAAATGACGCGCTATAAATTACATTGTCCATGCGAGTGGTGCTGAAAAGGGCTAGTACTCACTGTTCAGTTGAGGGTTGTCGTTGATCGCAGTGCCAATACCTACGAGGATGCCGTCGTGAAGTGTCCTCATCCTATTCTTTCTGATGCATGAGTGATCATCTCTTGAGACTCACTTACGAGATAAGAGAGTCTGTTTCGAAAAACGTGTGAGAGGCGACAGGGCGTCCGCGACTCACCAATGGGTCATAAGCATGCTCTCCTTCCCACTCAAAGCGAGCTGTTGTCCGCCCGTTCCAGCGATCTTGGCGTCCAGAGATTGGGCAAAGGTAAGGGTGACATATGGTCGACCAGCATCAGGCGACACAAGAGAAGACCTCCGCGTCTGTCCATCGCCCGTATAAAACGACTGGGTGTCTAAGTTACCAGCGAGGCCGTACACCCGATTCAAGAACACCGGAGGTGAAGGGGTGGCAGCCATCGTGTCAAGCCAATGCCGTGCTCGGAGCGGAGAGATCGCAGAGTCAATGAAACTACGAGTTGGTTACAAGTCTACGACCTGACTATGTATACAGATGTTGCCTGGCATGGAGGTCGAATAGAGATCGAATCGCAAGCAAAGCAGACGGGACGTGGCCGAGCGATGCCCGAGGCAGCGTTCCCGCCGATCGTCTGCGCGTGATCCGGGCCCCGCGTCGGCGTTAAGTGGCTTGTCAAATCTCTCCGCCAACAAACTGCTTCACACTTGACCATGATAGCACCAGGGACGCAGGGACCCATGGCGGACGAGAAGGCAAAGAGAGAGGTGCCACCTGAGGTTGTAGACGGTGACGAGGATGGCGAGGAGGAGGATGAGGTCGGGACGCCTGCGGGTGGTGTGTACGATTGCCTCAAGTGTTATTGGCTTACAGTGCTGATCCATGCCCTCTGCCTGCGTAGGTGAAGGAAAGAAAAAGAAGAAGAAGAAAAGGCCCAAGAAGAAGAAGGCCGAGCAGTCAGAGCCCCCACGAGTCGGTCTGTCAAGCTTTTCCCCGACGGCAAGTACCCAGAGGGAGAGCTGCAGGAATACAAGGATGAGTAAGTGACAGTGTGACACTACATATGCTTCCAAGGCGGTTCTGACAATCATTCTGCTTTAGCAATGCCTGGCGCACGACGTCTGAGGAGAAGCGATATGACGAGCGGATGGCCTTGGAGGATCCTGAGCTCACATACAACAACATCCGTCGCGCCGCTGAAGTGCACAGACAAGTGCGGAAGTACGCACGCAAGCATATCAAGCCGGGAATGAGCATGCTGGAGATCGCCAATACCATCGAGGATGGCACACGAGCGCTGGTAGAGGAGAGCGGGATGGAATCCGGGGTAGGCTTCCCAACTGGGCTCAGCCTGAACAACTGTGCAGCACACTATTCGCCAAACTCCGGCGACACCGTAGGTTCGTACCTTCCCTTACATTATCCATTGGTTCTCGCCAATACGTTCGACCAGTCGTGCAGCAGGGTGATGTAATGAAGGTGGATTCGGTGTGCATGTGAAAGGTCGCATATTAGACTCTGCCTTCACGATGACCTTCGACCATACATATGACAAGCTGTTGGAAGCTGTCAAGGCTGCAACAGACACAGGCATCCGGGTCAGTCCAAATACAAATTAAGCATGCCATGCTGATGAGATATCATAACTCCAGGAGGCTGGTATCGATGTTCGTTTGGGAGAACTCGGTGGCTACATCAGGAGACGATGGAGTCATATGAGGTCGAGGTCAACGGCAAGGTGTATCCTGGTTAGTATTCTTATTCGATCACACACGATGCTGAGCCAACCTAATATTGTGAACAGTCAAAGCTATCGAGAACCTGAGCGGTCACTCATCAACCCTTACCAAATTCACGGGGGAAGTCGATAATGCTCGTCAAAAATGAGGACCAGACAAGATGGAGGAGGGCGAGTACTTCGCTATTGAGACTTTCGGCTCGACGGGACGTGGTCGCGTGGTGGAAGTGTATGTCATCTATCCTTATTTCGATGCAGGGCCCTGATATTGGTGCAGGGAGAGGTTCACACTATGCACGAATGTGGATGCACCCCGCGTTAGCTTGCGGTAAGGTTCATAGCCAGAAAACCGTTGCACCGTACTCAACTTCCGAAAGGCTGACCACGGCGAAGTCGCTGCTCAATTCCATCAACAAAACTTTGGGACGCTGCCATTCTGCCGACGATACCTTGATCGGATCGGAGAGCAGAGATATCTCCTAGCTGTACGTAGTTCCGTCCGCCGCCCCGATCCCGTGGTAACTGACCTTGTGGTAAAGCTGAATCACCTGGTGCAACAAGGCATCGTACAAGACTATCCGCCACTGTGCGACCAGAAGGGAGCGATGACAGCGCAGTTTGTAAGCAGTGTCTCATGGTCCATTCGGTGCAAAGACTGACCGCTTCTCTGTTCTTTTGCAGGAACACACGATCCTATTACGTCCCACACGGAAGGAAGTGGTCAGCAGAGGCGACGACTATTGATGCACATCCCGCACTGTATATGTACTACATACTCCTGGCGGCCTCGCTGTATCTGTAGCTTCACCGTCACCATAGCATCTCTATTGTTCCTTTGTATCACCGGGAAGCTCGTTCTGCAGGTACAAAGCTTGAATCTGAAGGCGGAATCTCGGGGATGGCGTCAAGGCAAGTACATGTGATTTAAAGTTCCGTGTCTCCGATGTCACCTTGGGCGCCTGCTGGAGCACTGTCTCTCGAAGCGCTGCAAAGGTCGTCTCTGGGTTGTCTGCCGTCAGAATGTATATGAACGCCTAGGAACCCACCCTGTCTTCGACCTTTCCTCCTCGGTTCACTGCTCCCTGTTTGCTCCAGCCCGCGGCCGGAGACTAAACGGACTAATCCGCTATTAATTCGCACTGTACTAATACTCCAGTGACGACCTGTGATATCCAGCCTGGCTCGAACACTCTGTCCCCGCCAATACTTAGCACGCGACAGTCATGCCATGGCCGTTTCACTTCTCTGGTCGCCAAACTCTGAGGGTGCCAAGAATGATCCCAAGGACACGGAAACAAGGAGAACAATGGGACGGTGACAGAGGTTGTGTCGTCCGCCGTGAAGGAAGTCGCAGACGCTACACCCAGTCCGACCGATTTGCTGCGGCACTTCGAACAGTCTGGTGTAGCACTTCCACCCGGCGCTCGTGTTGGCGATCCAAAGCTGAAGCAGCGCGAGCAAGAACCATTGAGTCTGTGGCAGTTAGGCAAGGTAGCGGCATTCGGAGCTGCGAAAGGTGAGCCTACATGGCTACTAGGATTGCTCATTCGTTACAAATACTTGCAAGATGAATGCTGAATGTCTGCGTCATTAGCTACTGAGCTCTTCTCCGAGCTGGTATACCACCATGTCTGGGGACCTCGGCGGAAGTCCTGGACTGTCGAGATGACCCTGCTCTCCGCACTGATGAGGAACGTTGGGCAGCACACACATTGGGTGATATGGCAAGTCTCCGCCCACCATGATGATTAACCGGTCTGCTCATCTCGGCACCAAGTAGTCCCTGATACGCATGCTCATGAGCACTAGCGGCTACATGCCCGTCTCATCCGACGCCCTCGTTACTCCGGTAACCTTCTCAGTCCGAAGGCGCAAGCTCCCTGGAATTCTTGTAGAGCTCGACGCTGCGGAGGATGGGAAGCGGGAGCTGTCTGGAGAGTGGGTGGTTGGAAAGCGTACTTGGCGAAGACTGCAGAAGGAATGGAGAGCGCAGCGCGGTCAGGCGAAGTCCGATGTTTCTGCTTCTGCCAAGGCACCTGCATCTCCGTCGCAAGAGCATCGGAGAAACGAGCGTGTTGTGTTGTACTTGCATGGCGGTAGGCTTCTTACTAACTGACAATCATCCTTGCTCACTGTATGCGTAGGTGCTTACTATGTCTGCAATGCCGCCTCACACCGCCTTATCACAATCCCGTTCGCGAAGTATCTGGACGCTCGCCTTTTCGGTAGGTAGTCTCTCCAGCCGGTTCAATGACCTGGGTGAAGCTGATATACGGTGTGTTAGCTCTCGACTATAGATTAGCTCCAGAGACCCGTTTTCCAGGACCTTTGCATGACGCTGTCTCCGCATACCTACGCTTGGTAGATGATTTGCACATACCTCCTGAGAACGTCATCATCGCGGGAGATAGTGCAGGCGGCGGGCTGGCGCTTTCATTGCTCATGTACCTACGGGATAACGGCTTCACTTTACCTTCTGCTGCGATCTTTTTCTCTCCTTGGGTCGGTGAGTGATACTTAACTTCACTCACTTGCGTGTTGACCGTTAAACACTGTCGTGCAGACCTGACGATGAGCTGCGATTCGTGGGACAGCAATGCAGAGTACGATATTGTCCCAAGACCCGTTCCTGGCGATCACCTCAATCCCATCGCATGCTATCTCGGGGAACACATGGAGAAGTACCTTACCCACCCTTACGCCAGCCCGCTCTTTGGCGACTTCAAGGGCCTGCCGCCCATGCTCATCCAATCCGGCGAATGCGAAGTGCTCCGTGACGAAATCACGCTCCTAGCGCACAAAGCAAAGTTGGCAGGCGTTGAAGTCCGACACGAGCTGTACGAAGATGCCGTGCATGTCTTCCAGGCGCTCCCGTTCCTCGAGACCGCCCAGCATGCGTATTTTTCTTGTCGCGACTTCGTCTTGCACTTCCTCCCCCAGTTCAGAAGAAGACCCCACAAGAGCTCGCCGGCGCTACGGAACGCGGCCTGGAAGAGGAGATCGACACGGACGCACAGCGCGTTGTGCGCGGCGATGGCGTGGAGACGGCCTCGCGCAGCGAAGACATCGGCAGCGGGTCGAGCACAGAGCAGTCGCGCGAGCGGCCAGAGCTCAATGCCGACGCTCCCAGGGACGAGTCTCCAACAAGAAGCGACGAGGACCAGCCCAGCTGGAGCGCACAGTGGCCGACGCCGCCCGAGAGTGACGAGAGTGACGGGGAGGATGAGCATCTCAGGATGAAGCGCAAAAGGCAGTGACCGCTGCGAAGGTACACCCCCGCGAGTCCGAGAGGCAAAGGGCACATTCCGAGAGGCACAAGCTGCAAAACCGGCCCTCGCTCCGGCGGCTCCGGTCGACGTTCTCGTTCATTGCGGACGCGTCGTACCGCTCGGCGTCCGAGCTCGTCCAGACCGCGCCTGCACACCGCGGGGAACCCTCCTTCGAGCGGCAGCAGACCGCTGCGGCGAAATCGCGGGTGCGCACCCGGGGCGCGTCTATGCTGAGCATGACGTCGTCGAAGGCTCCGGTGCCGTCGCCGTCGCTGCGGAAGAAGTTCGACGAGAGCCATCCAGACATCCATTCGTTGATTCAACAGTACGCGAGTTCGGGCCCTGCTCATGAGACGACAACGTTCAGGCCTGACGACACGCAACGGCGGCGGCGCTCGCGGACGCTTTCTTCGGCACGGTAGGACTTTGCTATTGCTGTAGGTATGAACAGATTCAGTCGGGACTTTTGCTCGCTCTGCTTGTCGCTTGGTTTGCCGCACGCACATCACCATTGTCTGAAGCCAGTGTATTCCATAGTCTCTTGCAAGTATGATACGTATAATAGCAGTGCATTGTAAGTATTAATGACTCATATATTCCGCATGCATGACAAGATGTAAAACAAGGACATGTAATATCTCTCCGTGCATACCAAGTCTCAACGATATCACTTGGCAGTGTCCTTTCGCCGCCGCGACGAGTTGTCCAATATGCGTGCTAACGACCCTGGTGCTCGAGGAGACTGTCCCGGTAAATCTCCAGCTCCTCGATGACATTGGTGAGTGCGTTCACCTCCCATCGTCCGTAGACGAACCCGACGTAGAGGAAGGTAGTCGCCGCCCACGCCAAGAATACCGTGATGAATATGATGAGCGGGTTGAAGGAGGATGTGGGGAGCCACGCAGAGCCTACAAGGATCACCAGGAGAAGCAGGACGCACACGACGAAGACCGTCAGCTGGGAGCTTGCTCGGTACTGCGAGTAGCGATAGCACGCCGTGAGTGACTGAAGAATCTCAGTGATGGAGTCGGGTGAGAGTTTGCGTGGGGGTGCGGGCGCGGGGTTCGGCACTGTCGTGAGAACGAAGTTCGGGCCTGGGGGTTCCACGGGTGCTGGAATGTGGGTCTCCGACGGGTCTGCCAGGTCTCCGCCATCTGGGTGGCTGATCTCGAAGGTCGCTTCCAACCCAAAGTGATCTGAGAAAGAGAAGTTCGTGCTAGGGATCCGCTCGGTGAAGACGACCCTCGTGTCCTTGACTCTGAGGATAGGCGTCTTTGCACTCGCTGGAGGGCTGCTTGGTTGGCGAAAGAAGACGTAGTCTAGTCGCTTGCCCTGGAACTTCCGTGCGATGGGTTCCAGGCGTTTCCCAGCGGAGAACGAGTTCAGAGGCGAGTCGGCCGTTATACCAAATATTCTCACTGCGTCCGAAGGAGACGGGACCCCGTTTGGTACGGCCGGGCTGTTCGGATGAGACTCTACCCACGCATCTCTGAGCGAGGCGTGGTCTTGGATGAGATTCATGGGGAGCGATGCTGGAGAACTATTGAAGTCGCCCGCAGCTATGACATAGCGTCCCACCTCGGCCGCCTGGCGCGCAAGCTTGGCCAGTTCCCAGGCATTGACTAGGCGGTGTGCCTGCAGGTGGAGAGGACCTGAGTCGCCACCGGGGGCGAAGAGCTGTGCTTCGTCAGCGAGGAGTCTTGTAAGTACAGGACCAACGACGTACATGTGTATTGAAAACTTGGAGCTGGCCGAGAATTGGGTGCGCTATGAGCACACTTGCAGCGGCTTTCCCTACGAACCAGTCTCCTTGTATCACCTCGATGGGCGAGCCGTTCAGGGAATACGGGTTGATGGTTGCACCAATGATAGGAAACCGGGAGAGAATAGCTAGCCCTGCTCCGAGCGCACCGCTAAACGCCAGCTGTCGTTAGTCACTGCCTGGAGTAGCTAACA
The DNA here is from genome assembly GCF_022376445.1 of Fomitopsis serialis. Lineage (NCBI taxonomy): Eukaryota > Fungi > Basidiomycota > Agaricomycetes > Polyporales > Fomitopsidaceae > Fomitopsis > Fomitopsis serialis. The sequence continues at coordinate 57,333 of NW_025954979.1, forward strand.
ATCGTACTCACCTGTAGAAGAACTTGGAGTAAGGCATCTGGTTGGAAACTGCCGTTCGAATCATCTCAAAATCTCCGTAAACCCATACTTCTTGCAGGGTTATTACATCGTAGTCGGAGGAGGCGAGGGCATGCGCAATTGCGGACATGCGCTCTGACCTGAACTTGGAGACATACTTCAGGCCCCTGGAGAAACCGGTCAGTCAACTAGGTGAAGACAAACTGTCTCACTTACCAGCAATTCAAAGTAAGGATACGCAGGCGATTCTCCGTCATCTTGGAGAAGAATGTCTAGTCGAGGTCGCCGCTATGCCAGTGTGTGCGACGGTGGCTGCAGTGTGCAGGGCCCGGCGTTCCGGGGCAGTCCCGGCAGAGGCTACTTATGACGCGCGGGCACATGACCGGCCGGGAAACGCGTTGTCGCGCGACGCGCGCAACTTGACAGGAACGCGGTCGCGCATCCATACACAATCCTGCTCGACCTACAATACTACTCGCCCACACACAGACGTGACAGGCAATCGCTTCAGTACTGCACTCTTGGCAACTTACTAACGCGGCACAAACATATAAGGAATCCGTCATGGAATCTGAACAGAGAGAACTGGCTCTTCGCGCTCATATCCGTCATCTCTTGTTAGACTACTCTCTCAAGCATCTCACCACGAATTATGTTACATGGAGCCAGAATGCTGTTGCAGAGGTGCTTGTTTTGTATAGTATCCTACCGGATGAAACTGATCGAAACACAGCTCCTTTCGGAAGGCTTGTCCTATGTGTCCACTACGGATCCTACAGACCCGCTATTTCCCACCGACCCATACGATAATTGTTGCGCATCTGGAACTCGAGGAGCTTGGACCTTACGATGAAACGTGGAGAGCGGGAGCGAAGTGCTACAATTCATCAAGGGATTCAAGACGCATACCTCTGGGAAAGAACGACCTACCAAGAAGTGCTGGAACACTGATCCCGACGGTACTTGTCTCCAACTTTCTCTCTCTATTTGCTGAATCATCGCCTTTAGCTGATCATGAAGCCTGGCTTATGCTCCGTCCAATGTCTCCCGTACTCTCTGCCATTTCGACGCGCCAGACACCCAAGCCAGGGTCGCGTACACAGACCACTCCGCGCAGTTGTGAAGAGATGGTGAAGTCCCACAACCTCAATCAGTTCGCTCCGAGGAGCTTCCAGAGGAACCACCACCAAAGCTCCAAGATGCCCTGTACGCTTGCGCATACAGCCTGACTCCAACGACTAACATTGTCACTGTTGTAGGGACCTGAAGATTGCGTTGGATGCGCAGACGCATAAGGACATGACAGCACTGTTTAAAACTGCCTCGGCTCTGTCAAGAGGCTCTGCTCGCCGTGATATGCATACGAGCCAGGGAATTTCTCCGAGCTGACTCTCCTCCTTTTGAGGTCCCACAACTTGATTCACCTCCCGTCTTTGCGAGGGATAGGTGGCCTGGCCACCAACTAGCTTCTGCAGCATATTCGGGCGCTCCCTCTGGCCTGGCCATTCTTCAAGACTTACCTTCCATCGTTCCTGCTGTCGTAGTCAATAAGGAAACGAGGAAGAAGAGCTATACAAACAGCATATGGTCGTCGTGGACGGTTGGCGTAAGTCTGGAGAAAGAGCGCGTTATCATATCGCTGATAGTACACCTAACCGTTAGAGGCCTATGCTGTGCCATCTTCGCCGCAGAGCCCTGGTACCCCCTCCCTCGGAGATGGCTCGAGTGAAGTAGACGAGCTCTTTCTGCCTTCTCCACCCGACCATGGTCGGCCGTTAATCGAAGAACTGATGGGGGCGCAGCTCGGTGCGGACTCTCCAGATTTCGCCGTCCTGCCTTCTCATACGAAGTCGTTGAAATGGTTTCAGATGCAATCCAGATGCCAAGGTCGCAGAAGATTGGCGGTACACAGGAGAAGCCGAAGGCTCTCGGTCACGGGCAAAGGCGCGTCGGGCGCCCTTGCGCGCATTCAGCTGACGAGCCCTCACCTTGCTGACTATATGCGGTCCATACAGTCTGTCGTCTTTCCTCTCCCCGCTGAGACACCGGCATGAATCGCTGGATCAAGCCAAGATCGTCACAACGCCGAAATCTCAGCCTTCGTCGCCGCATACATCCATCACCGCCTCCATGCTTGGGCAGCCGCCCACAACTCTCGGCGTTGACGACGATCGTACTATGCACTTTGCATACGCTAATCCGCCCAGCGAGGGGTCAGATCCGGATACGAACGTCATACTGAGAAGGATCTATGGCGACGAACTGGTGACGGAAGATGTCTCACAGCTATTCATCAACGAAAAGCTGGACGAGAAAGACAGCTTGCTCATGGAGGGTGGGTCAAGGGGATGTCACGCTCGACTGCTTGACTAATCAATCGTTCCCCTAGTTCCTATCATGCCCCCTCCGAATGAGCATGCACCTACCGCGATGTTCCTGCCGTGCCAGACCACCGAGTTACTCGCTCCAGCAAAAGTCAAGCCCGGTCAACCTGACGACCATGCCGCTTCTCTTCCGTCGCAATCCGGTTATTTGAAGAAGGTCAAGGGCATGCAAGCGCTGACCATCGAGCTGTCGTGGATGTAGGTTGATGGCCAACGGCTGCAACTCATGCTGATCGCTCCTGTTTCAGACCGTTTAAGTTTGGGTCGAGCGTTCCGAACGACGCCGCAGTAACTGGAGTGGCAGACAGCATCGAGAATGCTCTTACAGCTGAACTGCGACAAGAAGACCCTGGGCTGGTGTCCCAACTCACTAACCTTCTTGAGAAGACTCTACGCCTGGAGGGTTTTGTGGATGATGAACAATCTATGCCTTCAACGCGCAAGTGCCTCGACGACAGCTCGGACTCGCTAGACCTTGGTGGCCAGGAAGCCGAAGTTGTTGATGTGGACATCGTCCTGACTAGAGACGAACGCAGGACTCTGCGGGCTCCTACGAGGACGATGAAGACCTTGGCTCTAGCGACAAAGAGAATGAGGAGTTCATGTATCCTCTACCTGAGGAAGAAGAAGGCCCTCCGCCGAAACGTGCCCGGACGTCCGATTGGGAGCGTCAGTTCTACGTCAGCGAACTAGAGCTCGAGGCCCCTACTAACGACTCCGGTGTCTTCTTGTCCTCTTCGGCGGCGATGTCCAACAACGACATCGGCGGCTTCGCCGGGATGGCCTACGCTGCAGAAGGCTACGAGGGTCCCCACACCGATGGAGACTTGTTCCTTGACATCGATCCAGTTCACGAACTGGGGTTTGCGTCTGATGCTAGAGCTGGTGGTATGCACCATTTCTCAGCTGGGAACACTGGTCCGCACCCGTCCCCGGTACCTGGGACGAATACCTTGCAATCCCAGCAGTCCTTGGAGCCCTATGATGCTGAAATGAATGCTCACTTACCTGCGCCTGTCATGAGCCTTTATGGCCAAGATGCTCCCATGACTGACAACGAGGTTATTCCGGACCTTACTGGACCGAACATATCTCTCGGTGCCCCTCAGACGATCTCAAGGACATCTAGAGCGGCTGCGGCCTCAGCACGACCTTCGAGCGATCTCGCAGCACTTGGACTTAGATCTGCGACCATTGGCAATGGAACTTCTGCTATGGCTCCCCAAGACTCAGCAAACGTCTCCTCTGCTCGACGCTTTCTCGCTGGGTTTCTGGCCCTCATGGGCAAGAAACATGTGACTGTCGCCCCCTCTTCCAGCCCCCCTGCTCCGTCGAACATCAATCCTCTGGTCCAACTAGGCGGTGATACCTCCGCATCGATGGACAGTTCTCCTCTCGTCGTACCTGTGGAACTACTTGATTCCGACACCCTATGCCTTGCTGAGTCTGAACTGCAACCTGCCATCATGCATCGCTACATGGCATCTGTTGCACTGCTGCAGAAACGGGTTCTTGTCCGTGGCTTATTATCTCACCAGTGCTGCATCGACCTCATCGAGCGCGAAGACCTCGGCGACGCCGATCTCATCCTGGATGTCGATACTGCCGTAACGTTTGCCTCACTGGCCGCTCTGCCCTCGCAGATTGATGCCATGTTAGCAAGACTGACTCGACTCTCTTGGCGGTACTCGCATACTCTAGTGGTCTTCGAAGCTTATCCGACTCGCTGTCATTCAATGTGACTCAGGCACCCGCGACCTGTACCATATCCATTCTCTGCGGCTGTGATCAAGGCAGTCAAGAAGCTACGACGAGACTTGAGCATCGCTGAAGCATGCCAGACGAAGAAGGCTGGCTCGGCAATTCGGCTCGCGTTCGCCACTACAGTGGAAGAGGCCGCCTCGTATGCGCGATACTATGGGGACGATGCAGAGGCTCGGGATACCACGCAAGGGGCGTTGTGGGGAGCTCGCGAGTGGCTAGACTTCGATGAGCAAGAGGTGATGTGCCAGATCGCTGCACTCCTACTGCCTGTGTCTATGCTGATGCCTGGCTTGTTTAGGGCGAATACGATCTAGCAGGTGTAGATGGGATGAATGCGTTCGCAGCGTCAATCATCCTGTCGCAGATGAGACTCGACGATTTCCTCGACACCGGTCCCGAGGATAGAGTGCAGTACTTCGGCCCTTACGTGGGACACGACCGGCTTGTGAGTGGTGAAACGTCATACCCTCCGAGTTCCGGTTCGCCGACATCGTGTAGGTTCGCTTCAACGAGGAACTGCAAATGCGCGCTCAAGCTGTAGAACTTACGTCTTCTTCTCCGAGTTCGCATGAAGCCTCAATGTCCATATAGCGATGGACTGCTCTGGCATAGTTGTACAATCATATGCGATACAACCCCTGATGTACGTACATGCTTATTCGATCTGCAACTCCCAGAGCTCGTCGCTACGCTTGTTCGAGGAAAGCAGCCCGCCATGCATGACAATACGAGAAGTACCGTGCTCTACCCACGCGGCGGAGGCGAGCCAGCCCCTTCCTTCGGGCACCTTTGATTCGTCAGTGATGATCTTGGTCCACTGCCAACCATCCGTCTCCGAAGACGGCTTGTCCTTGGAGAGGAGCCAAGCGTCATTCCAGAAGGTCCCTGCACCCGCATGTCCCAACGAACTAGCATCCCTCTCTCCGTAGAAGAGGACTGCTAGAGCATGAGACAAGGAGGACGAGGAGGATTGGAAGGGTTGGAATCCATGGACAGATCGTGGGCCCGGGACGCCGTGCTCCGGGTCTGCAGCAGGCGTCACAGTGAGCCATTTGTCGTCTTTGACGACATATACATCGAGGATTCCAGCTTCCTTGGGGAGTTCGTATCCACTGAATCCTGTATGTGTGTTCAGACCCTTGCTCAGCGACTACATGATAGCCTTGATGACAAGCTCACCTCCGTATCTGATGAGCACAGGACCGAACGGCTCGATGGTGTTTGCGACGAGAGAGGTACCACCTCTGGGCGGCTCTGGGGCAGAAGCTAACGTTTTCCACTTCTGCTGAGTGATGTCAAATGAGTGGAGACTGCTCAGTCGTCCGGTGGTCGGACATCCAGCATGGATGTACATCGTGTCCTTGAGAAGGTGCAGATTCAGTACGCAATGTAGAATGTAACTGTCGTTCTGGAGATGAACGCACATCGAGAATAGCAGTTGTATGGTAGCTTCTGGGTTCAGGTCCTCCTTCAGCGGGTAAGTGCTCCCAATCAACGCGCTCTTGACCAGTGACCAGTTGGCCCTTCCATACCCCTGCCTGTTCGTTGTCAAGCGGCGCCATATCTACGCCTCCACGACCTCCCCATATATACACGGCGTTATCCTTCAACACCATTGACGGACCAACTCTGGGATTGGGGGCATCAAGATCTTTGTTGGCTGCATTGGTGTCTCCGAGTCGAGAAGGACTGAGTGTAGACCATGTCTTCAAGCGATCGACGATGCGGCCCAACTCGCTACGCGATCCGAGGTCAACGACATGCATTGACCCCCGCGCCGCTTCGTTCTCTCCTTGCGAGATCGCCGAATCGACAGGAACGCGTGGCTTCAGCTCACCACCATAAACGACGACCTGCCCAGAGTTCGTCGCTACGACACAGTGCGACGAACGAGCGCTGTAAGGACCTATAGCACGAAGCGACCATCGACCTATGGGTGGCATGGTGGTAGAATGGAGCTACAGGACGCGCGGGAAGTTCAGGTTGAAACGTCGCAGTGATCGCACGACATTACATCGTCGAGGAACCCTGGGTGCATGGGCCTGCCAGTACCGCATCACAAGAACACTGACGTCGTGGACGTTTGATACACAAAACGCCTCAGAAGTTCACATTGGGAGTCGAGGAGCTGTCTTGTCTTTGCCGCATTCGCGTCAAGAGCTACTGACTGCATACAATATTGATCCGACGCGGACGCTTACATTCAACGCTGTAGAAATACACCGGACGAGGCTGAGAGTACAACTTTCTGTTCTGTTAACCAATGGGGCGTGAACCTTGTACATAACGCCGTGAATCCGTTTCTGTGGACGGCCTGGATTCATCGACTGGATGCATACCAACCTACACCGTCTGCGCAGCGCGCGACGACACCTAGTTCAAGACGCTATGAGCATCCTGCGGGCAGCAGTCAACGAGACTGCTTAATCTTTACCATGGCATGCTTCCCGCCCGATGGAATTTGACGTTCTCTAGCTTGTTGGAAGTTTCGCAGAAGCTCCATGACCTCTCTGCAGAGAGGGTGACGCTGGCCTCCGGGTATGTCCACCCTTCGGATGACGGACGCGCCAAGGTCGAGGCTCGGGAACATGCGATCGAGGAACTGCGCGAACTTGTGCGAGTCGTCCATTTGGTTGTGGCCGAAGGAATAGTCGAGCGTGAGCACTTCGAGGGGGTGCGAGAGGGCAGGCTGCTTGTCGACAAGAGAAGGCGTGAAGGTTCGCAGGCGAGTTGGGGTAGAACGAGCGTCCTCAGGTGGTGACATGCACTCGCGAGCTCGACGAGGCTCTCCCAAGTGGCGGTTGAGTGGGCATTGAGGAGGTAGATCTGGAGTGAGGTGAGCTGCGGCCATGCAGTCGCGATGTCGTGGACGGCTTCATCTGACAGGGTGATAGACCACCACCTCGGCGGTGTGATGGACACGACTTGAAGGAGATGCATGTCCAGTAACGGTCGGATAAAATCAATGAGGGGCTGCTCAGGCCATCGTTCCCCTCGACCATGCACGTCACAATACGAAGCGAGGTCGAAGTGTCGCAGCGTCGAGCTGAACCTCCCCTCACTGCCGCGAGACAATCCGGTAACCGTTCGCGACTGTGTCCCGGAGGCTGTTGTATCTGGATGCGGAGGTAGTTGAGGGTTGGGGCAGAGATATGGGAAAACAGCTCTCCCAGATTCTGTAGATTGCCCCGAGCTGTTAGGCAATGGAGTCGATCGAATTCCAGCGATTCTATCACAGGGGAGTCGTCAGAGGGGACCTCGAGGGCGAGGTCAACCAGAGAATTGATACGCGACCAGACGTTCAGGAGTCGTGATCGCACGCGAGGTCTAGGACCGACACCCGCCGCAAGCGGGTGCACTCCGCCATGGGCAGCAGGTTCTCCAAGGGTCCGACATTGGAGCCCTGGATGCTGACTTCCTCCAGCAGTCGGGCGACCACGAACGCGGCGCGTACGAGATCTGCGAGTGGTGGGTGCGGAGGCTTAGTCAGTGGGTCGCCGAGGACATCACCCAGGTCAGTGGCGTGTAGCCTGCGGAGGGATGGCGATATGAGACTCGACGGTATGTCCTCGAGGTGGTCGTACGTTTGGATGTCCAGCTCTATCAAGCCAGGGAAGAGAGGGCCTCCGGCACTGAGTCGGGAGATATCGGAGAACACAGCTGGATCGACCTTGCCTGGAGTCCAGGCAAGAGAAAGTACGCGTACGCGTTGGGTGTATTGTTGGTATCGCTGCCAGTCCGTGGGCGCGATAGGACCGATGAACCGCTGCAGAGCCTGCAATCAGTCTGATGCATTCCTTTAAAACCTAGATAGCCCATACCCAAGACCCTTTTTGCTGTGCGATCCATCGTCATGATGTCCTTCGTCGTCGCCGCTAGGCTCCACCAACTCCCTTTAAACGGCGGCAAGATGCTGAAGATATCCAGCAGGCCTTCTATCTTCCGCCAGAGCACGCTCAGAGCATGCTCTGATAGCACCTTCGACGCACGAGCGGACCGGGCAAGTGCTCTTCGACAACTATTTTCGTGCTCGGTGGGATCGCTGCAACGTGGGTCTTCGGTCGTGGAGGGGTCCAGAAACTTGAACACCTCGCGTAGGACGTCATCGTTCTCAATCAAGCGCGACTGCATGCTAGTGCCATGGACGATGTGGACGTAGATGAAAGGGTTGATGGTGCGGATAACAGGCCAGCTTCAACAAGGGCTTCGACGGAAGTTTGTCGGCCATAGCGAAGTAGCTTTGATGCCTAGAGCGCACTACAGGCAAATGACGGCTGTGAGAAAGACCGCCCTACATATGACAGTTGCTTATTTTGACACGTTGGATGGATTCGAGGCCCGAAGAGCTCGAGCAGCACTGGTTGGGTGGGAGACACGGTGACACGAGACGTCCCTTCTGGGATACGTTTAAACTAGCAGACCAGGCGTAATTCTCACTGTGAGAGAGGGCTTACTAAGGCTCTCGGGGCATCTGGTCAATTGTCTGCTGTGTCCGGACATGATTCACTCCCTTCAACGAGCAACCTGCGAGACGTATTGTGAACACCAGTTATATTCCGCGCACGAGCGTCAGATATTGGAGCATGGACTTGCAATAGAGTTGAGTACGCACTGGCATCCAGTGTAGCCGATTTAGTGACTTTATCACTCACACCAAGCTGACGTTGACAGTGGTGCGGTACATTTCAGTTGCATTGTCAGCTCAAGACTGAGTCGGAGTTCGGGACGAAATGCTGCATGGTCGACGATTGAGGACTTGAGGCTCGATTGAAGACACCGCACGTCGAGATCGTTAACTGAGTTCAGCGGCTACCCCAGTAAGACAGTACACACAACATTTACACCGGCACACGATACTACCTCCCCGTGAGGCGGATTTCCAGCCAACGTAGTGGCGGAAACATGACTGCAGCAAACGCCGCGGCGAGCTACAATACCGGATTGAACATGGGACGCATACCGCAAAGTCAAACAGACGCACCTCAAAACCAAGGTCCGCACCATAGCCGTCTGCACCAGCATCCATGCCAAGCGGGCCCGTATACCACACCTCCGACATTCCTACGACAGCACCCGCGACACCGAAGCAGCCCGCAAGTACTCCTGCAACTCCGATAGGTAGCCTGCCATCAACAACCCGTCAGTACCCTGCATATACCCAGTCTTCGCGGAGTTCGCTCACTTGCTCGGGGTGTCATAGTCCTCCAAGTTATACCCACCAAGCGGGCCGTTCTTCCGTCGGAAGATAAAGTGCTCTTCCGCGACGATGACGATAAAGAATGCCGTCCAGTAGCTGAGGATGCTCAGGAAGTTCGACAGGATCTCGGAGAAGTGCTCGCGCCCCGCAACGCCCGCGACGGTGTACGTTACGAATGCGAGGAAGACCCACACGAAGCGGGGCACCATCGCGAAGGGCCGTCCGAGTGCCTGCGCAGAGATACCAGCGGAATACGTGTTCGGGATGTTGTTCGCGCTGAGACGTAGGATGGGTTAGTGTGTGTGTATGCTTGAGGATCTGGTGACGAGGGACCTACACGACAGAGAACGCCAGGAGAACAAGAACGAACTTGCCTCCGCCCTTCCACGGCGAGAGTACCTGCGCGAGAAGACCGCCCGTATCACCAGCCACAATCACGTCGGCGAAGGCAGGATCACTGATTGTCATGAGCGCAGCACCCAGGATCTCCACAAGCAAATAGGTATCCAGAGGCCAAAGAACGTGAGCAGGAACACTTTCATGCTTGAGTGTTGACCGGGAGCCTGCAGTTGTAGTCCGCTGCAACGGGTGCCCACTGGTGTAAAACTCATGAGCGAGTGCGTCAGAGGAAAGAGCGAGAGAATTCGCACCCCGGAGAAAGACCCGAAGATGATACCGCCAAAGCTGAGGATATCGCCGGAGAGTGCTCTGCCGGTAGCTTCAAGCGGCTTTTGCGCATTAATGTCGAAGCCGGCGCGGCCTCCCAAACCCCACAAGAAAAGCATGACGATGGTCATGACCATCCACGCATACCGCTCATAGATATGTACCATCTCGTAGCCAATGAAGCAGGGCACCAAGCTGCAGATCGCGACAATGATGATGCCAACTACGAGCGGGAGTGTACCAGGGTTAATGGACGCGAGTGTCTCGCCGCCAAGGATGACGGCGGTAACGGAGAAGCCGAGCCTGTTGAAGGCAAGGTTACAACACACTCAGGTCAGTGCATATAGAATGCACTCACTGAGTGAGGAGGTTGAGCACGGAGTAGATGATGCCGCCAATATAGCCAGAGCTATACCGGGCGATCATCATGGTCCGAAGACCAGTTCGTGGTCCCAGAGTGCTGATGAATGCTACCGTGAGGGCACCCAAAGCACCAAAGCACATTATGGTGGCAATAGCATGTCTTGAAATTGGTTTAGCCCAAAGCAATCGGTGGAATGAGTATGAACGCTCACGGGAGAGTCAAGGTGTAGTATTCCTGAGCCAACACTCCGATCGGGATCGTCGTCAGAACGGTGTTGACGGAACTGACGATTGTCGACGGTCATTTTCCAACCCTTTAAGCTTCATGGGCGAAGTTCCTACTCACCACCACATCAAGAAGCTTCGCTCGGTGAGTGCGAGGTTTACACAAATTGCAAAAATTGACTACTCACTTGTTGTACTGGTTTTTCGACGACCGTTCATCCTCCGGGACGCGCTCAACACCTCTAGCCTCGACACCATGCGCGAACATGCGCTCTAAGATGGGGCCGAGGCGGCCATAGCGCTTGACGATGACGACCTCGGGGGCGTGCTCAGCGGTGGCGACCGCATCTTGAACATAGCCCTGTTCCTTCTCGTCGGAAAACGAGGCGCTATGGCGGACCGACATGGTGGAGGCGGACTGAAGCAGGGCTTAATGGCTAGCGGTGGGAGGACATGGGCCTATAACCACAGGCAGGTCGATAGCTGTGCCTCGAGCAGCATGATCCCCGCGCCATGTCCCGCTCATATCTTAGCGCCTTCCTTACCCCGCCACGATTCGATCTCGCGCTGCATTTTTCTGTCTCCGAGCACGCGCTTCTTCCCGTTCCCGCCGGAGCGCATCCTCGCTCGTGCCTCGTTCCTGCTCACTCGAGTACTTCAACGTCCGTGCGTGCACAGCGAAATGTCCAATTATCTACCAGCCGATAAATACACGAGGTCACCGACATCAGTACGGGAGTCGGCCTACGCTGGAGGCTTGTTTTCCTTCTGAGCTACGTATCATGCGGCAGTCAGCATCGCCTCGCGGGCATATGGCAGTCGGTGCACGTACCCATCGTGATCCGGTCTCCCAAAGACAGCGCGATACCCTGCGTTTTGCTACGTATCCGGACGTGGCCGGTGATAGTGCCTGCTTCTGTCCGCTCCACACTCAGGTTCGCCAGCGCGTCCTCGCCTACGTGATTTTCGAAGTGAGGAACGCTCAACATGACAGATCTATTGCTCTGCTCACCAAATAGACTCCGCGCGTACATGTTCGCCGACAAGAAGTCGCAGTCACCTGAGACCGCTCCCTCTGGCGTGAGACACGACATGTTGGTCGATTTCATGACATGGTGCAGGTATTCTCGGGGTCACTGCATGTCATGAGTGAGCCTGAGCACGTTCAGCCCCAATGTGAGACGTGACGTACGAGATCGACGTCGTGACGTTGACCCTGTTCTCCCACTCGAACTCAGTCCACATGCTACGGAACTGTATGCGGAATGTAAGTAGATACACTTGCTTAGATTGCCACCGTGTTGCTTACCTGCGCCTCTGTGCAGTACGCGGGCTTGATGTAGTCCATGATATCGATATGGATGTCGTTCAAGATGACGCATTGTTCTGACATGCCAGGACCCTCCCAGAGGATGCTGCCGAAGATGACACCAGTTTCCGTTGACGACACCTGTTTCCGTAAGTCAGGCATAGCATCCATACAGAGGTAGCCAGCGCATGCACACCTTGATCGTCGCCTTGATGCTCTGGAAACTGTGAGGAGCAATGGTATACACAGATGGCCGCTCGACCAGCTTCAGGTCGCCCAAGGTTGCGAAATCCAGACAGAGGTTTTGTAGCGTGTCGGCGGTCTGGTTGACCAGGAGTACATCTGTAATCTGGTCAGATGTACTGGTGCAATTACCATGACGTTCGCTCCCCACCTAATGAGATGTCGAACCCGTGCACTTTGACGTATGCCTCAGCGTAAATGGGATCGGAGAAGCCTGCGGTATCTCATCAACATATCCCAGGCCCCGGATTGATCGTACATACCAGTGAGCTGGGATATCCGGCTGAGATTGGAGATGAAGTCTTCGTGCACCTCGGCGGATCCGGTCGCACGAACGACATCCTCGGCGTCCTATGCAGACACGATCCTGAGCTTGGATGCATCGGACAACAACGAAAACGCACGTCGATCACATTGTCCACAGCCTTCCTCGTAAATTGACGGAATGTGAGGAGATCATCGACCTGGACGATCTTCTCCTGCGCACTCTCCTGTTCGCGCTTCTCCGCCGCTTTTTTCTGCAAATCGAGCAAACGTAGTTGCCAATCAGCAACATCGCACGCTATCCCATCGTTATATGCGCACTTCTTGGGCAGACAACATCTTGGCGTATGCACTTCTCGTATCCTTGAGGAAGATGTCGTGCACGACTGGCTTCTCCTCGAGCTCACTCAGTGTCTGGATACAGCTCATGATGCGCTCGCTCGAGTCCTCGTCGATCGGGACGTTGACGAACTTCGACTGTCCGACACGGATGACAGAGGCCATGATCAACATTGCCTGCCAGGAACAATGAGGTCAGTGCGCAATCATTTGTCTGCTTCTAGTACGAACCTCTGCCTTGAGAGCGTTTGCCTTGCGCTGATCATTCCCACCTCCGTGTATCGTAGGACTAGTTTGGTCAACGCAGACGCGAGCACCGAGCCAGTGAAGAAGTCGCCACCGAGAATAAGGGCTAGACGAACAGAGTTAGTCACGGCATCCAGATGAGACTAGCAGTACGTACTCCTCAAAGGGGGCTTCGACGCAGCTTTCACAGCCTCTAACCGTGCAGTCGACATGCTCGTGAACGCGGTCTCCGTCGCGTACGTGCCGTCCGCAAGGACCTTCGGCTTCCCTCCGCCCTCCACCTTCTGCTGCGGCTCCTCCTTCTGTGCCTCCCCGTCCTCCGCACCTGACTCTTCCAGCAGGCGCTGCTCGGACGCGAGGATGGGGATCTCACCGAGCACCTTGCGCAGCTCGCGGAAAATGTGCTGGATCTCGACGACGTTTTCGGCGTACTCGCCGAGGATCCAGAGCACGCCGCGGTACACCTTACCGGACTTGATCTGCCCGAGTGTCTGTGTGAGCTTCTCGCAGATGGTCCGACGGAGTGGCGGGAACTTCTCGACGACCTCTCTGTGAAGGTGTGTCAGTTGTGACTGACGATGAACCAGCGTAGTCTAACACACCTGACGAAGCCACGACATCAAGGGCTGATGGGTTGTTCGAGTCGCCGAGGAAGTCCATCAACGCGTGCACCACGCTGGCGGCGACTTCGGAGAACTTGACAGCGCAGACATGGATAGACTGGATCAGGAGTTGCCTGTACTCAGGAGCCTGAGGTACAATGTCAGTTTAGGTCTCTGACAACGGAGGGGTGCGGCGACCAACCTTGTCAAGATCCTGCTCTTGTGTCCTCTGAAGTTGATTCTTGAAGAACAGAACGATCTCTTCGACGTTGCGGCTTGTGGACATGCTGAGCACAATGCTGATCGCCTTCCGACGGACCTCCAAGTCTGCACTCGACAAAATCTGTAGGATGTCCATGACGAGAGGATCCAGGACGTGTCCGTGCCTCGAGCGCAGAGTTTCCAGGCGGTCCAGCACGATGAGTTTCGCGTTGTTATCGGATTCCTTCTGAACAAGCTGGACATAACATGACGCCGCGGCTATAAAGGGGTCAGCTAATGCTCCGTAGGGCTAGAAACGGCCTTACCTTTGACGGCCGCTGGGTTTTGTGTGAGAGACGTCAAGGTCGTGGCGGCCTCATACTTCACAGCATGTGATGACGCGTTGAGTAGCTCGGAAACCAAAGGATGTAGCGTGCCTATTGCAACGAAGTCAGTTGGTTCACTTCATTCAACGTGAACCTGCAAAGTCGCACCCTGTGCCGTGTGTCCGTCTTACAGTCCTGCCTGATGACTCAATGATACTCATCTGCAGCAATTCGTCCATGTCGGGATCTGATCGAACACCTGCAGGATGTACTCGACAGCCTTGGGCATGGCGCAGTTCGCGAGGAATACAAACGCGTTCCGTTTGCAGGTCGCATCGGACTCGGCTGCCAGGAAGGTTTGGAGGAGCTCTGGCGCGTCGGGAATTAGGTTTTCGTGCACGCGGTACACAGCGTACACGGCGAAGACAGCGTTCTTGCGGACGTAGGAGTGTCGGTGTTCGAGACATGAACGGCAGGTGGGGATGAGCGGCTCGAGGAGCTCGACGTCTTTCGTAATCTTCTGGAGGAAGCGGAGGGTCGCGCCGCGAATATACTCGTTGGGATGTTGCTGCAAAAGTTGTCATACACATGCTCGCGCTGCCCTGATCTGTGACTTACTAGGTCGTTCCGGATAGCGTTGCTTCATATGCCGTTAGAAGTAGATCGCAACAAGATGAAATGGGACGTACACCACCAAGATCATCTCCTGCTTCAGTTTCCCGGTCTCGTCATACTTCGGACAGACCTCCCAATAGAAGTGCAGCAGCTTCTTGAGTTGCTTATTTCGTGAGGGCATGACATATTGGATACGGGCATGAGCAGTTGGGGCTAGCACGCTTCAGTCAGTTCTCGTCCTCCCATATTGCCTCTTCCACCCAAATACGATACCTGAGAATTCCCATTGATCGTAGAGACTATGATCTTCCGCAACGTGTCGAACTTGACCTCGTCGGACCCTTCTGCAACGCTGAGCGGAGATCCTGGGTCGAAGGCGACTCTGAGCTGTCCTCAAAGACGACCGTGTAACAGGGTGCTTCCGTTGTGGTCATATTTACAAGCAGAACGGGAGGAAGTGTAGAGGAAGTGTGCAATACCAGGACGTGTCGCGGTGTGCGGTGCGGGCGCTATGTTAGTGCGCTACCATACAGGGCAATAGCGAGCGCTAAGCACTGCAGCTCCTTCGAGTCGATCGACCGTGACGCTGATTTGGCTGAACGTCGACGCTTCAATGTCCCATGAAGGTGCATATGTGTGGACGGCTACATGCAATCAATGTATGGCTCATCTAGTCAAAGGAAAGTTAGGAGCGTATCGTGTCACTTCCTCCGTCTCTAACTCAAGAGACGATGGCTGTTGCCGTGATCAGTACATGCATGAGTTAGCTCGGAGTCTCTTTGCCAACCCATGACAGAATCCCCACTCCCAGATGCATTCTCTATTACGCTCGTGCTGCGACTAAGTTATCAGGATCCAGAGTAACGTATGCAGGCGGTAAAATACATGACAGCAATGCACAACGACAAACAGTACAGATACACAGCAAATAATGAATACGACATCAACTCAACTTCACCTTCTTGCTAGGCTGCGGAGTGCCCTTGTCGCTGCCCTTGCGCTTCATGACGGTCGACTTCACACCTGACGCTAATTCCTTGCGCTTGTTCCTCATGATGACGGCAATTCGCCCAACCTCCGAGTCAGCTCCATTGAACAGGATGGCGTTATCGATCATCAGGTCCATGTCCGCCTCCCAAGCCTCGACGGAGTCGTACTTGTCTGCATCCAACTTTTGACGGATGGTCCGGAGGTCACGGGCATCTTTGCGTGGGATGACGTCGAAGTATGTCGGTATACCCAGTAACTCGGGGTCAACGGGCTCACGGAAGACGAAAGAGCTGGACAATTCCGTCAGTGAGAGAAGTGCAGCAGAAGCTACACCACATACATCGGATCAGCGACGAGTTTGTTCATGGCACTTTGGAGGCTGCGCTTATCGTTCCACGCAAGTTTCCTCTCCGTAACCTTCGCCCATTCCTTCTTGAACACACGTTCGACTTCGGCGCGCAAGTGATAGGATACGTGGTCGGCGGATTGAACGTTCGACAATTACGGAAGATGAGGTCAACGTCTTTGGCGAAGTTCTCCATAGTGACGTAAGCACCCTCGTTCAGTTTCGTAGACATGGTACCGAAATCCATAGGTTCCTTGATCTCATCGTAGTAGCTGCAATGATAGTCGTTAAAACGCGTTCGGAAACACGGACCCCGACGATGAATACTCACGTCGGACATCCATCCAAAACGGGGTCGACCGGCTTCAAGAAGATGCGGCATCCGGCAGCTTCATCAATATCTTCAAAACTTCTCTGCACTTCTTCTCGTTGAGAGGGGTAGCCTGAACGGCCGCTTTCTTCTGCTTAGCCACCGGCGTTGGTACCTCTTTCTCCTTGCCCTTAGCAGAAGCGCGCTGACGAACTTCAGCGGCCGGTTCAGAGGACGGTACGGCTGATGCTTTGGCAGTTTTTGCTTTGTTCACTTGCACGGCGCTACCGTTGGTGTGGGCAGCACCATTCTGCTTCGCTTTGGGAGCTGGTACGGATGCAGCAGAAGACGGTCCCGCAACAGGTGCGGATGGCGCCGGCCGGTCTTTCTTGGACGGTGTCGCAAGGGCCAGTATCTCGTCCTCAGTCGGATCCTCGGAGGGCTTCTTACGTTTGCCGATGACAAGCTTCGGCGCGTGCTTCTCCCTCTCCTTCTCTGCGGGTTGGATAGCCCGCTGTTTGCGTCCCTCGTTCTTCTCCCTCTCGATAGCGATGACCTCTTCGAGTAGATCGGCCGATCCATCATCAATATCTGGCGTTGGCGGGCGTGGCAGAGGCGAAGGCGACCGCGGTTGAACCTTTTTACCCTTGCTTTGGCAGCTGGTTTTGGTGGTGCCTCCGACGGCGTTGTGCCGCCTACCTTCAGTTTGATGGACGGCCGCGGGTGGCCGAAGCTGCCGGCGCAGGCCGCTGAGCAGGCCGTGGTGGAGGGGGTACCGGCGCAGCCGGGACTGCTTTAGTCGGCACAGGGGAGGATCTACATCTCGCGGCTCTGCAGCACGATCTGCAGCCTCGAGAGTCTTATTGATGCGCACCCATTCTGAGATCGAGGTGTCAGGGATTGGAATGTCGTTACAACAATCAATATAGACTTACGCTTATCAAAGAAGGACTCCAATGCCAGGGCCTCGCTGTGAACGTAGCTGCCAGGCGCATTGTACGACTTCGCGTTACTGATCACCAGGCGGAAGTCGTCCTCGAATCCAAACCGATCCTTATATTGCCCCGACTCGAGTTTGGCATTCATAGTGCTCAAGTCCATAGCATTCTTGATAACCTCGAAGTAACTAAAAGTCCGGTCAGATGGCATGCGCCTGATGCACCAAAGAAAACAACGCACTTCGGTGCATGGTCCCGCACGGGATCAACAGGCTGCAGGAAGACGGCAGCGCGTTTGTGGGTTTGAAGCTTCTTCAAGCATTGCGACAAGCTCGCAAGTCGTTCAAGCTCATTCCAGCCGACTGAGCCTTCGGGACGTTCTGTGGCTTCTTTTTTTCCGGTGCTAGTGCCTTCTTAGGCGGAGGGACCTTCGGCACGGAGAAAGTATCACGTCTGCTGAGGACAGGACTTGCCGCGGCGCTAGGTGTCCTGTAGATACATCACCCTGCACGCTACTCGGAGGTAGCTTGAGTTTCGGCGGTCCCGCGAAGGGCAGAGTTGGCGTCCTGATGGCGGCCCTCCCGTCCTGATCGTCGGGCGCGTTTAAGCGGAAGCTTGACTGGGGGAATAGGAGGTGCGACTTCGGTCACTGGAGTCGGCGGGAGGTGGATAGTGACCTTGGGCGGTGCCTCTTCAGCGCCACGAATCAGCAAGTCGGCGAGCTTGAGCAAGCACCATCGGACTTCGTTGTCTGTCTCGGGTGCTCTGCAGAGAAGCGAGGAATCAGTACGTGGTCTGGATTTACAAGCCAACGGACATACAAAGCGATGGGCATCAGGGATTCCCTGATCACTTCGCTCTTCCCGAGCTCTCGATCCTTCCGGAAGGCCTTGATCATGAGATCCATGTCGCTCTTCTTGTTCTCTTTGGTCTTCTCGGCACCGTTGCCATCTTCTTCAATGAGCACCGACTCCGACTCCTTCAACGTCTTGACCTCGCCCATGGATACGAGGAGTGCGAGACTGAGGCATGCGTTCTGTGCTACATGTCGCCTGATGAGCCGGGAAGGGTCGTTGGCCATAACCGCGAGGATGTAGCGCATGACCTTCGGCGTGTACCATTTCGTGAGGAACAGGTAATCGAACGCCGCCATACGGACTTGGGTGTAGTTACCCTCGCTAAAACACCATAAGCATTTTGGCCTCCACGAGATGATGTAGGGTTGCCTA
The DNA here is from genome assembly GCF_022376445.1 of Fomitopsis serialis. NCBI lineage: Eukaryota > Fungi > Basidiomycota > Agaricomycetes > Polyporales > Fomitopsidaceae > Fomitopsis > Fomitopsis serialis. The sequence continues at coordinate 75,908 of NW_025954979.1, forward strand.
CCGTGTCAATGAGAAGAATATACGGGGATCGTGAGGAACAAGGTTGGCCACACTGAGCATGAGGTGAAACTAGGAGCGACGATGAGCTGAAGTCATGCCGCAGTTAACACGAAACCCTGAACGAACCTCAACCACGGCGATGGTGACCACGTTGTGGTACGTCGGTATTAATCTGTCCATGCTGCGATATCGATCTACCTCTGCGAGAGCCTGCTTGAGCAGATCGGCGTCTTGGGCATCTTGTACTGGCTGCGAGTCCATGGCGGTGAACTCGCCACGCTCTGGTGGTACCGTAGAGATAGTGGCACATGCCAATGCAGAAATCACTGTGCAAATGTATAATGCATCCGAGTACTACAGTGGATCAGCGGAGGTGCGACAAGCGCATTTCGCCGACCAACTCACCGGGTTGGAAGTGTTATCGTTGTACCGCAGCTGGTCAACGAGGAACTGTCTGACGATCGGTGGCGTCTTGCCGTTCTCGAACCGTACTCTTGATACGGCGCGTATCAAACTCTGTGCGCTTCGTGAGCAAACAATTCAGCAAGGAGACAATACCACTGTACCTTCCGCACAAAGTACTCCGCGAAGTCACTGAAGTCGTTGGGTCTCGGCACATACGTATGACTGAAGAGGTCCGGCTTGGAGTCATCCGGTTCGTAACAGTAGCGCAGGAACAGCTTGAACAGGTGGAATAGGCCCAACCACTCCAGCCTCTGTATTGCGCACTGCAAGCAGCGAATGAATAAGACAACCGGTGCTACCTATCGCCATACTTACTGTTACGAGCGCTTGAGCTGCCTCGCAGCGTATCCGGTAGAAGTAGTTGGAAACAAGCACGGTCTTGGTGAGCGTACTTGAGATGATAGGATTCGGAGTCTTCGTCAACACTTGAATTGCCTGAGAATGCCTCGATAAGACTGGGACGAAGACCACGAAGAAAGCCGTCGTACCTCGTATTGCGCCACGATATCTCGATCCCGTTGTAGCTGTGACACCCACATGTAGTCCTTCTGGTCGAACGCGATGGCCGCGATCCACTCGAAATCCGCGTCGATCCGGATCCATTCGTATGTCTGTCCCGCCATGCTCTGTTCGTCTTCCTCGGTCCAGTCCGCCACTTTCCAGTTCTCGCGCTCTTTCTCGTTCTCCCATATCTCTAGTCCGAATCCCATGTCGACCATGTCCATTGCGGCAGCTGCCTCAGCGTCTCCTTCCGCGGCCGCCTGAGCGGCGGCCTGCCGCGCAAGGTACCGCTTCGTGTTCCGTCGTACTCGCTTGTACTTCGTGTTGAACGGGACTTCGTAGCGTTTGTATGGGCTCCGAATGTCCAGGACATGTTCGTAAGGGGTCCCGTCGGCCTCGTGGATTCGGATAGTCATTTGGCCCTGCAGCCATGTGTTAGACAATGTCAGCACCTGGTGAAAAGCCTACATACCTCGAAGAACGACACTGGCTTCATCAGTGCCTTCCCAACCTCGTTGTTTTCGTGCACCTTGAAAGCCGGTGCGTCCTGGCGCATCGAGATCTCGACGGCCATCTTCTTTCGGTTGAAGGTTGCAGAAAACCCGAACGTAGGACACCCACTCCCGTATATCCATTGTTCCGCGAAGGAACGTGGGTCGATGCCGCTCACCTTGCGACATGTCCGCAGGAATGAATGTGTCGAGATGAGGTTGTTCGGCATCTCGCCGCTGATAGCGGACAAGAATACCTTGGGAAGGACTCGCGACAGGCCTAACGACGTACCCGACTTGCCAAGACGTCGGTCAAGGATGTGAAGGACGAGAGGTGACTTCAAATTAATGAAGGGCAGTGTGGACGAATCAGGGGGATCCAGCTGTTGCGGTTGACAAATGGGCGGCATGGCGCCGTTGTCCAGCTGAAGCACACGTTCCATGTCCTTCTTCAGCTTGAACCGGTACTCGTTACCGCCAAGCAGCTTGCGAGTGAAGAGACCCGCAATATACAAGCCGAGGCCATTGACCAGCCACGTATCCGACCACGTCTTCTGCTGGATGTTGATGCCCATCCACTGGCAGGCGAGCGCATGGCTCAGGCAATGTCGAGTTTCGAAAACTTGATCTATAGCGTCCTCGCCATGCAGTAGGTCTACAGTGACCAGGGATAACGTAGCGCTGTCGAATCTTTGTGTCGGCATTTCATCCACGAAGGCAAGCTTGTGAGAGCCAAATGGGTAAGAGCCGAACTCTGTTGAGTAGAAGCTCATGGCCGAACGCATGAAGGAAACGGAGTTCGCGAGAAGTCCTTCGTGACCCGGGAGACAGAATGCGTGCATGAGGGGTTGCATGGTCCCGGACGCATCTTCAGCAGCGCTGAGATCGGCGGGGATAGGTTGGACGTGGAATGGCCCGGCGGCAAAAGCAACGTGCTGTACGGACGTCAAGGTGCTTTGCGAGAAGAGGAATTTCGTCTTGTTGGAGTTGTAGGGATGGGAAACTTGTTCGACCAGCTCGCCGCTACAAACGACGACTGTGGGACTGTCGCCTTCGAGTGGCTCTTCATCATTCATGGGCGTGTCTTCCCGCTGCTCCAGGTATCTTGGAACGACGAATTCGAATTCCCATGTACACTTCTCCCATACGTTGTCAATGCAGGGTACCCAACATCGGGCTGCGTCTGGACATGAAGGTGTGGTGTATACGTGTGGTACGCGCTGTTCCATTGTCATCGACGACTGTGGCGTCACAAGGAACTAGGACTTACATATGGATATGTATCAGTCGGGAGCACAAATTGTAGTCCATCCGCAGGATTCCGCACGCTATAGGCGATATTCACCGTGATAGGGCTGAACTCCGGTACGGGAAGCGCTGGCTGAGACATTGGCCCAGGTGTTTGGGGTTCAGGAGTTGCAGCTGGCAAACGGTCTTCCATATACAAGTCAATGAACATCATCGAGATGACGCACCTTCGCTAGCAATGCCCGCAGCAGCATGCCCCGATTGCCTGAGAGAAACCTCTTTCGGGATCGCAATCGATAATTCGCCCTCGTCGCCTTCAGCAAGCGCAGAGTACACCTTTCGCTTGAGCTCCGGGTGAACATGGACATCCTGGGGATTGGAGATGTTGAGATTGGTGAAGGGGTCATGACAGACGAAGTCCGCAGGATGAGAACCGACGGTGACCGAATGTATCGCTGGGTACTCGTTCAGCTCAGCGCAGCCTTCGTCTCAATTCTAGAACGTACTGCACTGCCTTGAATGAAGATGGAGTGTCTTCAATTCCTTGCTTGCGGGGACTACGGTGAGTTCCGTGTAACCCTACAGCGAGCTTAGCTAACTCCGCCTCTCGTCAAAATCGGCGGTCTCGTACCCAGAGACTGCCGGAGAAGTCAATCTCCAGCACAACCTTTTGATGACTAGTAGAGACGAGAAACGTGTCAATCCTCAGCAGGCAGGCAAGAGGGAGAAAACACGTATATGGTGAACCCTCTGCGAACATGCTCCCGCTGCATTTCGGACGTGTCGACGGCCACCAAAGATGCGTCAAAGGTTGGGAAGCACTTGGAATGTGAATGAGCAACAATGAGACGTGTAAGAGTGAGTAGAGCAAGCACGGTCGACGCGGCGACAAGCAGCGTCGTCGAGGCTGGGAGAGACCTCCGCCGCGACGACGTTAGATGTGATTATGTAACCCCGCGTGTGACGCCCATTGTCCATGTGCTTAGCGCCGTGTTCCTCGTGGATCGGAATCTCATCTTGTTCAGAAATCTGGGCAAGTAGCAGCCACACATCGCGGCCCGCTCCTCGTATCCGTCCTCCTCCTTCGCTCACCGTGCAGTCTAAAATGCCTCCAAAGTCTTTATTCCGTCAACCTGGAGCACAGCACTTCCAACTCGTGCATCGTTCGCAGCGCGATCCTCTCATACACGATCCCGAAGCTAGTCAGCGTGTCCTGAGGGCCTTCGAGCGAGGGAATGTCGCTAAGGTGCGTGTAGACAACGCGCATGTCGCCGTACATTTTAGGTGACCTGCGGCGCAGGGAAAGTCTAGGGCAGACCTAGAGAAGTTCCTCTCCCCCTCCGAGCTCGCTCACGACAAGGAGCGAGCCAACATCGGCGAGGCCGCACTCTACGGGGTCTACTTCGACGATACTGAATATGATTACATGAAACATATGCGCCCCGTCGGCGTTCAGGAGGCTGGTGTGGATAGCGTTCTCGTCGAGGCTCCTGTCAAGACCAAGGGCAAGGGCAAGTCGAAAGACCCCATAGAACTACTAGACCTACCCCCAGGCGTCCTTCCATCCACCTCGGAGATACCCAGGAACTATGAGGCGCAACAGAACATACCATCCTCGATAGTCGGCTTTCAACCTGATCTTGACCCACATCTCAGGCAAACTTTGGAGGCATTGGAGGATGATGCATTCGTCGATGACGACCTAGACGATGACTTCTTTGGCGAGCTTGTCGCTAAGGGCGAACTTGCCCAGATGAACATCTCGACTTCAATTTCAGGAGGATGGTTTGAGGCGGAGACTCTGCTGCAAAGGGCGAGGAGACTGCGTCGGAAGAGGACGAGGTAGCAGTTGGGAGGCACGCTTTGCAAGATTCAAAAAAGCTCAGAAGGAGGCACCTCCGACCGACGCATCCGACATCGACGGTATTCAGAGGCGGAGACACTGTCGGGACGCTTCCACAGTTTTCTGTCGTCGGGGGCAAGAAGCGGCGAAAGGGCTCTTCGAACGCTTCAGGATACAGCATGAGTAGTTCCTCGATGTTCCGAAACGAGGGTTTGACTATGCTGGACGAGCGGTTTGAGGAGGTAGGCGTTACTACAAGTTAGCCTGTCCCAACGTTATATCATTGTTTGGCGATGCAGATCCAAAACAATACGACTCGGACGAGGAGAGGAGGAGGAGGAAGGCTTGTCGGACGAATCTGACGAGGCACCCGAACTGATCACTACCCGCGAGACTTCGACGCTATGATGCACGAGTTCCTCGATAACTACGAGATCCTCGGTGGCAAGATGCGCCATGTCCTCCATGGCGACACCGCTGCGGAGAAGCTCGACACGATCCGCAAAGCATTCGGAGGGGCTCGTCTGCGCGACGAAATGAGGATGACAACAGCGAGGCAGGCGACATTCTGATGCCGTTAGATGTTGACGAGAAGCAGGGGCGGTGGGATTGCGAGACTATCCTGAGTGAGTCAATCCGACATTGCTCTACGTCTCGCTTTGATCTCAGCTTCCTTGTAGCGACATACAGCAATCTGGAGAATCACCCGCGTTTGATAAAGGCGCGGCAAGACAAACTCATCGCGAGAATTCGACTAGACCCGAAGACCGGCTTGCCAGTTGTGGACGGAAAGCAGCCTCAGTCACGACCACCCACGGACTCAACCTCGGAGTCGGAGTCGGAGGATGATTCAAGAGGTTTGTGTCTCCAACCCGCACTTGACGTCGTACTGACGCTAGCGTTTAGTGCAACGAATCACCGTCTCTCGGCCGAAGAACGAGTCTAAGGACGACAAGAAGGCCCGGAAGCAAGCCGTGAAGGCGGAGCGGCAGCAACGTCGACTTGACAAGAAAGCGACTAAGGAGGAGTTCTCCTCGGAAGCGAAACGACAGAATCGGACTTTGGCCAACAAGGAGAAGACAAAAGCTCGCAAGCTATGATGCATTAGCAACTACGTGTAGAAGCTCTACTGTACATCGGTGTTCCGGGTAAAGTACTGTACAAGGATAACATGCGGGGTATCCTACCTAACGGCATTGGATGGTATCTAATGCTACACATATTTACAGCAAAAAGGATTGACAGCGAAAGCAAGTAAGTAGAAATGAGGGCAAACGTCGACAGGTCGTGAAAAGGATCGTGCTCATCGGTTTGTTCACCAATCTGGCCATAAGTCAAGAAGAGAGTTCCCTTCTTCCTCAGGGGAGTCGTGTTGCTTCATCCACCTATCCGGTACCTGTGAGATCATGTGTTAGTCCATAAGTCGAATAAACAACGGTGGCGGCCACTGACCAAGGGGAAGTACCGCTCCATTGCGCTGAGGAAGCGCTGTCTGTACTGCTTCGGGCCAATGATAGTAGGTTCACCCTTGGTTCCTCCTCCGAGGAATGCAGAATCCTTGACCCAGCTCTCCAGTTTCTTGTCCCAAGTGTACGTGCGAACATAATCTGTGCAAGCGTTAATAAAGAATCCATACAGTACTGCCATACCAGTCACCTACCGACGATCCCGACCACAAGTTCGTTATTGACGCTATCAACACCGACAACTAGAGAGTAGTCCATGACGTTGATGTCGGCAAGAAACTTGCTATCGTTATACAGAGAGCCTCGGAGGATCCGCTTGGAGTGTTCACGCAAGTAGAACGGGGACAAATGAGCAGCTAGAGAGAACCTCAGAGTGACGAACGTGAACGCAAGTAACCAGTCACATACTCTCTACCAGATTTTCATCCAGCAATACCTCGTTTTCTCGCCCAGTGGATTGGACATGGCGGTTGCGAGTGGAACCTTTCAGGTCGTAGATCTACGCCAGGACTTTCTAAACATTCGATTGACGGGTGAACGTACAATGAGCCTTACCTTCGAGAAACGGCGATCGTAGAACAGGTTCTCCATGACCATTAGGTTCATCTGAGTCACTTTGGCTTTACTGGGGCCTTCGTGGCTATGGGTCTTACGGAAGGTGATCTTGAAGCAACCAAAGATCTTGGCAAGTAGTGTTGGTCGCTATTGCATCGTTTCAGAAAAATCATCTGTGTTTCCCGCGAGAATATCACTCACATCCGCCACGACCGCAGATGACATGTAATCGAAGTAAGCAGGCGCGAAAGTCTCCATTGCCTGAAGCTCAGGCCGCGACAGCCCCTTCGCTATGAATCGGTCATCTGTGCCTCTGTCAGTCGAGACCCTACAAGCAAGGGCCACACTACGTACCGAGGGTCTTCAAGAATACTGATCCCGACTTTCCGCCACTTGCATCCCATTTAACACACCTTGCCAGCGACTCGATCATGCTGCGTTCACAATCGTATGTACGACGGAGCGCATCAAATTGCTCGGGGAACAGGACAGTGCAGCTGATGGTCAGCCCGCCACTTTCGAATGCTGATAGGATATGAGTAACGCAACGTCCCAAACGCAAACGTGAAATCCTCACAGATAGCCCAAGGCTGCTTCGAGGATGGAACTCGCAAATCCTGTGTAGGGTCCCAGTCGTCTGAACTGTCCACATTGACCACTCCCCATGTAGACGTTGACTCGGCTACTGATCTATCATCGGGCATGAAGGCTTCGCCACCATCGGTCAACTTGGGCTCCTTAGTCTGACGCTTCTCCGCTCTGGACCTCGCCAACATGTCACGATACTGAGGAGAACTGCGAGCACAAAGAGCACAAATTGAGCACAAGATTCGAAGACATATCCAATGACTCACTTCAAGGCCAACGCGATGATTGACGTTGGTTCATCCGTCCTAACTACCATAGAGGAGTTTCGGAAGATATGTTCGGGATCAGACATCGGATCTTCCCCGTCCGGCTCTGTGCGCTGACGAGGCTGAGGGATCGGTTGCGGCCAAAACCCAGACAACGCTTTAGTATGGAGTGTCGCTCAGTGCCGCTAGGCCCCACTTCAAGCTCAGGTGCAGGTGATGTCGGGGGAGCGGGTCCATGTGTCATTGCCGCCAGTACCGGCGAGCTCGAGACGGAAGGGGCAAGCTGGTCAGAAACCTGGACGGAGGGTACAGGCACCTGTTCTTCCTGCTTGGACTCATCCGGCAATGTACTCGAGATACTTGCGTTGTCGGGCTCTGCTTGTCCGGTCTCCTCTGTCTCTGTAGTTGTGTCAGGCACCGGCGATTCAACACGCTTCGTTTGTTCTGGTTCCTCCTCTCCTTCACCTTCGTCATCTGCTTCACTTGAGTCTGAACTATCAGCCTCGTCTCGTATGGCGTCTTTGATACTGTCCAAGACCTCGACCCTGGCTCGAGCAGATGCCACTGGACGAGGGCGTCGTCCCCGAATGACGGCATATCGGCGGGTCGAGCGTTCATTGTCTCGATTCATACGTTCGAAATGTTTGGCTATATTGGAGACTTTACTCCCGGCTCCTGCCTGTCTTCTGAATGTGTTCTTCGGTCCCGAGTTAGAGGTCGGACGAGACGATGTCATCTTCTCTGTACCGAGACCACGAACTGCGGCCTTTCCTTTCTTCTTCCCGCTGACGACAATGGAACCAGAACGAGATAGCGGAGGTGAGGGTTTCGTTGCCTTGGTATGTGCATCATGACGTGCGCTAGCGGATCGCTTGTCGGGCGATGTCTGTCTCGACGCAACGCGGGAATCAAAAGACGACACCAGAGGTCCCGGGATACGACTGCCAGTCACGCCATGTACCCTCTTTGCGTGAGTGAGGTACCGCGGAGCAATGTTGGCAGCATAACCTGACTCGAAGTCGGACACGGAGGTTTTTGTCCTCAGAGCTTGTCGGCGAGGTTTAGAGCGCACGCGGGGAGGAATGTCACTTGGACCTTCCTGTTCGCTGTCCGACTGGAGAGACGCCGGAGGAAATGCAGTTTTGGTCAGTTCTTCCACTCCTTGCGCGGGTAGGAAGTCCTGGTACTTCTTGACGAGCTCTGCGACATTTGGATAATGGAACGAACGCCTGGGTAATCGAGACAACTGGGATGAAGAGCGGTCGACACCCGCCTTATCCGGAGCCGCCTGAAAAGGTTTAAGAGACATGATGTACACAGATGCGGCAACTGACTTACAGGAGGCGGAGACATTAAGGCATCCGGCGAACACACCTCCCCTCTATCAGCACCTATAGTAGAGTCACTTTCACCACCCGATTTCGGACTAGGCAGTACGACAGTCACAACGGCTTGCTCATCCACCACAAGATTTGGTATCTTCTGAGGCACTGGCGTAGCTTCTGGTGCCTTCTCGGGGAGTGTCTCAGACTCTGACGCATCTGACGCTGACGACGTAGACGTGAAAGAGTCGCCGGTAGCTCGTCTGATGGTGATAGGTGTATTGTCTTCCGCTTCAGAGACGTTGTGGTCCTTTTCCAGTGACCCGTAATGTCCATAGTACCCAGGCTTCCGTGGCCCAGGAAAGAACCCTCTGACAGACCCGAAGGCCGACGCTTTCCGGCTGCCACGATCGAGAGGCTGCGTCAGCCTCGGCTTCGGGAGCTTGTCGAAGTCTTGCTGCCATGCAACAATCTTGTCTTGGCGATATGCTCGAACTTGGTTCAACGCAAGAGTATCTGTTGGAGGCGTCTCACGGTAGATCCTGTTGATCAGCCTGGCAATGTCCTGCTTCTCCCATTCTGCTTTGCTGATCAGGATGTTGACCTCCGCGGTTAGTCTTGCGTCTGCTTCCTCGTCCCCTGTGGCGGCATCGATGTTGATGAGCTTGAGGTCGTCGATCAAAGCGGTGTACCAGAGTTCATTGCGACGATTAAGGCGCTCAAAATCAGTGTTCCTGATCTCCAGCTGGGTTTCAGGGCGAACGCGGATGCGCATGGGAGGGTAGACGATCTCGTGCAAAGTGATTGGGTCCGCCTGGAATCGTACAGTCATGCCGCGGATCGCAAAGTATCGGATGTGATGCTGGTAGATGTTGTGCTGGCACCCTGCTCCTTGGACAAGCTGGACGTCTGCTGGGTAGAAGTGGAGCTCCAAGAACTTCGCAAACGAGTACCTCTGCATCTCTGGAGATACGGGGATGAAGGGCGTAGCCAATCGACATAGCCGGCAAACACTCCAGGTGATGATGCCGTCGTTAGCAGACGTGCGATTAACGATTTGTCCATCCCATTGCTCGACCACGACGAGAAGTCGCGTCTCGTTGTGGACGTACACCCTGCCGTGACGGGCCAAGGGCTCATTACAGCTCTTGTTGTCGCAGATCGCCTTCGGGTCCAGAAACAGAACGAGGGTGTCCATGACGGTCTTCTCTATGAACTGACCCAAAGTGCAGTCGTTTTCCCCATAGAAGGTGATGTATCTGAGCTTCGGAGGGAAGCACGCCCTATGCAAACCAAGCTCAGTGGTCGGCATCGTAGCCTCCCACAAGCTGATGCACTGATATTTCTCCACATTGAAATCGTCATTGTTCTTCCGAAGGTACCATTCCCAGATCCGTCGCTGTTCAGCGTGTTGCCACTTCACATAGCTGAGACGGCTCTCAAGCCGTATGTCCTCAACCGTTTTCAGTTGTGTCGGGGCTTCTTCGGCAGGGGTCAGAGGGACTGGAGAAGCTGCGACGACTTGTGAGACTGTCGGAGTCAGGTCGAAATAGCCAGGACCGTCTCTGGGCAAATTTGCAACAGTGGGGGTTGTAAGGATGTCTGGCATGTGCAGCGACTCGATCTGCGCCGCGATGTCGTTTGGATCTGGAGTTTCTGCCCGTCCCGCGGTGATAGTTGCCTCTTGGCCATGCGTGATCGTCTCTTCCTGCCTATGCTCTGACGTAGCTGTCTCCTCCCTGTGGACGATCTCGTCCTCCCATTCTCGCTTAACCCGGAAAAGCTCGTCGTCAAGCTCCTTCAGCCGTCGTATGGGGTATGGCGGCGGGAATCGGAGTGTCGCAGACACCGATATGAACGTCCTGCGATATGGCTCGAGGGACTCCTCGATCCGTTTGGAGAGGCGTAGCTGCTCCGCCTCCTCGTCTGGCAGGTCGTCCATGTTGGAGTGTGCCTCGGCATGGTTCTCGGATATACCGCTGAGAGGCGATGAAGCTGACTGCAGCTTCGGCGCAATAACGTAAGGGGCGGGGTGGACGAGCTAGGGCCGGATATGGGCACCGAGGGGTAGGCTGTCTGCGCAGGCGTAGCTTCCGCGTGAGGGCGGGCAAGGTGATAACCGAGTCCTTCCACAGATGCGTCTCCAGTTTCAGGTTGCGCACTATGAACGCGAGGAAACGAGTGACCTTCTTCACTCGCCGGAGAGTATCATGTCGCCGCCCCTCAAGACGATTGTGCAGCCCATCTCCGGGTTACATCCTTCGAAGCGCATGTATGTCTTCCGCCGACCAGGGATGAGGGGGTGATCGAATGTCTGAATGCGGAAGCGGGTACAGTGGCCCAGACGGGGTTCCAAGGCGAGCTTGTCCATTGAGGAGAACACGTCGCCCTGCGTCATCCTCGCAACGAACTGTACCGCAGAAGGTTTGACGGTCCTGGCGACGGCGATCCGATGTTTGGCTAGTGCATCGAGCGCGAGCCTCGAGACAGATTTCTCCGCCAATACGACATGTGGACGCAACGCAGCGATACGAGTGGCAAGGTTGCCGAGGTAGTCCTTCTCTTGCCGTAGAATCTGACCGAAGTGCATGTACTGCCCCTCCACCCTGTGAAACTCGAGCGGAAATGTGACCAACATCACGCGTGGGTTACGCTGCGTCCTCAGCATCTGCTTGTGCGCGACGTTTTTCGTGATGACCGCCCCATCAACGTACTCCGAATCCCTTGGTGCACCACCCGGAATCTTCTTGATCTTCACGTACCGTCGGACATCCATGTCCGCACCCTGGCGTTGTGGATGCGCCGTAAACGTGAGCTCGCGTGCGATTCGTAGGCTGAGCGTGAGCAAGGTCTCTTCCCACTCTCCGACGTTGGGTATCTGCTCGGCCGTCAGCAGCTGCCTGAGCATGATCCGGAGGTGGAACATGGAGATGAGATTGAGTTCCTGGGCATAACTGGACCATGGCTCAACCCCTGCATGTATCAAAGTTTCACGAAATGCACTTACGCCGTGCTCTCGCGCCTCATCCGCCACCCCGGTTCGCCGAAATTGAAATTCTCGTTCAGTCGACTCTGCACTCTACTGCGAATGAATGGAGTCGAAGGATCGAAGTCGGCGTATGAGTTGAATCGCGACCTGAGCATTCCTGGGCTCTCAAACGGATGGCTATGATCCGGAGAACTAGCCGGGAACTGCACCGAGCTCGTCGCGCCATCCATCGATACAGGGACTGTGACGGGAAAGTCGATGGGTGTCTTCGCCCCCGGAGCGGTTGGAGAGTCGTCATTGTTGAACCTCTCCGACAGTGCAAGGTTATCCTTGTCCTCTTCCGCGAAGGTACGGCGGAAAGGGACAGGATTCTCTCGAATCGTCCTATCACCGCGGAAGTCGTCGAAGGGCGTAGCTGGTTCGAACGATAGAAAGGCATCACTGAAGCCAGGATGCCTTTTAGTCTCGGCGATGGAGAACAGATTGAACGGCTCATCCGTACGTCCAAACAGCTGTGACGCAGCAAACGGAGACTGGGGCTGGTTTGCGAGGGAAAATGAAAACGAGTCGGAACCGAATTGACCGAGTTGGTGCGTGGCGAAGGGTGAAGCCATACTAGACGTGACGGACCGTCCGTCGTCGTCGTCGTCATCGCCCACCTTGGCCACTTCTCCAAGCAGAGGTTACAAACGCGGACCATGCCCTCCTGCCCGAAGCGGCGCCCTTGATCACATTGGATGCGCAGCGAGAACAGAAGACCTGCCCGCAAATACGACAGTGGTGCTTCCGACGCCATGCCGTGAACACACTCTTGCAGTCGTAGCATTCCTTACACAACTTGTCGTCCATCCAATAGTCCCGAGATAACCTACAGCACATTGAGCTTGCTATGGTACACGCGAACGACACACACTCACCCTCTCCTCGTATCCTTCGTATCACTTTAGAAACGGAAGCGACCTTCTAGACTACCCTGCGTCCTGATGCTTCTGGCATCACTGTCCTGGATAGGAAATCCCGGGATGGCTGTACCATACACGCCGCCGTCCGGAGTGTCTGGGGTATAGAGGGATCCATTGCGAGATGGCGGTCTGTCGTAGTCAATGTCGTATGAAGGGGTCTCGGATACGACTGGAGTTAGCGACACCTGCGGAGGAGCAGGACGCGACGCGGCGACATTGAAGCGGTTGCTCCGGTCCGAGGACTTGTTCGACTGGTTGGAGGTCGCATTCGATAGGGAGGGGCGTCGTTGCTCAGCCGTTTGCCCTGTCTGTGCATAACCGGTATTGGAGGGCCCAGGAGTGCCAGACGTGACAGCTGACTGCAGAGGAGCTGCGAGGGTGTTTCGAACCTTGGAAAATAGCGACGTTACTAGGGCATAAGAGGACTGGTCGTGCTCATCTTCTTCGGAGAATGGATTGAAAGAAGTGAGGCTCGTTACATCGTCGACGATCTTGGTGCTACTGCGTGAGCGAGTGGACGGCTCGCTGGACGAAGGAGGATGTGCATTAGTAGAACTAGAAGAACCTGCAGTAACCGACGAGGAGTCCATCCGCGCGTCGACAAACGCTGGCTCTATAGTCTACGCCGTATGCAGCGCGTTAGAGATGGAGGGGCAGGCAAAGGAGCATGATGATGTCTGAACAGACAATATGGCTGCAGGACGTCAAGCCATGCAAGCGCTCCATTCACATGCACTACAGCAGAGCGCCCGTTTTACGAGCCTGACTGAGGCCACGCTTTCACCCAGTTTCGCCTTACTTCTAGACGACTTTGCATTGTGTGCTCACCTTGGTACTATTCTCACCAATGGCCGCAAACGGGAGCGCACCCATGACCACGGATAACCAGACTAACGACGAAGTTGGTATGGACCCCATATGGGTGTCCAGTCGCACAGCGCGACAGATATATGCTCTGGGAGAGGTCGAGAAGGTGCGGTGTCCAGACCAGTAGAGTGCGAGCAGGGGCTGAGGTCATATACGACAGGATATCAGCCGGCTGCTCACTCTAGCAGCCTCGTCCATGTCCCTGTTAACTCTTCCTCAAACGGACGGCCCGGAGGATGGTTTACCGCAGGGTGGCGAGCGATCTGAACAGTTTGTCCTGGAAGTGAGCGAGTATTTCGAGAGACTTGACGTGAGCCCTCCACTGCTTGTCCTGCTATCCGGTATTCACGATGCCACCTCAGGCCATCCACATAGCCATCCGTTCCTCCCTTGCCCACATCCGACAATCCCGCATCGCACCATCCGCCATTAACGCGCCGCCTCCAGGGTTCATTCCGCCTGCGCTTGGTGTGGGCGTGCCGTCTGCTGACGGCGACTATGATAAAGGCAGCCGCGGACTGCAAGAAGAACGGGTGGAGCGCGACGCTTGGAAAGCTATTTTGGACGCACTAACTCGCTTGAAGGATGCTAAAGAGCGAGAAGCAGCGGAAGATGACATGGACGAGTGATGTTATGCATGGTCTACGCTACATAGGGCATAAGGTATGTACATGGATGGTCTTGCTTCTCGGTATCTTATTAGCGTCTCAGATGCTGACTGTCTCAAGAGTCTCCTGGGCAGCAATGAGCTCAGGGTCTGCGTGCAGTTCTGGCACCTTCTCCGCTGCTACCTGCAGAGTCGTGTCAATAACCGTGGCGACCACTCACAACGACACACTCACCGTCACCTCGCGCAGGTCCTGGACGGTAGTTCCGAGCCGGTTGGATGTGTCGTGGATCATCCTCTGCGACTCTTCGAGCATTCGCCTCTGGGTGAATGGCGAACACGTTGGGACGTTTGGGGGGCAACTCATGAGGACGTCCACGTACCGTGTTCTTGATATCCCAATCTTCTGCATTGTCCGCGATGAATTTGTTTAACTTACGCGTGAGGTCCTCTTCTTCCTTCTGATAGGACTTGTGCTCTTTGTACAACCTGCAGCGATGATGTCAGACTGCGTCCCGTGTTGGCAGCAGAGGGAACAGACCGTTTAGCAGAGCCAGTCTTGATCTTGAGTTGACGACGGAGTGCTGCAACGTCGCTCATGGTAGGGTAAGAGACTTGGATGATCCGACTTGTGGTGGCAATGAGTAGCTTTATTTAAGTACAAGCTGGCCTGGGCAGATCATGATCGATGGCGTGTAAGTAGTGCGTCAATTGTTTCCGAGTGTAGTACTACTTTAGGCAGGTCGGTGCGAAGGCCACCAGCCCAGGCTCCGAAAGCCATCCAGAATGTTCTCGTTCATACATGTCGCTGGAGGGCCACATCCGAAGTAAAAACTGATATTAAACGCTTGAACATACTAGTGTATGTGGAATCATGCCAGCCAATGAACACTGCAGGACTTGGCCCACAACTGGTCGCCGAGCGAGCGCTTATTGACTATGTACTTGTACTTAGCGTACCCCTATGCTAGGTCTTATTCAGTATTTACTGGAGTGCTCGATCGTCTGCAAGGACAACCACCCATCCTGATTCCTCAAGGCCTCACCGGCACCATCTACTGAACGCCAGAGGTGCGCTCCGACGGCATTGTTGCTCTGTTGTGATCTCTGTCGTCCGCTCGCTTTCGAAGAAGGTCTTACAATCACTGGCACCATGGACTCGGGATCGCGCAAGTCCCAGTCGAACATCAACCTATATTATAGCGGCCAGCTGGAATGCGACCTCCGTAATGCATTACTGAAGTGGCGAGACGAGGAGACTGAGAGTTGCTACGGTGCCGCTGGTCCAATGTATCGTCGATTGCGCTCATGCCGGCAAGCTCTCGACGCTGGACGACTTCAAGCGCGAAGTCGCATCAACAAAGGATTGGGCGGAACGGTATGCCGAATATGTCCTTCAGATGGTACACGAGGTGTACCCTCTGCCACCAGAAGAGGCTGGCATGGCCGGTACGGGGAATGTGGAAGTGCAGGAAGCAGGCGATGACGAGGTGTCAAGCGATGACCTACGAGAACCCAAGCGCAAGGCAAAACAACCTGTGACCGGTGCAAGCAGATCGGCCATAACAGTGCAGTCAATCGTCTTGATAGTGCCGTGACATCTACTCACTTCATGAGAAAGGCCGTGATAGGAACTGCCCTGCGCTGGCGCAAAGCGCGAATACAGGTGCAGTCGTGGCAAGCCCAGTTGGTGTGGCAGATGACGCCGTCGCGACTGTGATGCAAAGCAAGCAATAGTGACTTATGTGAATTGGTACGTGCAGATCACTCAAGTATCGAGGTTACCATCCTCAAGGCCTCACCATTAGTTTCTTCCTCAGCAGGGGCCGCTCCACTGACTCGGAGGAGATCGTGTCGATTGTTTCCGAGTGTAGTACCGCTTTAGGCAGGTCAGTGCGAAGGCCACATTTGCCTTTCAGTCAACCCAATTTTAGGCGTGGCACGACTCACAACTCTAGTGGTTCGCGGGAGCGTGGTGGTTGTACACGCCGGTCGATCAGGAGAGAGCGAAGCACGCCTCTTTACACATCTGATGAAGCCTACAGACGGTGCCAATACCCACGCCGGCACCGCACCGACGGACTTATTCTAGCTTAGATTGCAGTGATACCGATGTTGGGGGTTCACTCGCACGCAAGGGACGTTCGGGCGTAGAGCTCATATCATTGTCATCAGTACAAACGAGGATCGCGTACTGGTCGTAACTAGACTGGTCAACAAATGCAAGGGATACATCCGGACCATGCCCCAGAACGAGCTAGCGAGCTGCGAGAATGATGGGTAGCAAAAAAAGGATCGACAAGGTAACTCGAGCTGCGTGGGGCATGGTACAGCGGGCAATAGTACTAGGACTACGTACAGCACTGGCATGGGTGACAGTTCCGGGGCATGAGTTGAGGCGTAAGATGATACAGTCGTGAGTCTAGTCGAGTCGAGTCAGTCAGTGTCTGCGCAGAAGCTCAAGGCCTGCAAGCAGGCCGAGCAGCGCGCGGACGAGCAGACGGACGGCGCTCCAACAACATCAGCTGCGCACGGTGCATCGACGACATCCATAGCCGCGTTCGCCACGCTCTATCTCACCGTCGCGCATGAACTAGCACGCGTGAAGGGAGAACTGAGCAGGCAGAAGGTAGCGAGGACGAAGGCGGACGCGATGCGCGCAGGAGTTGATAGTGCGGACGGACGAGAGAAACGATGTATCATCACTTGACGTCCCCATCCTTGCCGTGTCTTCCCTGGCTGGTTGCCGTCAGCTGTACTGGGAGCAGCGAGTCAGTCGCGGTGCGCATGGACCAGGCGGCACGCGAGGACTTGTCGAGGAAGGTGCCAATAGCCAAGGTGAGAAAACGGAATAGAGGACGGGGGAGATGCGGCTCAGCGAGAGCGGCGACGGTGATCAAGCGCCGTCACTTCCGCAAGTAGCAAGGATAGGAGGTATGGCGTATGGCGGAGTGGGTAGCCCTTAGACGAGGACTGCGGCGTAATCGAGGTCGTAATCGTTCGAAAGTCGGGGGAAATGCGTAAATGAGAGCGTGTTGACATCCAGGAGCCAATGTGTCGGCACGCCGCTGGCGAGGCACGGAACCACAGCTAAGTGGTCGTCGCCATCAGCCAACAAGCGCAGGGCGGGACTGAGTCGGATGAGCGGTAGGGGACAACGACAACGAAAAACAAGAAAGCGCACACAGCAGGGCGAGGCACTGCGCATCACTGGGGACACGACCAATGCGCCTCGAGCTCTCCGCCGCGGTCTTGCGTCAGTGTCGTGTCGCGCCTCCGCATCGAACCCAACTGCGGGCGCCGTCTTCGTGGGTGAATCGTGTCGATCTCGTGGGGCTCGGCCGCCGGGCATTCCAAGAACTAGTTGTCGAACAGGCGTGCGTCGCCGACGCAGAGGCCGACCTAGCTTCGTCTCGTCGTGAGCGCCACTCGAAAGGGGTAAACGTGGACGGGTCATGAAGGCGTAACGATGCGGGGGATGGTGGTGATAATAATGCGGGGTGAAGATGCCGGTATGAAGGGAATAAAAATGGGTAAAAATGCAATGTGGGATATGCATGAAATAGTCCATGGTTGTCGTAAGCACCCTGCAGGCCTGGCAGGAGCGTCTCCAGTCTCATGATATCATCGTATACACGTTAGAATAGTCCATGTCTGCAGTTGCTCGCACGTCCGGACGCGCTTGACGAGCTTTTGCGGCGAGTCGTCGAGACGCTCAGTATACCGGCGCCGAGGACTGCTGAGCGGCGGCGACGGCGGAAGCGGCTGCGGCGTGACGCTGCTCAGCGGTGCCGAGCATGAGCGCCTCGTTGACGTGTCGGAGACGGGCGGTCTCGGCCTCGGCTGCCTGCAATCTCGTCTGCAACTGCTGCTGGGTCATCTCGAGGTAGCGAATGTGTGTGGTCGCTGCCAAAGTCATTAATTATCATGAAATACAGGGACAATGAGAAGGCCGCTTACCGCGATCCAGCAGGGAGACCTTGCTCGACTTCTGGTTAGACACCGGCAGAGCGTCCTTGAGACGGCGATAGCCGTCACGGAGCTCATCGCGCCTCCGCTGCTCCGACTCGATGCGCTGACGACGGATCTCCTCGCGACGCATGTCGTTGTTCGCCAACGTACTCGTGGGGTTGAAATCAGCGTCGTCGTCGCTGTCAAACTCCTCGGAGCCCTTGCTCCGCTTCTTCTGCTGCTGCTGGCGCACAGATGTACGCGTCACAGGAGCAGCGAGTGGGTTGAAGCGGTGCGAGCGGGGAACAGCCGCCAAAGAACCAGGTGGGGCAGAAGGACCAGGCGAGTGCGTGCCACTGCCGC
The DNA here is from genome assembly GCF_022376445.1 of Fomitopsis serialis. Classification (NCBI taxonomy): domain Eukaryota; kingdom Fungi; phylum Basidiomycota; class Agaricomycetes; order Polyporales; family Fomitopsidaceae; genus Fomitopsis; species Fomitopsis serialis. The sequence goes on from NW_025954979.1 coordinate 94,392, forward strand.
GGCGGCTCCGGCCAGAGGCGACACTGTCGGAGGACAGATCGCCGGTGCTGAGGTTCGAGAGGGCGCCGGGGTAGATGCCGGTGGGCGTGAACGGACGCGCGGGGGACCCAGTCGTGTAGGACGGGCTCGATGTGTACGTGTACTCGTTCAGACCGTTGGAGAGGTTAAGCGAGTTGAACCCCAGACGCGGCGAGCCACCGGCGGGCGGAACTGTCAATCAAAGTCAAAACCTGACAAACGCGCACTTTGACGGCACGACTTACGGCCCATGGCAGACACATTAAATGGCGAGTGCGGGTACTGGAGGTAGTCAAGACCCGACAGCGCGTCATAGTTGCCAAAGTTGGAGGTGTCCATGAAATCAGAGGGGTCCTAGAGTGGTCCATAGCGTGTTCGAGGGGCGCGGTCTCCATTGCAAACAGATGCGGACGTGAGCGAGAGTGTGCGAGTATCACAGATATTGCGGGGATGTGTACAGATGACGATGCAAATAAATGAGACTGAAATATGCCAGGTGCCTATTCGGGACCGCGCGGGAGACATGTCAGGTTATTGTATGCGGGTTGTGAGGACGTTACGTACGACGAGAGTACAACAAAAATGCCGGGTTGTACTGGATGCAGCGAGAACAAGAGGACAATAACTAAGAAAGGAACCGGCGGAGGGGGCGGCGGATGGCGGGACGGAGGGAGGGGATAAGGGACGAGAGGGAAGGCCAGGAGAGCTATATACCCCGAGACGGATATGCCGCCTCAGACGCTGCCTCGTGTGTGTGACGGGATGCGGTAACGCGTGACACACCGTGACGCGCCGCCGGAAATGCCTCCGCGCGTGACAGTAATGAAATGGTTCCGCGCCCAGTTGAAGCAGCGTTCTCACTCTCTGCCCTGGCCTGCGTCGGAGTCCTCCCCATCAGCCGACAGCGTCTCCTCGCCCTCCTGCCAATCCTCCACACGCTCAGCCTTCATTTCCCCGTCTCCCCGGCCCAGCGGTGTCCCACTCGCCACGCATTGCCTCCGCAAAGCATATCACCACCACCCTTCGCCCGGGTACCCCGCTTCTCGGTCCACTCCGCGAAGTTTTGCCTTTCGAACGCTGATCGTGGTCCTCTTCGTCCGTTCACACATCACACACAGCTCGTCTGGGTGGACACTCGACTCACCTAGCAGCATCGCCCTCCGGGATCCGGGTGCGCACGGACCTCTCCTGCTGGCCCACTCGCCACGTCGGGGGCCGCGCGCTATTACCCCCAATTTACGTACCCAGTCCCCGTACCGCCCCTCCATCGATCGCTGCTACCTTATCTTCATATCACCGCTTCCCTCCTCCCGCAAAGGCAGGCAAGGGCGTCGAGCCTCTATTCCGAACCCTCCCAGCCGCCCTTTCCCCAGGTGCGCCCATCTGCTCAGGTCAGCCAGACATCTCAGCGCTATCCCTTCTCAGGCGACCGCACCTACGCTGCCGAGCCATCGGCCAATCCTATCCACCCGTCCCCTCTTTAGCGACGCCTCATGGCCGCGAGCCAGCCCAGCGTTCACATCGTTGTTTTCATTTCCCTTTTGCCGGGCTGCGTCCCACTCCTCTTCTTTCGCCCTTCATTTGGCATCCTCATCTGGCTTTCCCGTTCCCTTCCAGACGACCTTCCTTCGCTGTTCCGATCAAATCCCCCATGTGCATCTATCCAACGCCTGTTGTCTTCTCGCCTAGAATAATACAATTCGGCAGAAAAGGAATATACGTCTCTTCCTCAGCCTGTGTCTTTATTCTTTCACATCGGACGGACCCAGGTTGCGGAACGTTCACGATAGTTGCTGTCGTAACTCCGTGTCACTTGACGGCCCAGGCTGAGCAGTAACGTTATATTGATTGTCCAGCGAGCGCCCCGCTTTCGCAGAGCGCGCGCTCAATCGAAAGGTAGACTGGAAGCATAGAATCACTAGGCACGGAGCGTCATAACGAGTCGTCAGATATAGCAATAAGTCAGGCGTAACGGGGTCGTAAGTCGTGACGGGTCGTGACGAGAGCAAAGCCGGAACCAAGTGCGACAAACAAAGGGTGAGCGAACAAAACAGAAGTGTTCGGGGTATGAAGTGAGTCCGCATCGGCGAGACACGCGCATTTCCGGCTCCTAGGCGTTGTAGTAGTATCCTGTGAAGTAGGTCCAGCTCAATCACAGGCAGCGGAGGCCGGGCGATGAAACACTGACCTCCGATCGAGGGCTTCATGCTGCTGTAATGCTCCAGCAACTTCTCGTACCTCCATGTCATGAAGAACATGTACAGCTATAGTGCGGGGTCCCAGCATTGACATCAGACACCTACGGCGGCGACTGAGATCTGTAAATTGGAGGCGCTTACCTGGAAGACAAAGTCCACGAGCAGGGCGATAATGAAGACGATCCAGAGCGTCGGGAAACCGGCAGTGCATATGACAGAGGGCATGGTACTTGAGCCGCCATACCCAGCTTCCTCTGATGCAGGCCAGATCTGCTGTCCATTGTCACACTCCCAGTTGATCTTCGCTTTCCTGTTTCATAACCACGTGAGTCAGAACCGACAACAACACGGACCTCGGCACGAAGAATCAGTAGTGGACACATCCAAGGAGCAGACAGTAATTCCAGTGTCTGTGTTTGCAATGTGCAAATTTCCCGGGAACGCGACCGTGGCGCTCGCTGTCGTCTGACGGAGTAAGAGGCCACCATTGCACTAGCTGTACTCGCGCACAAAAAAGGCCAACGGAATGTATGTTGAACAGATGCCACAGAGACGAAGCACCACCGACCCAGAATCAGAATAGGGAACAACGTACCCGCGTTGCAGTTCGACGATCATGATGATAGCGCGAACCAAGCTGATCACGATGAGAAAGGGCCAAATGAACTTGCACACGCGTGTCCAGATGTAGGATCTCTGTGAATCGCCCGCCGGGCCGCGTCAATTCATGTCGGAGAGTTGCTTGGTCGCGGAAGTCGCATAGTCACTCACGTTCGCAAGCGCAAGCACGTTGATGAGGGAGACAGCAGCGATTGCCATTGCGATGCCGCCGTAGATGGCCCTACAATATCGGTCAATCCTCGTCTCATAAGGACCACGGGGGAACGTACCATTCGGGATACGTGAAGAATATGTACATGCCCCACTCGAACATGAAGATTCCGCCTGCGATGCTATACAACTAAAGGGAACATGTTTCACTTTGGCCGCGGCACATACGAAAAAGGAACCCACCGTCATAATAACGCCCCAGGCCATAGCGCCATGACGCTGTTCGCGGAGTAGTCTCGATATCACGGTGACCACCCAGAAAGCTGAACACGTACCAAAGGCAGGACTAGCAGACAGTTATCACACCTTCACAGCAAGCAAAGACATGAGCCGAAGATGTCATACCGCAGCTCGAAGATCTGCTTACCACATAGCTGCAGATCAGAGTAGAGCGCAGGGGAAATAGAATGCGATGGGTCCGAGACGTCACTTGAATCACAACAGCGTTCTTGATGCCAGAGAGAAAGACGAGACAGTCCTTTGGGGAGCTTGGGTGTCGCGGCGGACCCTGGCGCTGCTGGAGCAAGTAACGAGAGGAGGAGGGATAGCCTGGGAGCTGGCTGTCGTCGCGGTGGGACGGATTGCCCTGCGAGGCACGTTCGCGGGCTTCGGGCGTGACCGTCTCCCGCGTGACCCTACGCGCCCTGTTGACGTCACGCTCAGTACGATCGCTTAGACGCCGGAGTCCGTGCGTTGGGCGCTAGCGGCTCTGCTATGCTGACCATCACTGCAGTGTGTCTTGCACTGGCACAGACTTGACAGAAGCTCCGGTTCCTGCAGCCACATATTGCTCGAGACCCGTCTTTGGAAGAGCCTTCGCTACGTAAGTCCTCATACAAGTCATACGACCATAACGGCTCATACATACGGCAGAGTTCAGTTGCTCCTGGGCTTCCCTTCACGCCGGAGTCGTGTTTACATTGCAGAGCAAATTCATTTCGCATAGGCAGTAGCTCACACAGTGCCCTCAGCGGGGATGCTACCCACAGTCAACTCACGACCTCGTGGCTACTCCCTTGGGTGACCGAATAAACCATACTGGTGCGTCCTAAGTACTGGGAGGCTGCGTCATGCGCAATCCCGGAGCTCTATGGTCACCTCCACAGCCATCCGTTTCAAAAACACATGGTTTGCGCAGAATTGCCGTCATTCCTGTGCCCCGGCCTGCAATGTCTGCAACTGCGATTACCCCATGTTCACTTCCTATGTGACGCGCGCACATACTCGTCTACGGCTTCTTGACGCTCCAGTCCCGGCCGCCACAAGGCCGTCGTCTATCAAAGTCAACAGAGTACGTATACGCTCTGCCCCCATGACCGTCAGGCGCTCTTTCTGGGAGTCCTGCACCGATAAGCCGGGTCTCTCGCGAGAGGGGATGGGAGAGACCAAGGATCCGGTGACTACGCCGACGGAAGTGGCGTCCGTGCATCTACTATCTGTTGCGCGCAGATAGCGGAGGTCGAGTTCCCCGGCGCAAAAGAGCAGCGGACCCCTCTTTCCGACCTGAGGTTCTAGTGGTTCCTTTCATCGTGCTTCGTCTTCGACGATCCGCCCGTATGGACAACTCACATTTCTCGAACCTTGATTAACTTTATCCCACTCTCATCTCAACCAAGGAGAGAGCCGAGGCCGGTTTGCCCGGGACTGCTCCCAGCTCTTTCTTGTACTGGCCAATGGTGCCATCGGCGGTGTAAGGCCCAGAAGCTATTCAGGGTGTACCACTCGTCTCACGCTCATTTCTCCCTCGGAAAACGGAAGCTTCTCCACGGGCCTCCTCAAATTTACCGGATCAATGAAATGAATGACTACTGACATTGTGATGTGCAGCGCGCCATTGCGAAACGCCGCCATGAATTTGTCTACTGCAGTTCCAGTCATTCAACGACTGTGCTCCTCGATCAGTCCCAACATACGCCCCACCTGTAATGCCCCGTGCTTTACTCAGCAGGCCTCTTCCTGCAACCCCGACGTGATCATCGGTGATGCATGCGCATGTTGTGTCTGCGTGTTCCTACAGCGGACATGGTCCAGGACGGGTGAGCGCCACGCTGTCTTTGGGCAGGTTTGTCCAGGTGTCTAGAAGTTCCACTGACACGTTCCTCCGGATACAGTCTACTGTTTTCATCTCAGGTGCCTAGACTCCTGAGCGATCGCGGTTCCTTATTTTGAGCCAAAGCCACTGTTTGACAGCCGCCGGTAGGAATGAACTGCTCTTGCAGACAGCACCCGGATGACCGTCGGCTGCTTCCTGCCTCTTCACTGTTTGCATCACACCCGAGCGCTGTGCTCGACCGATGTATTGCATCCATCTATCGAAGGTAGTTACTGAAGCCGGGGCCATAGAAGGAACATTGTCCAAATCCAAATGGTCAGACCAACTTGTGGAGCATAGGTGAGCGCGCGGTCTATGTTGTTGCTGCGTTGAACACCGGCTTACGCAGCAATTTTTGGTCCGCCTTACAACTTCCCCTAGCACAATAATCATGACAATGACGGTGAAGCTTGAAGTAGGACCCCCATCAGCATAAAACGTGTTGAACATGCGGTGCGCTACGGTCCCGCCGGGCTCTGTCACTTCAGCCCACAGGATCCGAAAAAGGCAGCTCAGGAAGGCATGGCGACACAGGACGCTACAGGACGCAGTGGGAGATCGCTCGATGCAGGCGCCAGCCTACGTAGTATCTTCCAGCGAGTTGGCTCAACACTGCCTAGACAGTGCCAGACTAACTCGGTGTAGCATGATGTTCGCAGACAGAACTTCCTCAGCAGCCCTGCATCAGCGGCGTTCCCGGAAGTAGTCGGAAGCCCGTGTTTCCCATAATGCCTCGCTGCACCTCTGGGCTAATGCCGTAGCAGGATGGAGCGGGATGCTAGGGCGGACTTCTAGCGTTACTCGGGCGACTCGTTGTACACGCCGACGAAATGGTTCAAGTTGTCCGCAGCATCCTGGTTTGTACGTCGCCGTACATACGTTATTGTATGGCGAGTTTTATTTCTTGCGCTGCTGTTCTGCGTTACCTGGCAGCGACCCCTGCTTTTGTCATCGACGATCTGCTAGCCCGGAGACGATCCTGAGCTTTAATGTTGTGCCACGGTACAGTATATTCTTACGACTGCTGTGGTCGATGTGCGGCCTCTCCGGGCCAAGGCCAGCACCCGGACCGCACCTGCATAGGTGTCCCTTCGATGTTGGAGATGAGCCAACGAGTCTGCACACGAGCCGGACGAACTCAATGTGTACGAGTGCCTGTATTGGCTAGCTCACAGGTCCATGGGTTCGACTTCTGTGGCGATCTACGCAAGGCTGTGGTCGACAACAAAATTAAATCGACGGAGCATTATCCTGAATCCGGACCGCCTAGACCGACACAAATCCAAGCCAGTGGATAGGCTTTGTCTCTATCCCGTCGACCTCTGAGCGGTCTGAGAAGCACGCCATAGCGCAAATGGTGTTTGTCTGCAGTATGGTGGTCGCATTCCCAAACCCAGTTGCTAATACAGATGTGGCTTCAGATAACTAAGACAGATTGTGAACATGGAGAATTGTGGCTACGGAGGCGATAGAGACCTTAATAACGTAGTTTCGTGTTCTACAAGAATGTTCGGTCCGAGAGAAGTGGTAGACGCGATACAGTGAGGGGAGGAGCGGACAGACTTGGGCCCGGCGTGCATTATGCCATACAATGTGCACTCACAACCAGGACCCGCGTCTGCTCATTGCTCAGCTTCAACATGCAGAGTGAATACGTGGTGGCAATGGAGGAGGGGTGCCCTCAGCCCATCGATCGACGAGCGGCAGAAGTTCCACAACCACTCCCACCTCGGATCGGATGGGCGAGTCACGGTGGGTCCGGTAGTACGATTCTTGCGATACACCAGCCTGCAGCGTCAAGCTACAGGACTCACGAGGGATGAAGTGGATCGAGGGCGATGGGGCAGGGGTAAGGGTGCAGGCTCCGGGCGCTGTGCATAGGCCCCCGCGCCACCGACTCGACCGACAGACCTCGGAATCGAAAGTTACCGGCCCTCCCGCGTCTTCTGGTCCAAGAATACTTGCCCCTGCCCAGAGGTGGCGTCGGGCACTCCGCTGAAGAATCAACACAGATCGCAGGAAGGATAGAAAGAGGCATTGGATAGACAGTGTAATTGGAGCGAGCTTGCGGCAAGATGAAGAAATGGAGATGGTGTCCGCAGGAGGGCGTTCGCCGCTATGGCACCGCCGTGGGTTGCTCAGGACTAGAATCCACCTTCCGAGGCTGATGGACTCGATTCCTCCGGTGGCTGTTGCCCAGCAACGGAGGTGAGTTGATGCTGCTGCGACTCCTCAGGCGGCGGAGACAGCGGTCGAGCGTCCACGTTGACCTGGCTGGCGAAGGACTACCGTTCCCGACGCCGAGCGAGATCTTCTCATTAAGAGTGCGCAATCGCACAACCTCGACCTCGACCTGCGCGAGACGGGATTGCAGTTGTCTGTTAGACTTCTCCAAGGAAACGATATGGTTGCAGGCTGCGTTTCACGACGACGATCAGCGGAGAATCCGTCCATGGATAAGTGTGAGACGTACCCCTTTCTAGGAGAGATACCTTGCTGCTCTTCTGGTTCGAGACCGGCAGCACTTCCTTCAGCCGAGCATAGCCATCCCGGAGCTCATCGCGCCGCCGCTGCTCAGCCTCTATCCTCTGCCTACGGGTAGCCTCCTTGCGCGTGTTCGCGAGCGACTCAGCCATTCCAACACCCATCCCGTCGTCGTCGTCAGAAATCGAACGACCTCGGCTTCGACGCCCCGCGGACGAACTCGTAGGCGATGGGGTCGGGTTGTACCGAAGCGGGTGTCTGTGTACGAGGGAGTTGGCGCGCGACGAAGATGGGGAACCTGTCGCGGAGCTGTGTCGCGAATGATGGTAGATCCCGTCCGCAGATGTGTCTGATCCCGAAACAGGGGGGAGAGAGGGTCGTACATATTGGGGGATGGCGGGGGAGGGGACCCAGAGAGCGGCATCACGCCATGTGGCGGCGACGCGGTATACACGGGGGCGGGATAGTGCGCCTGGGAAGGCATATGCATGTTTAGAGAACGTTGGTACTGTATGGCTTGCTGAAGGTCTGAATCGGACATCTGGCCTGTAAACGAGGCATGCAATGGCAAAGCAATGCCGCAGGCGGGCGTATCAGATCTACATTGCCCGCTGAGATGAAGACAAAGAGGCATTGCACCCACGCGGAGGAGGGCCAGGATGCACGACCTGATTGTATGGCATCTGGTGTTGTTGATACACGAGGTACTGGTCATCTTCTGACGCGTACATCGGGTACGCGGGGGGGAGGAAGTTTTGAGGCTCGTCCATGGGCTGCTGGTGGTGGGGATCCATGGTGGGTCGTGGCTGTCGTCGTGAGGCGTGGATAGACAGAGAGGGGGAATAAAAGAGAAAGAGAAGAAAAAGAGAAGAGGAAAGGTAGAAGAGGGGACGGAGGAGGAGACACAATGAGGACGACTCGAATCCCCAGTGGCGGATCCTCAATTACGTCCAGCGCAGAGCAATCAGACGCCCGTCCCCTTCCCGTCCCCCAGACGCCCGTCGTTCACTCGACCGATTGTTCTCGCTAAGTATTGTCCGCCGCGACGCCCGCTGCATGCAGGCTACCGGACGCAGAGCCCAAACACCGCGCACACACAAATTGTGCCCCCATTGTCCCCGTCGCTGCTCTTGTTCTCTGCCCGCCCCCGCAACCCCGTCGCGTTATCGTGCCATCGCCCCGGAAGACCCGGCAACGCAGCAACCGCCCTGGAAAGGCCCGCAACCCTCCCCCAAACGGGTTCCGTGGGCAGACACGCCGCGGCCTGCACATACGCCAAGGCGCTCAGCGCACTACCTAGTACATCACATAGATATGTCGAGCAAAGCACTAATGCACAGTGACATGCTGCCAACTACAGGCGAATGACTCCGTCAGCGCCCATCCCTGCCGGCTTCGTACTCTGCTCTTCCGCCGTTGGCTCCTCTTCGTCTTGTTCGTCCAGGAGCCTGGAGGTCCTGCCATCAGTCTGCCTTCCTCTTCCGCCAGTCCTCTGTAATCGCCCTGGGTTCGCCGCGTCCACCCCCTGCCCGGCGTGCCACGAGCTGGCTTGACTCTGTCAACGCAACCGCTGACAGACTCGAGAATGCCACCGAAGGACACGCGAGGGATCTGATCGAAGCCGCGTAACTCCAGCACGTAGCGGTTGTAGAACGTCCCGACGAGGATGTACAGCATGAAGAGCGTTCCCAGACTAACGGCGGATGAGACGATGTCAATCGTGGACATGGCGATTAGACACTCACATCGCCAATACGACGGTTACGAATCCCACTGCACCGGTCTTCTCGTGAGTGGGACAGGCTACCTAACGAGATGTTCAAACCCAGGCGGTCGAGCGATGCATAAGCAGACTTACATGTGTACGCCACTCGAGGAAGAAAGCGCAAGCATCGTTGTCACCGGTGGTAGTTGTGCAACCAGTTCCGGCTTGCCTTCGGTGACAGTTCAGCTCCGTGTTGCGACAGGTCTTCCCGAAGACTGTTCACGTACCAGCACCAAATACGGACGTATCGCACACGAAGCGAATGGCTGAGGAGGCGTACGTGCCTTGTGCACTCGCGCATTCTGACCCACCCGTCATGATTGACACTGGGTTTCCATTGAGGACCGCAAGGGAAGTGTTCGCATACCTGTCGGACGTAAGCGGGCGATGTCCCTGGAGATTGGAATACCCACCCTATCGAAAGCTACCACGTTCGTGCTGTACAATCCACCGACATCTTCGGGCCTGTCAACTTTGAGTGCCCACCTCTCCGATAGAATGGCTTGCAGACATTGATGACGAACTTCACGCCAGTACGCGAATCGAATTCATAGTCCTTACTGTATGGCTGCCGTCAGTCAGCTTGGACCCTACCGACAATCAATAGCGGCACGAAGAGAATCCCGGTGCATAAGGACTTATTGGGGAATGGGGGAAGGGTGAGACCAAGAAGACTGGCACGTACTTTGCGCTGAGGGAACTCAGGTCGTAATAGTTATCGCCGTCGCGCGCTGTGCAAGGCCCGTCCTCTGCCATTACTGGCACTAGCACCAACGCAATAATGCCGAAGAGACCAAGCGGCGATCGCATCGTGTCGGCTTTTCGTCAAGAAGAGGATGCTGGTACGGTAAGTGCTTAAAGCTTCATTAGCAATGGCAGTGCAGAAGGCCACGAAGCTCAGGACTGGGCGGGTCGGGCGTTCAGTAAGACTCCATCACGGGACCGTGGACGCGCTAGCCGGATTAGGGTCATGACACACTGGCGAATGAGACGGTCCCGTTTGGCACCGACAGACCGACGTACCGACAACCTCGACGACGGAGAGCTTGCGCACGGCAACGATGGCCTCCACACTCCTTCGCCGCCAGCTGGCGCAGGCGGCCAGGCTGTCTCCGCGCTCGTCGCCTCGTCTTCGATCTTGAGCAGCCGACACCTCTCGACCGCGCCCGTCTGCAGGCTCAGCCGCACGCCGACCCTACTGCGTCCGCACAGACTACGGGGGCCAGGACGGTTTTCGATACACACACTGTGGAGGATTTGCAGGGTATGCATGCGGCGGATATTTGGCAGAGTCGGGACTCGGAAAGATGCTCAGATGAGGCATTTCACCGGTGAGTTCAGGTTGCATGGTGCTGCCGTAGCCTTCACTGACATGAACTGTAGTGAACTTCGGGTATGTCTCAGTGCGCCTAGTAGGTTTGCATTGCTGACGGTATGACAGACCGCAGCATCCTGCTGCTCACGGTGTGCTTCGCTTGATTCTGGAGTTGAATGGAGAGGAGGTGTTGCGTGCGGATCCTGTGAGTGAAGCTACCAGCCCGCCGTCGTTACTTGACTCAACGGGTATACGAAATGAAGCATATCGGTCTTCTGCACAGAGGGACCGAAAAGTTGATTGAATACAAGACGTACATGCAAGCATTGCCTACTTCGATCGTCTCGACTACGTCTCGATGAGTGAGTCGGCTTCAGTGACATGGTCAGGACTGGGTGTTAATATCATTAACAGTGACAAATGAGCTCTGCTACTCGCTTGCCGTTGAGAAGCTGCTCAACATTGAAGTTCCAGAGCGCGCAAAGTGGATCCGTACACTATTCGGCGAGCTTACCCGTGTTTTGAACCGTGAGCATTGATACCCCTCTCGGTCCCCATGAGATTCACACCTGTCAGATTTGATGGCCGTCCTGACGCACGCTATGGATGTCGGTGCCCTGACGCCCTTCCTCTGGGGTTTCGAGGAGCGTGAAAAGCTCATGGAGTTCTATGAACGCGTCTCCGGTGCACGCCTACATGCCGCATATGTCCGCCCGGGTGGTGTCGCCTTCGATCTCCCTCACGGCCTTCTGAACGACATCTTCATGTGGGCAACACAGTTTAGCTCCCGTGTAGACGAGATCGAGGAGGTTGTCACTGGCAACCGTATCTGGAAGGAGCGGACAATTGACATTGGGAAAATCACTGCTAAGGAGGCGTTGGATTACGGCTTCAGTGGTGTCATGCTTCGCGGTAGCGGCGTGCCCTGGGATATTCGTAAGGTCGCCCCATATGACAAGTACGACGAGGTGCGTAGACGTATTACTCACCTTCGCAAGGAGGCTCACGAAGCGAGTAGGTCGAGTTCGACGTTCCTGTGGGGAAGAACGGAGATTGCTACGATCGGTACCTTTGCCGTGTTCAGGAATTCCGAGAGTCCCTGCGGATCATTGACCAGGCAAGTCCGCGTGTGAACGCCTCCTACCCCTAAAGCTTACCATGCGGCTCTTCCAGTGTCTCAACAAGATGCCTACCGGTGCTGTCAAGGTCGATGACTACAAGATCGCCACGCCCCCGCGTGCGTCCATGAAGGAGAGCATGGAGTCGCTTATCCACCACTTCAAGGTTCGTCCGCGTGCATGGGAGCCTGCAGGGCTGTTCTGATGTTCTTTGACTTTCGACAGCTCTTCAGTGAGGGTTACTCCGTCCCGCCAGGCGAGACCTACTCTGCGATTGAGGCGCCAAAGGGCGAGATGGGTGTGTACCTTGTTTCCGACGGCTCCAACCGCCCATACCGCTGCAAGATTCGCGCGCCCGGGTTCGCGCACCTTGCCGGTGCGGACATGATGATGAGACGTAAGTCGCTGACTTTGTTCTTGGTTATGTTTGTTACTGACTACTCTCCCTGTATAGATGTAAGGGTTCTGTCTACACGAAGCTTACAAGCAATCTGACTCCATTACTTTCAACAGCACATGCTTGCCGATGTGGTGGCTATTATTGGTACAATGGTGAGAGATTGATAACTCTATCACTGACATCTTATACTCAACGTCTCCACGCAGGATCTTGTGTTTGGGTATGTCTTCTTTTGCCTGGGACTACAGCGTCTTCGATCTCAACTGACCAATCATTCACCTCGTATGACAGAGAGGTCGATCGGTAGTATAGTGTATCATCGAATAACACTTGTTTTAGATGGCGACCATTCCTGGCTTGACAAAGTGTGATATCGCGTACCCCGTGTCTAAATGCCCACCAGCGATCCAGGTCGTTGCTTTAGGTCGTTGCTTTCTAAACGATGACCAACGGGTGCCGATCTTCCTTGCTGACGTGTACTACGAAGTTAGGTAGCTCGTCGGCGAGCTGCCGTTTCAGATGGTCGGCCAAGACGGGCAAAAAGCCGCGCTCGGTGTTCGTGTGTCCACCTGCGTACCGACGGGGCTTAGTATTGAGGTCCGCGGAGATCGAGGGCACTTACAGAGTATGACGTTGTGACCAGTTCCGAGTGCGGCGAGGATTCGTGGTGCACCATCTCGCCGGTGAAATAGACATCAGCGTCCACCCCAGGAGGACTGATCCACCGGACCCAGCGCACACTGCGACTGAGCGTACGGTCGTGAGGTCGCGGCGGCGGCGTACCCTACTTGAACTGAGGTAGCAAAGTCGCTTAACACGTTGTGCAGGACAGTATGAGCGGACGGCGTACTGTGCTCGAGTTTGAGGTGGGCTTTGACGCGCCGCTGCAGCTCGTTCATGCTCACAGGCTCGGGGAACGTGATGATCCGGCCAAGAGCACCAAGGCCCTCCTTGTCCTCTCCGATGTAGCTGATGTGTCTGTTTGGGGGCGTCTGATCGTTTAGACCCAGGCAAAGCCAGTCGTTGATGCCGCCGAGAACGAGTCCAGGGCTGTGTGCGGAGAGTATATGGAGATACCGCGGATGCACAGCGTAGTAGGACGCTGCAGGGGGTTCGAGAGCGTCAGGACTTCAGGGGGTGGAAGATGGTAGGGTGATAGGAGACTATGAAAGAAGTGGGTGAGTTGAGGGCTTCGATGACCACGGCTGGTGTAAGGCTACGGTGTGCTCAGCGACGTGAACTCCAGAGGGATATCTTTGTCATACTCAACGGTAAGGAGGACGCGGTTTGCTTGCGGACGCGTAACGGGAGACTCTAATGGGGGACTAAGCCGATGCTTGATGCCCACCCAACGGACGCTCTCACCCAGGAGCAACCAACCTGGGAGTCTGTTAGAGCATTCTCGTGAGACATGTGAAAGGGAGAGGCAACGTTGTCCCATTTCTCTGCAAGGCGCACTGGGGCAATGCGCTCGAGAGCTGCACAGATAGTCTTCACAATGCCAGTGGACATTCCTGACGATGTGGGCCGATGTTCAACACGACTGCAATTAAACGGCTGGCAGACTCACCGTTGTACGACGTCTACACGATCACCAATGATTCGTCGGTTCCGCCGGAGACAGCTAACACTAGTACTGAGTACCTACTCGTGGCGTTCCGATCCAGATATCTGATGGGATGATCCTACAGGTTGTGCGGACCGATGCGTCCAGGAATTTCTGCGCCAAGTCCTTTAGATTTGAACGCACTTTCATTAGCGGGGGGTTCGAAAGACAATTCACCGTATCGCCGTTCAAATGGGTCGCCAAGGGCATGCCTGACTCTGAGGTCGGTCGTACGGTATGAAATCCAGGAAAGGCAAGTCGGGGCTCCACGTGAACGTAGCGGGCTGCTATGTCAGCGGCGCCGTCGAAGAATACAGGTGCGGGCTCAGGCTGACACAACCATGCTCCCCCGACTATATAGAGGCTTTGCGTCTCTCTTCTCCCCCCCATCCGATCCCGTAAGCATCCCCCATCACGGCTGCCCCATCCTCCTCCAACCCTTCTGCCCACCAGCGTAAGATCATGGCCGCCAAGGATCTCGTCGAGGTACGCAACTTAGTGCGGTTCTGTAACCCTAGTTCTTACGGATCCCCCAGTCTACCATCTCCGAACAAGATTGCGATCTTCTCCAAGAGCTACTGCCCGTACTGCAGGCGTGCCAAGACGCTGCTCACGTCCAAGTTCCCCAACACGGAGACCAAGATTTACGAGTGGGTACTCACAGCTCACGTTGAACGGGAACAAGCTCACAGCCGTGCACAGGCTTGACGAGATGAATGAAGGGAGCGAGATCCAGGAGTACCTCCTGGAAAGACAGGCCAGAAAACTGTCCCCAACATCTTCATCAGTGAGTTGTCCGTTGTGCCCGTCTGGACGTCTGCATGCTGACTATGAGGGATAGACCAGAAGCACGTCGGTGGCTGCGATGCTGTCGTCGGTCTGGACTCCAAGGGTCAGCTCGCCGGGCTCGTTGGGGCGTGAGCATGTTCGCTACGCGCATTTGTGCAGTGATGTCCTGAAGTGCCTGTGGATCCAGTAGTAGCGCGTCCTCGTCGAAACTGTAGTTGAATATAGCATTGTACAGTACGGATAATAATCTGGAGGTTGCAAGAGATGCGCCGTGTGTTCATAAGGTGTCATATTGCGCGCACGTCGCGGCGACACGCCCACGTGCTGGGAGTTTGTGAAGGCGCGTACCAGACGATCGGGACAAGCCTCGGTAGACGCGTTCCGCACGTCCTGGCTTTTTCAGTCGCAGCCCGCCAGAAGGGTCGAATTAGCGAAACTACGCTCAGATTAAGTGCTGTAGACGAGCAATGTCGACACAATCATTGCAAGAAGATCAGCTATTAGAGCTCCTTCTCCAGCTCAAGGTCAGTGGTATCCGTACTGTACCTCATCATTGCCTCTCAATTTTGTGTTCACATGGAAAGAAAACTACACCAGAGGAAGCGCGAACGATTCTGAGCAGCCAACCTCAGATTGCATATGCCCTAATGGCTGTGTTGGTGAACGTCAATGCGGTGAATATGGACGTCGTCCAGGTACGTGAAGACTGCAGAAGCCTCATCCGAGATCACCGAACGCTGGACTTACGATGTACTCCGTCGTAGAAAACCATTGCTGCGTACACTGCGACTGCTGGACCAGTGTCTACCTCACAACCTCATCCTGTCCCCGTCCCCGGCCCGTCAGCCCCGCCAATACCAGCCATTCCTCCTCACCTCGCTCAACCCCCACCTCGCGGAGGCACGCCCACGTTTTCTGCTCACCGCAGCGGTACCCCTACGTATCCGCAACCACAACGCGGTGCCACCCCTACGTACCCGCCGCAACAACCTGCTGGCTACCCTCCCTCATACTCGACCCCTCCACCTCAGCACGGCTATGG
The DNA here is from genome assembly GCF_022376445.1 of Fomitopsis serialis. Lineage (NCBI taxonomy): Eukaryota > Fungi > Basidiomycota > Agaricomycetes > Polyporales > Fomitopsidaceae > Fomitopsis > Fomitopsis serialis. Next base: position 110,050 of record NW_025954979.1, read on the forward strand.
CGGCCCGCCGACTGCAGCCCAGATCCCTGGTCTCAGTTCATATCCACCGCAACCAGCACCGCCAGCGCCACCCCCGGCAGCGAAGTCTGCGCAGTCTGCTGCGAGTATCCTGGCCGCCGCCCTGCAGAAGGTGCCGGACGAGCAGAAGGCACGTTTCTTCTTCTGTCCCTGTCGTGGCTTGTGCTCATGTGCGATCATAGCCTCTTGTCATGCAAATCATTTCTATGACCCGGGAAGAGATCTTCGCGATGCCACCTACCGAACGCGACAACATCATTAAGCTGGTACGTCGGTTGTTTTGTTCCGTGTCAGCTATGTACTCACCCCTTCTGTCTGAAGAGGAGCACTCTCGGTCTCACGACATGACACGCTCCATCCAGCCTAAGGTTGTCTCTTCTTCATTGATAATTCGAGACGTACGGTACACCCGACCATTCCTGGCTGGTTCGCTGCGATGCTGCCGCGGCGGTGTCGCAAGCTCTGCACACGCATCATTCGTCCCGCTTCTTGCATCGTGGTGTCGCGCGAGTTGGTACAAGTATTCATATTATCCGAGTATGCATGCGTCTGTGAGTAGGAATTCTGTCATGGGGTGGCAAAGAGACTTGAACTATGTACTGGTCGCGCCCATGGTCTCTGTTGCACATCGTGCGCCCTTCGATGGAACCATCATCATAGCCGTCCGGGTAGGGAGCAACTGCCTCGCTTTCAGCAAGCTCCTGTGTCTTTCATAATCGGGGAGTCAAACAACGGTTGGGCGGTTTCGCATGTGAACTGCGCCAACTACGAGACGGACAAGAACAATGAGTACAACACACCGATTTGCGATCGGGTAGTCTGTGAAGTGGATGGTTCGATTCGAATAGATCCCGTACAGTGGTGTCAGTGTACAGGAGGGAGCTCAATACGCAACTACTCGTGGTTCCGTCAGTAGAGTCACAGTCCGCCTCACACAGCCTCGCCTCGCAGGAACGCCTTAGCTGTCTACGTCCATCAAGTCCTCTCTCGATTGAGGCGGCTCGACCGTCCCAGAAGACATGGTATACTCTGATGGTGCCTGCGAGCGATACGGGGAAGTGGGAGGTGAGTTGGGATCCTGGACTTGTGATGCCAGTTGCGTCGGGAGTTGCGAGAGGAATATCTCGTTGTTGTGCTTGACGCTGTTCTACCCGGCAACGTCAGCGCGACGGACGGGATTCATTAAAGGGACACTTACCTTGACGCCCTCGAGCCAGTGTGCCCGCACGTTCTCCTCTTCCTCTGACAGAGCGCGGCTGTAGACGAGGAAGTACGGGCCAGCGCCGAGGTGCAGACCCACGCAGTCGTTGAGGACCGTCTCCTCGGGCACCTGTTGATGACCCCTTGGTCAGTTGTAGAACGAAACACCAGAGTGGTGACGCACCTCAGTGACGAGGTAGTCTTGCGTTTTCCACCACGTCCCCTTTTCTTTGACATAGGAGTACAGGTGCTTCCTGCCGTACAAGCCATCATGGACTAGCACGACCCTGAGATCGTACTACATCATATTCAGCAACATGTTTCGTGTCGAAGGAAGGCAGCATCACGCACCCTGTGTTGTCGTAGTTCGGGTATATTGAACAGGTTCGCGCCTTCGTTTTCAACCTCGTAAGAGAGGCATCGATGCCTACTTGAAGGTGAGCAAACCCGGCGCGGGAGGGGACCGTAATCCTTACTCTGCAACTCGTTCTCGATGCGAGTGAGGATCTTTCGAAGCTTCAGAGCCATGTCTTGTATAGTGGTCTTCCGGATCGCGTCACCTGCGTCTTCAGCGACATTCTCGTAATAATGCAAGGATGACCGCAAGTCCGTCAGTGTATCCCTATCCTGTACGGGGTGTTTCTCAGTTCGAGGGACAATCAACTGAGGCACAACGGTCGTACCTTGTGACGAGTCAGGGCCAGCTTGTTCGCCGACAACTCCTCGATCTCTTTCGTGAGGCTTTGCTGCTTTTCCCGAAGCTTATTCCCCAGAGCCAGATTCTGGGCGAGGTACTGATCCAAATATACATGCTTCGGATACTTGAACGTCGTCCGCTCCGTCCTCGCACCGATCGACGTCTCGTACGAGGGCAGCATATTATCGCGCACGAGCTGGAAAGCGACGATATCCGATGGCTCGAAGATCACACGTTGCTTCGTCGCAGGAGTCACGGCCCCCGTAAGTCCCAATTCCGAGGACAAGCAAGTGACAAGGTCGTTGGCGTCTTCCGTCCCGCGCACATCGACTTTGACGACGGACAGGTCGTGCGCGCCGTCGAAGGGTACTTTGCTCAGGTCCTCGGTACTCACTCCGTAGCGGAAGTGAAACAGCCGGCTGAAAAAAAGGTGGAGGTGCATTGTCAATAGTGCCTACGCCGCCAAAAACCAGAGGACTCCCTACTCTGGCCACTCGGGCTCGTCCTGGACAGATGATTCAACTGTACGAGCGATCCTGCTATAGAACGCTAACAGAGAGATGGATTTGTAAGTCATTAACCAAGATAGCTTCCCTACGGTCGACATACCGAAGGTCGGGTCACCAGGGTGTTCGATGGGACTGCCCCAAGGTTCCGGGGAGAAGGCTTGTATGACACGGTCGGAGTTGAGCTCGCTGAGAAGGGCGATCTCCATATTTGCGAATATCTCCATCATGGACCATACTAGCAGATCTGCCTGGTGTCAGTTCGTCGGGGTCGATTATTTACTAGTATATACGTCTACCTGGGCCGGGTTCCTGGGGTGAGATTTCTGCATCTTCTTGCGTCCGGGTTTGTTTTTCGAAGTATATTTGACCCCAACGTGCAATCGCATGTCGAAGTTGCGGAACATAGTACAAGGATTGGAGGAGCAACCCTGCGTAGGCCATAGGCGAGCTCGTCGGACGGAGCGCCACAGGTCTGGCGACAAATGACTATGAGCAAGAGACACAAACGTACTGAACGATGGACAAAATACCTTTTGTCCCTTCGCAGTCTCTCTTCTAGTGGCAACTCGTCGTAGTGGTCTAGACTGGGCGCATCTTCCAAGCTTGCTGCGATCGCACGGCTCAAGGATTCGTCCTGCGGGTCTACCCCAGAAGTTGCCACCTATGTGGTCGCAGTTAAACATAGGTCCCCAAGTGTGAATAATTGACTCTTTGTCTCGTACATTAGAGGGAACGACGGCCCAGTTGGGATCTGGCGCCCTTTCGCTGGGTCCGAAATGCGCTCCTGTACCCTCAAGGGATGCCTGCAGTGCTCGAGAAAGCTCTTTATCCTCATCTTCCGCAGTCAGATCAATGACTGAGGTATCCTTTTCAGGCTTGGAAGCTCGTATATGATCCCTCAGTCCCACCGTTTGTACATGCTAATCACGGTAGACTTACGAGGAGGCGTGCGTGGTCCGACAGCTGGCCCACCCGCCCAAGATGTGTCCATAGTGCTGGCTACTTCTCCTAGATCACCCTCGAGCAAGGCACTGGCTGCCTTGTCCATATCGCCATTGTGTTTGCGCAAGACCTTGAGTGCGACGTCTACGGACACCGCGTCGCCCATCAGAGTCATGAGCATGTTGACGTCGTCCTGTTCTTTCTGTGTGGTTATCTGCATGTTCCTGTCTTGCTGGTATAGCGGATGGAAGAGTTCGCGCAGGAAGAAGAGCCAAGGTCTTGACTGTCTCTCATTGAATGGTAAGGTCGTTCGCTACCGCCTTCGGTATGCTCGATTGTGGGTGTCCGCCACCGATCGGGGTCACGTGGCTCAAGTGACCGGTACTTTGGCAGCGGTGAATATTCAATTCAGTTTCCTTCATCCTACTATATACTCCTGAGTGTTACACTTGACGAGTTTAGGAGAAGTGATGTCTCTGCCGAGTCCCTACCCTACTGCCTTCGACTAGCAAAATCGGGAAATCTCAGATCATGTCTCCCAGAGATCTGATCGCGCGACGCGTGCGATCCTGGGCGTCTATAGACCACAGTGCGTAGGCCGCTACGCGGACCGCCACAAGCCCCTTCACCTTCTGCTCTCGACTGGCTTGTGTACTCTTCAGATTTCCTTGTAAGCGATAGTTTTCTAGGCGAAATGACACAGGCTTACTGGATGTTGAGACTTGAGCATTAAATACATTCCCAAACATGGATGACGATGATGCTGATTACATGCAAGGAAGCGACGACGAGGTCGGTCTTCATCTACTTGCTCTGCACATGAGCCTAACCCTTTAAGTCCTAGGACTACGGTTTTGACTACTCTGACGATGACCAGGAGGACGCAACCGCAAGCGCAGACGTCGAAAACATGTACTATACGGCAAAGGGTAAGTGGCTCCGTCCTCGTGCCCTACACATGATTCCGATGTCCTCCAAAGCGAAGAAAGAGGACAACCCAGAACAAGCGTTGAAGGAGTTCCGAGCAATAGTTGATCAGGAGGAAGAGAAAGGAGACTGGTGCGTTGCTCTGTCTTATGCCTCACGATATACGTTGACGCCCTTGTGTTCGCAAGGGGGTTCAAAGCGCTGAAGCAATCGACAAAGATCCTCTTTCTACAGCTTCACAGACCGAACGATGCACTGGAGACTTACAAGCAGCTGCTTACGTATACCAAGTCCGCTGTTACTCGCAACTACTCCGAGAAGACAATTAACGGCATCTTGGACTACGTCGGTGGCGGGAAGGGCGGGCCCGTTGAAGTAGATATACTCGAGAAGTTCTACCAGGCCACGAAAGCGGCGCTGCTGGAGGCGAAAAACGACGTATGTTGTGGAATTGAGATACCCAGGGCCATCGCTCATGTTCTCTTCAGCGGTTGTCAGCAAAGACAAACCTCAAGCTCGCGAAGCTCTGGCTCGACAGGAAGCAATACAACCGGCTAGGCAAGGTCCGTATCAAGGTATAGCGATTGCATTCTACGTCCTTAATCGACATGTAGGTTCTGCGAGACCTCCATCAAGCAACAGCCGGTACAGATGGCGAGGATGTCGCGCAGAAGGGTACGCAACTCCTCGAGATATACGCACTCGAGATCCAGATGCACAACGAGATGAAGAACTTCAAGAAGCTCAAGGAGATCTACAACGCATCGAACTCCGTGCGCTCAGCGATCCCGCATCCCCGGATCCTGGGTGTCATCAAGGAATGCGGAGGTAAGATGTGGATGGGCGAACGTGCGTGTTCATTAGCTTGACTGTCCATATGGACCTGCCATCTGAGATCTGAGATGGCATGCAGGACAATGGAACCGTGCTAGTGAGGACTTCTTCGAGTCGTTCAAGAACTACGATGAGGCGGGCTCGCCGCAGCGGATTCAAGTGCTGAAGTACCTTGTGCTGGCGAACATGCTGACCGGAAGCGAGGTCAACCCTTTCGACAGTCAAGAGACGAAGCCGTACAAGAACGACCCTCAAATCAAGGCTATGACCGATCTCGTCGATGCATACCAACGACGCGAAGTTCACACCGCCGAGAAAATCTTGAAGGGTGTGTCCATCCGCTACGTCCTGGTCTGCAGATTCTCAACCGTTCGCATCTCAGACAACCGGACGATCATGGACGACCCATTCATCCAGTCGTATATCGGGGAGCTGCTGCGTAGTCTTCGCACCCAGTATCTCATCGACCTCATCAAGCCCTATACTCGGCTCGAACTGTCGTTCCTTGCCAAGGTACATACTACGCGTCATCCATCCGATGGATTCAGTTTTGATAGTCGTTGTTCCAGCAACTCAATGTGGATAAGGATGAAGTGGAAGACCTCCTCATTGGACTGATTCTCGAGGGCAAGGTCGAGGGCAAGATCGACCAAGTTTCGATGCGTCTCGAGCTGTCAACGAAGTAGGTCACGCCCATTCACATATCTATATTGTGCTTGACATCATTCCCTTCCGTCTCAGGCAGAGCCTGGAGAAGAGACGGTACGACGCACTCGACAAGTGGACCGGTGCCCTCGAGTCCGTGCACAACGCCATCGTCGGCAAGGCGCAGAGCGGCAACCGAGGAACGGACACCTCGTTCAACGTCAGCGGCGACCCATTCAGCGCCCCCATGCGCGAGATGGAGAGGACTGGAGGCAGGTTCTGAGCGAATTGCAGGTCTCAAATACTGGATGTTGTCGTGTTGTATATCACCATTGTGTAGCTCTCACTTCGCCATGCTTGCTATCGCATTTTGCTAAGGTTGAGCAGGTCGCTACCCGTGAGTCCATGATAACCAGATTTTATTATCAGGCGAGCAGTAAGGAAGCAACCGGGGGGCTTGGAAAAGACATGAGTACAGTGGGGTAGCCTGACTGGCACCCATGTCATGACTGAAGTACGACCTGTGTGGGATATGAGCACGGTTCATGGTAGATATACGCACACTGCTCACCGCTCTATACACGGGGATATACGGGCTTCCAGTCGTAATTCCACCCATCCCGCGATGGCGTGTCCGTCGGTATACGGATCTCTCTCGGGAACAAACCCCGTATCCTCGACTCCAGTGCCCTTTTCTCCGGTGCCTTCAACGTCTTCGCCAACTCGACCTCCTCGGGGGAGCGTGCCCTCGGGTCCTCCTCCTGGTTCGCTTCTCTATACAATTTCGGGTCTACCTCCCTCAAACCTCCATCGCTCGCTCCATACACTGGTGCTTGCGCTCGAGCTCCGCCTGGCGCCTCCGTCGGACGTGTCGCTGGTGGAGGAACCACGCCCGCTCAATCGTTTCGTGCGCCTGCACGGAGGGGATCGCGCGTTGAAGGCGTCTGCCGACGTCTGGCCGCCACGACCCAATCGGTGTCTCCTTGTTGCGGATGTTGGTCGGGTAGAGGGCGCGACGGATTTGCTCCATTCTTGGGTCGGCCCCTTGAGTGTCCTTCCTCGCGTAGCGGACGGAGGATTGGGCGACGCGGAGGCGCAGCGGCGCGTCGCGCACGGCGAGGAGGGAGAAAGACATGACGGGTGGGCGGGTGTCTGCGCGTACGTGTGCCACCGCGTCGACGAGGTTGCTGCTCAGGATCGTCCTCAGAATTTTGGCATTCCGAGACCGGATCGGGTACAATCCGTATTTGGCAATTGTCGATGGTTGAGCGTCGCACTTGGACCGGCGCTTCTGTCCTCACACATCCGACGACCTCCGCTCAAACACGTCCTTTCGCGGTAATAAAGCCTTTCAAGCTCATCTTTCATTTCGTACCGGAGCTTCTGTTTTATGACTCATGCAGCCGGTTTCAGCCATGAATGCATGACGGCCGGTCTACTAGGAAGCTTAGCTGTGGCAGGCCACCGTGCGATCTTGCCACAAACTACGCGTTGGTACGTGTCTATTTACTCTGTCGCGAGAGGTTCTGATATTTATGAAATTCTGTTGGGAGATGAGGAGCCCGGCTGTACCTATCGTATGAAATCTCAGTTGCGCTGCAATATACCCCCTCTCAGCTCACTCCGCTGGTCCGTACAGACGGTTCATGACTACTTCTCCGTAGTCAGCGAACTACTGGCAAATATATTATAGCCCGTGGTCCTCTGGTACCTTGAAGGTCGGTGTTTACCTTTGTCGTGTACGTGTCCGCCGTACGTGTTCGCCGTTCGAGTGCACTGACACCATCATTCTATCGGTGTACGAATTGTATTCTTTCAAAGAATGCTTGCAGAATGCTAGGCCATGTCCCGATCCGCCAAATCGTCAACCCGCTTCATTGAAACATGGACTCGCCGTGTGAACCGCATCGCAAGTACTGGCGGAGCGTTGTCATGTTCAAGTGCAGTCCGCTCAGACGATCGAAGAAAGCGCAATATCAGACTGATGAATTGCCACCGCTCCATTCTCACCATGCTTGTATTTCTGATCCAAGGCAGTTGCAACGACGGGTCTCCCAGGTGCCATTTTTGTATTGCACGTTGCCCAAAATACTCTGATGATCAGTCCGCTCGCAGAAATAGTATGCCCTTTATTGAGCGGTCAACGAGCGTGGATGTGAATTGAGAAGGCAACCAGTTAATCATCGAGCACCACGACTAGTGGGTCCGCTCACATCGGGGCGGCTGACAAGTTTCATCGAATAGAACTGTGGTCTGAGAGGACGGTTACCGCAGGACCAGCGCGAACGCGTTTCGAGAAGCATTCAGCCTCGCCGAATTGGTAAGTACGGCGCCCTGCACGTAGGCTACTGACCAATGCCTACGGCATCGCATACGCAGCTATTGAGGACGAACTGCAAGGAAATTTGAAGTCCTGAACCTAGTAGTACGCATGATGTATTTACTATAGTCGTACGCGATTTAAACGATGAGCTTCCCATCGGACGTAGACCTGGCGTAAAGGACGCTGGCTGTTTGAATAAACCACACACTGCATCATGACTCATAGCCTGTCATTTTGTACTGCATAACCAACTTACCAACGAACTTGTGTATTACACAGTCGGTGAATTTCGAGCCAGAGAAGCGCCCAGTCATAGACCAGAGCGCGGGCAGCGGGCGTCTATTGACCTCCTCCGTTCCGGGAAACAGTGGCACTCAATCCTTCTCTCGACCATGTCTGCTTTCCTCGCGCAGCTGGGTGTGCGGTGCCACCCCTCGGAAGGCTTTCTATCTCGTAGGGCAAGTGTCATACGACCATCCCACAAACTCATACTAAGCCAGCGGCGCTAGACATGGCAGAGCTGCCGCCAGTTCCACGGCAGTCAGGTCGTGCTCGCGCGGCGAGACAAGAAGAAAGTCGTTGCTCCGACCAAGGCGCAGCTGGCCGCAAAGGCGCGGAAAAAGGCTCTGAAAGCCAAGAAGAGCATCTATGCCTCGGAGAAGATGACGCTGGAAGATGCCGTCAACGTGCTACGGGTAGGCTGCGCCATGTCACGTCCTCCTACCGCATCGCATCCTTTGACACCGGGTCATGGTGTTTAGGCTGTTGAGGTCGCCGCGCCGAACTCCACGTATGAACTTGTGGTAAAGACCCTCCTGGTAAAGGGTACGACTATTCCCAAGGGCCGTTACAGCCTTCCGAGAGAGACGAAGAACTCCACTCAGGATCGCATCCTGGTGTTCGCGGAAGGCAAGGCGGCAGATGAGGCGAGGAGGGCGGGTGTAGACATTGTCGGTGGCCCGGAGCTCGTTGACGGTGTGCGTCTCTCTCAATCAATCATATGTTTCTATGACCGATGGTCGTGTTGTGCAGGTCATCAGCGGTCGGCATCAAGCTACGATGTTCCTGTGTACTCCGGACCTCATTCGTGCAATAACGCCGAAGCTTGGGCGTATACTTGGTCCTCGAGGTCTTATGCCCTCGGAACGTAGGGGAACCGTCACCGCCAACATTTCTGGATTCATCCGCAAACTGAAGGGTACCAGTGAGTGGAAAGGCGACAAGGCCGGGACAATCAGGGCACCCATTGCGAAGGTCAGCATACATCCTACTCTTGTTAAGGGAACGCTTGCGCTGAGACAGTGCTCAGATGCACTTCCCTATTCCTGACGTCGTCAAAAATATTCGTTACTTCTTGGGCGTGGTCAAGGAGGCGACGGGCAACCTGGTAGACTCTGAAGCTTCTTCGAAGAAGGATGCGAACAAGAAGCCTGGTGCGCATGACTCCTTTACATACTTTCATCGCGTCTAAAATACCTCACAGCGACCGCTATCACACGAGTCGTTCTAAGCTCCCGACAGGGTCCTGGTATAGAAATCTCTGATGCATAGATTACTACTACATAATCGGTATCCGGTGAATTCGTTTGTACCTCTTTGGTCGCCTTAACACTTGCTCCTGAAGCCTGCCAATCGTCTTGTGACATCTGCAACATCTGCATTCTCTGCATCGCCCAGGTATACCGTATGTCAGGACGCGCTCGATGCGGCGATGCTCTCCTAAATGCCATCTTCGCCGAGACTGAATTTGATAGGAACATATCCTCCGCTGCTATGCGTAATTTTTCCTGCGTTCAATGGATGTGACATTTCACCTCATCACACTCGCTGACAGCTCGAGCCTCCAATACTTCACTTTGCGTCCATTTTGGCCCGCCAGTCGCACCCTCGTACGCAACCATCAGCTTGAACGTTTGAACATGGTGACCGTACGAGATGTCATATCCTCACATGTGTGCACAGCGAACGCGCAGACCATTCGGATGGCAATATTAATGTCGACGGCAAGCGTGATCAAGTCGACAATGAGTGAATGCTAATTTCCAAGCAATTAATAGAGTCGTCCTGCGAATCAGAGATGGTTACTAGTTTCCGCTGCAGACCATAAAAGCTGCGTCTTTGGATGGTCTACTGCAAGTGATACTGCTGCACGACATGACCACGAATGAGTCTGCTCTCCGACTCTCACTGATGATTCCGATGTTCCACCGGAGCGGAGCGATGGTGTCTCTTGTCAGTAGTTGTACATATTAGTGCGTCGTAATGCTACATAGCGGGTACTGAGTGGAGTGCTCGGACCAAGAGGACAGCGCGCAAATGAGTGCATCATAGACCCAAAGTAAACTAAACGAACTCTTTCGCTAGCTGCCGCGCTCGTCTCCTCTCCTTCTCTTGCCTGGTACGCTCCTTAAGATCGCCAGATATCTTACCATAGCTTGCTGCTTGCGGTGAGCCTCTCCTGCGCTTTCCGATGTCCCCGCCTTTGATAGGAGTGTCCTTATTGGCCGGCTGGAACCGCTCTTGAGGACGGTTCTTGGGCTCATGGGGGAAGATGTCGCCCCAGTTGGATTTCCTCGCGTCGTAGAATGGCTGTTTACCTTGCGACTTGGGGATCGTCATGCGCATGATCTTGCCTTCAGACGACGATGAGGATAGCAATCGGCAACAACAGCGCAAGCAACGTACCTTCAGCCGTGCAACCGTCAAGGATAATGTGACCGCTTTTCTTCAGAGGCGGGAAAACGAGGCGAGGCCAGCTGTAAGCTTCCAATCGCAGGGCGGTCTGCATATCTTTCTCCGCGAGCTCTATAGCGCTCGACGTCGCAGCCATTTCCGGTTGGGAAGGGAGGGGGTTGCCAGATCCTGCTCTCACATCGCTGTAATCGTGTTCCACGACGAGTTCCTTGACCGGCTCCTGCTTCAGCGCCGCCTTTGCGGCTTCACGCTTCCCGACATAGCCCAGTCGTCCAACTTTCGTGCCTGATGGCAAGGGCCTACTGCCCCTACGTACCACGACGTATGTGTAGCCGCTGTCTTCGTGTCCAACTCCCGAGTGCTTCGTTTTGCGCACGAATTCCGGCCGCTGAAGTCTCTGCGAGAAAGCGCACACCAGTTTTGTTGCACCCGACGTGTATAATGGGCATGCGCCGTCGTGGGGGCACTAGTAGAAATGTGAGTATGGATGCAGACGCGGGATCGTCGGATACAATATTACCGGCGCGATGACGTGAGAACCACGAATGCTTGCTCCGTCGAAAGCGGGGTCTTCCAATTCTTTCCTTCCCATCTTCAGTAGATATTCCCTGGCTTCCGCAATGCACTCAAACCCAGTGGTTGTATTGTGGTCGATCAGAACCTTCGCAAAGACGTCAGACAAACCTCCGCGTACAGAAAATTTGACACACCATCACGTCCGCGCCACTCTCCCACATTTTCTTGACGAGGGCCCTCCTCGCATGTGAGGTGGGTGTCGAAGACAGCAGGAAAGCGGATAACGCTAGTGCGTTCTTTCCTTCAGAACGTTCGATAACGTTGTCGTCTCGGAAGGACTTCTGCCACGAGATATTCAATCCACCTAGCTCGATGTCTAACAGACGTAGCGTGAGCAACGCGTAGCATCACGGATGGGACAACCAACCTCGGATAAGTCGCTTGCCAATGCTGACCAGACCCTCCCGATCGTCGATTCCTAAGTAATTTGTCATGGTCGACTGTGCCAATTCAGCATTGGTCCTGTCCGGTGGATTTGTGTCACCCTTTTGGAATAGGTGCGATGAGGCCCTACGTGGTGCAGAGCCATAAATGAGAGGCACCAGAACTATCAATACGTAAGACATACCATAGACCTGTACCTGTACCGGAACCCCAATCAATGACGCGTTCGACTGCCCATTCGGGTCCAAGACGTTGCTTCACATGGTCGAGCACGGCATAGACTACAGAGTAATGCGACGGCAGCGCAATCGAGGCAAACGCGGTACCGTCTCTTTGTGCATGCAACCGTTCCTTCTTCCGGGACTTGTATTGGGCACTGTAAGACGTGTTCCAATCGGGGTCTTCTGTTCCCTCGGCTGCCTCTGAGAAGAGTCTTGTAGCATCGTTGCGTAGCATATGCTTGTCGGACTCTGAGTGCATGATGTCCCAGTTAATGCATGCGTGAAGGGCGGCGGACCGTTAAGGTACTGACCTGCAATAAGGCGATCGATACTCTTCTGCAATTCGAACGGAAGGACGACTGCCCCAACTTGCTGACTGCCGAACGCAGCAGCAGGAGACTTCCGACCTTCCCCGGAGTCGAATACATCCCAATGAGGCTCTGGCAACTCAGCTTCGTAACCGTCTTCCTCGGCCGCATCATCCTCAGGGTAAACCTCCAATTCGCGATGAACGCGAGCAGTCGGATGACTGGCGGTAGGATGTCTAGAATTTTGACGAAGAAGAGACATGTCCACATCCTTCAGAACGGCGTGGAACGATGGGTCCAGATCGAGAGGTGCATTGGGCTGATGGGATGAGGAGGCAGCACTCGATGAGAAGTAAACAGCGTCAGTTTGCCGCCGCAAGACGGCGGCCAAGGACCTGCAGCACCGCGAGCGAAGCATGTTACTTTCTGCGCACAAGCAGAGAAGATCTGGACAACGAGTCCGACACAGGAGAGGGGTGTTCAGAAGCAGGAGCAGGAAGAGGAAGGCCCTGCTCTGAGGAGAACGCGACCGTGACGCGGTAGGATCGCTTGAAATTTCAGCGTTTCAGTCACATGCTCACCGTGTACATTGGTCGTCTCGGGGCTGTCTTCGACCGCGACCAAAAGCCCTCACCACCACATACGTTGACTTCTGTTGCCTCTGTCGTGCTCGCTCGACAACATGATGGCCTCAGCGACAAATTCTGCCAATGACGCCGGCGCATCCGAGCCACCTGCGAAGCGAGCCCGCGTCGACACCGGAGGTGGACGCGAGTCTACTCCATACGACGGAACCACTCAGCGTGTCTCGGACAACCAGCAATTGGGTGGGGCTATCTCAGACGACGAAGAGGAGGAGGAGCTGGGGAGAAGGAGACGCAAAGCCGCCGAGCCATCCCAGCCGTCTGACATGTACCTTGATACCGTACTGTATTCTTGCCCTACGTTGCTACATAATCTCATGCGTGTGTCCTAGATCAACAGAGCCGTCCTGGACTTTGATTTTGAGAAAGTGTGCTCTGTATCACTGTCTAATATCAACATATACGGGTGCCTCGTCTGTGGAAAGTACTTCCAGGGGCGAGGGCGAAACTCTTGTGCTTACGCACACGCGATACACGACGACCACCACGTCTTCATTAATCTTGAAAGTACCAAGGTACGCACCTTCTAGTGAAACCCTTCATGTTTCTCAAAGCGTATGACAGGTCTATGTATTGCCGGATGGATACCTAGTCTCCGACCCATCGCTTGAAGACATCGCCTTTGTGCTTGCGCCTACCTTCACACCAGCAACCGTGCGTGGCCTCTCAACGCCGTCGCATATTCAGAAACCGTCATACGACCTCTCGTCGAAACCGTACATACCGGGGTACATAGGCCTCAACAACATCAAGCGCAATGATCATATGAACGTGATCATTCACGCCTTACTCCACGTATCTCCATTGCGCAACTACTTACTACTCTCAAACATGCGCGGCAAGGAGCCGGAACTGCTGAAACGTTTTGCGGGATTGGCAAAGAAGATATGGAACCCCCGTTTGTTCAAGAGTCAAGTCAGCCCGCACGAGTTCTTGCAAGAAGTCGGCAGAGCAAGTGCGGGTAAATTTACTCTTGAGAAACAGGGTGATCCAGTCGAGTTCCTAGGTTGGCTGCTGAACCACCTCCATAAAGATTTGGGTGGAACGAAGAAGAAACGATCAAGTACGTATTACTGCCAACGTCAAGGGGATTTGTGTTCACGTCTGTGCAGGCGCTATATTCTCTGCGTTTCAAGGCCAGGTACGAATGGAGACACAACAAGTCGTGGTGCGCCCCGACCTCGGGGACAATGAGAAACCCCGATTCGATATCGACCGAGGTAGTTTGTCCCGTAACGATCAATATGTATAACTGACGGGCTGTTCCAGAGATCAAATCCACTGTGTCTCCATTCCTATTTTTGGCCGTCGATTTACCGCCACCGCCGTTATTCCAGGATGCGATCGAGAAGAATATCATTCCTCAGGTCGGCATTCACTCGGTCCTTGCAAAGTATGATGGTCGCACTACGCAGGTCAGCATTCCTGACAGATAGAGTCCAGTGCTTAGCTGAGTTATGAACAGGAATCCGCAGGTCAACTGCGACGTTTCAAGTGTCAAGAGCTACCGCCATATATCATCTTGCATTTCAAGCGCTTCACCAAGAACATGTTCGTGGAAGAGAAAAACCCCACAATCGTAAATTTCCCTCTCCGAGGACTTGACTTTCGAGAGTGTGAGTAGTTCAGACTTATCGCCATCATCCCATCTCTGATCGGCTGTTGTCAAGACTTGGATGCGCCTCCATCTCACCCATCCACTCTGTACGACCTCATAGCAAACGTCACGCATGAGTCGGCTGCTGGCACAACTCATGACAAGGAGAGCACCGTGTGGAAAGTCCATCTACGCGCCGGTGCAGGGGGCGGCGACAACGAGAAATGGTTTTTGATTCAGGATCTAATCGTCGAGGAGATCAGGAAGGAGATGATCTTCCTGGGTGAGACAGTGCTACAGGTGAGTTCGCAGATTAACCTCATGGGAAGACGTCTGATAGAACTGCTACCTAAGATCTGGGAGCGAAGATCGGAACCCCGCTTGTCCAATGTCGAGCGCGGACAAAACGGGGGTAAGATGGACGTTGACAAGCCGTAGCGGAGAGTAGGGATATGCTATGATGACTCGCCGATCGCTGTACCACATGTCTGACAACAGCGCGTCATAAATGGACAGCGTCTCTACTGTATTACACTGTTTGCTGCGCACGGAATAGTTGCGACGGTCAAACGTACAGCACGAAACTAAGTTTCACGGTAACGCCACACTATGTGAATAAACCTCATCTCCCAGAGCCTGATGCAGATGAGTCACGCAGCATAGCTGTGGTGGTGTCCGACCCCTTGGTTGCAGCATTGCAAGCTGCCTGCGGCGAGGCTATGCTCTGAGACTGTGCACTGTAAACACGAATAACGTTAACAATATTACTCCTCGGACCAGAGGCTGCAGCTGAACTACCCACTCTTCTGATGGTGGTGCATTGCCATCTGCTCGTGGGTCCATTAACGGCCTGAAGATATAGATACCGGAGAGGATACTCACGTCTGAACTTTCAGTACAGTCGACGCGCGACAATATGAGGCCACCTCACCAGCTACACCGGCTACAACGAATGGGACTGCACGTCGAGACATCTGTCTGGCTTGTCCCTCACGGTAGCAGCGTCTAGTATGGCAGTTACACTGGAGTTGAAGTCAACACCACCGTACTGAGCGAGACGGGTGTGAGTAAGGACTAGCTAGCCTAGTAATGGCCGGGGAGCCTCCACTAATGCGTCAGTTACGTAAGGGGATCCCATCACTATGACACTAAGACTACAAGACACGTCTTCAGCAAGTATCGCATACCTCTCCGTGTTGTCGATCCGATGCATGCCAGAGTCTGTCGTGGCTAGACCACTTGTCATATCCTGCAATTAAATAATTGTAGCGATCCAGAAACACAGTATTACACGTTTCGCATTTATCGTACTCTGGCATGTGCTCTATCCGCTGAGACGGCATTATCAAAAAGTAAAAGTAAGTAGAAGATTCGGGACCTTGAGCTTGTAAGCTCTGCCAGCCTAGGGCCCAGCGCACGAAGCCCTTCACTGACCGAGCCTACTCAGAGCGGTCGCAGCAGCAGCCTCTTTCGCGTCGCTCTTCCTCTTCGACGTAGCCTCTCCAAGGACTTGTTCTCGCACTGTACCATTTAATGGACATCAGCTGTTGTAAGAAGACTCGAAGACTGAATTGCTAACTTACGCTTGCATTTCATTGTCCAATTGAGGTCGTTCGGTGGACCATAGGAAGATTCCGCCCAGCTCAACTGCTCAAGTTGACCGTTACGTTGAAGATCTATACGAGGGTATACGTTAGCTGACGTCAATGTGTACGACTCCAGGTCCCGCTCACGGTTATTGAGTCGCATGACAGCGGACATCTTGAGGACGTGTTCGTGTAGTGCTGGAGAGGCTCTTGTGTGAAGTCAACGACCGACTTGTGAGACGTGAAGACTGCACACCGGAATGAAATCGTCTTTATATCCCTCGTCAGGCCAGGATCCGGACGCGGCTATAATGCTAGAGACCATCAGCAGGACAGTATCACATAGGGAGCTCTGCATACCGCCGTTAGACCAGCCGACAATGAAAATCATTTTTCAAGCATACTCAACGCACCAAGTCGGAGTAATGCGTCGAGACGGGACAAGCAGCTCCGCGCATGATACGTCTCTTCTGACGGCGCGGACATCTGGACATCTTTGACAATATACCAACCGCCCTTGTCAACGTTAAACGCACGCCAGCGGCATTCACAGCAGCTGAAGAGTAGCAACCACACGGCGACCTAGCACTATCCGGCCGGAGCAGTTGCGCGGGGTATGTAGCCCCTCCGCATCGTTTGGAGAGATACAGCAGTCGCCTAGCGGAACAATACTGTGGATGGCGCACGAGACCGGAGAATTCCTAGTCGACTAGACGGCTACCACGTCAGAATCTTCGCGGCTGTACGCATCAAAAGGCTTACTTATGCTAGTGTTGAAATCCTATTCGTCTTTCAAGGAGGCAAGAATGGGTATGTTGTCGCTCATCGCTGCTGTGTCAAAATGATCCAGTGCGTCACCTGCATGCGACAACACCGGTTGCTGGCAATGCTAGTCAACAAGGCGCACCATAAGTGCAGAGATATGACGCAGATGTATCAAGACAACTCAGACTTGACTGATCAATCTTGATAGACTCCGCCTGCACTGGTCTGACATAGCTAACGACTTCAGCGGCAAGCAGGTGCAGGGCGTCTTCATGTTAGCGTGTAGCATTACCAATTGCGGCGTGTGTTCCCCCTTGTCTCGCTCTGTGAAGGACCTGAGTCATGAGACGGACTTCAAGTTGTTTGCCTGGGTAGTCGTCCAACAAGGTCGGTCCGCAAGATGAGACGCCCACAGGGACAAATACAGTACGTTACGCCGCCGGTCACGGGCTGCTATAAGTTTGACAAGCTGGTCAGAAAGTTGGATACGACTTTGAATGCATAAGCTTGTATTACACGAAGAATCGGTGTTGTCGTGAAACACCGTGATGTGTGCCCGTGCTTCGCGGACGGGGGATGGGTTCGCCGGACGCATTACACGTACGGAGAGTTCTCCGGATCCGTTACTATGCCACAAGAACGTTGGTTT
Source organism: Fomitopsis serialis (assembly GCF_022376445.1). Taxonomy (NCBI): domain Eukaryota; kingdom Fungi; phylum Basidiomycota; class Agaricomycetes; order Polyporales; family Fomitopsidaceae; genus Fomitopsis; species Fomitopsis serialis. The sequence continues at coordinate 127,569 of NW_025954979.1, forward strand.
AGCATGAACGAGTGCACAGAGAGCACACCTCTACTTCGGACTTAATCCGTGCGGATGAGCCGGTGTGCAGACACGAAAGTACCGATGAGTTGACCCTGAAGTCCTGATGGGTGTCCAACTTGTAGTTAAAGTTTAACGTTGAACATTGTGTGTGCCCCGCGCCACGATCAGAATCATAAGTAGCGTGAGAAACAAATCTAAGATACAGTACGGTCAGGAACCGGGACCCATTGACCGACGACCGTGACCCTGCATGCCCCAGTAGTATACGATGACGACTAGCACGCACCCATAGGACCGAAATGCAATACTCAAGACAGTCATTGAGTAAATATAACCTGTGTATACAGTCAATTTGGATGTGAGCGACAATATTAATCGACCATGACAGCGCTATGATAGGGCATTTACGCCAATCGAAGATAAAATATACATGAAAGGGTAGCCAGTGCCAGACAATTCGACAAAGCTCAACAAGCCAGAGAAAGGATGGATGAGTTCCTATGAGCGCGATCATTCGCCATGATCACCTGCATCGTTGTCTACAGCTTCAGCTTCAGCTTTACTCTCGGATTCGATGAGCCGCTCTAGAGCGACCTTCGCGGCAGCAGCTCGCGCGGTCTGCTTGGAGAGCCCGGTTCCACGTCCATATTCCTGACCGTCAACTGCTCCCATTTTTAGCCATGACTTACTACGCACGAGAAAGGGCAAAGACGTACTTTTGCAGACGCAAGTCCACGTGGGCTCATGTCGAGGGCCGATTGTAGATTCCTCCCAGCTCAGCAGATTGGCCTTGTTCTTCGTTTGCAGGTCTGCAGTCACGGAGTTAGCATTGCGGCGTTGACTTGACGAAGGAAAAAACCCGTGGCTCACGGTTGTTCAACGCAATGGTCCCCTCTGAACATCGTATGAGACAGGGGACGAAGCTCTTGGTGGATGTTCACTCACCGTTCGACATCCTGTGTCAGCTTGACGGAAGATGCTTCGGGATCCCTACCATATATATAGACTTGACCATCCTCTGGCACCCTTTGAAGGCCTGTGCCCACAGCAACATGCGTGCATGACTCTCGGAGCTATCGACACTGCTCAAGGCAGTCGATACTGTGCTTGCTGAAGTAGGGCTTCATAAAACAGGCGCAGGTCGAAGGGTAGTCATGCGGTCTACCTGAGCCCTCGATCTGATATATGTCTGAGCTTCATCGTCGAGATTGAAGAACCGTTCGCCAAATCTGTCGCTCACCTAACAGGAGAACCAGTCGTGAAGCGGCCACTTCAAAGGTATGAGTCTGGGCTTTGGCATGTACCGACTCCACGATGCGATTCGGCATTCGTTTCCGGCTTGTATGACCGTGGGGACGCCTCGAAGAGGAGTCTCGCGGGTACCTGGCCGTCATAACGTGGCGGCAATGTGTGATACCTTTCTGTCGACCCTACAGAAGGCGCGTGACGCGAAGAAGCAGAGCGGTTGACTGGGGAAACGCAGACACTGGATCAGACTGGGTAACCAAAGGTGTGCAATGTGGTATTTTATGAGCCGCTTACTTTTAGCAGAGCCCTGCGTCTGACACACGATGGCAGCATCGGCACAAATGGAGACGGATCGGAATGACCCTCAATTTCTGTGATCGCGGTTTGAATCATCTAAATGAAAGGACAAGGGCAAGCCATCTCCGTGTGGCAAAAGGCAGCATCTGCGGCGATTGAAAAAAATTTCATGAGTGGGAAGGGCGATCAGGGTAGATGCAGGAGCAACACACCACAAACACGCGTGGTCACAGTATCGATGCCGTAATGACCTCTAGTCATTCCTTCGGCGGCGCTACGCTTTCGCTGTGCGCAAGCAGCGCTGTAGATACAAATGAAAAGCCTTCAAGGTAGAAAATCTTGCGACCAATGGACATCATCGCACAACCGGACATCGAAGATGAGGGTCATGACGGCTGCACGTCAAAAACCTTGTCTTAGGGTTCTAGTGATGAGACATAGTCAAGGTGGTATCGAGAGTTTTTTAACCTCTGAATGGGCTTGAGAACTCACTCAAGAGGATATCTGAACGTATCCTGACTTCGAACGGATGCAAGATGCCGACGCACCACTACGCAGTCAATGTGATTGGGGAGCATCAGGCGGCGAGGAAACAGGTGCAGTAGCACACGCCGAAGTCCATCCCAGGGAGAGTGGGATTTTACCAATCGTAGCTGCCTCCGTACCATTGACCATGTACAGAGGAAGCGCGGCGTGTTGATTGAAACATGCTTATGATTTGACCATGGGCTAGGGAGGTCAGTTGACAGTGTTACACGCCTCAGCGCACCCGGTCTTTGAATGTCAAAATACCATCGTGGCCTCGAAGGCTCTAACGGCACTCACCGCGGATCTGAAGCAGGACGGAGATGTCCGGGCAACCGCACCTACGTCTCCGTTTCCTTTTTCATTCACACCACCCCGGTCTGAAATAGTGCCCGTACCGACGTTGCGTCCGCACCACGTCATTTGCCAATCTGTATCACAAATGAGCACACTTCGAGGGGACGCGTAGGCAGTGACAGAAGTAAGCTTGAGCGCCGCGGTCGCCTGAAGGAAGCGAACCAGATCGCGAGGCAATTAGTAATTCTACGTCCGCTTTCCTGAGCATGTTTTACGAACCTGACAGTCATTTCCCGGACTCCTCGGCAGAGTCATACGCGCGTGCAGCCATAGCGTACCTCGCTCTTTAGGAAATACTTGAAAAATCTGCGGAATAGTCGGAGACCTCGAATTAGCGTGGTATATGCCCGATGGGTTGACTGAGTATAATCGAACGGTTTCATCTTCTCAGCGGATATGATGACCATTGACTCTACCCAGGCTATACGAGCTTCGTGCCCGATCGTGAACCGGTACCTTACATGGAGACCTATCAAGTGCTGCAACATTTGCCCTTAACGTGTCTCCAATTCGGATGCCGTTAGAACGATGCCATGGTACTTGATTAATTGATTGTTATGTGCGGACCTCCATCGCCCAGACAGCTGATGGATCGTTCCCAACTGCATTGTTGCGCAAAGCTTTAGCGCGGTAACGTCTTTGCGCGGATGATCCCTACAAAAGGATTGTGAGTACGCCGTTCATAGACATCGATGCGGCGGGTCCAAGGGCAAACATGGATAAGAGAGTTCAATAATTGTAGTCGCCGCAGGTGAAGCTTTGATCGATCATCCCGCGAGCCACGTACGCGGCAGAAGACCCGGCAATAACGGTGATTAAGAGTAGCATAGACAAATTTGGTGTACGTGACCTTCATCGAGAGGCTCACAGTGAGTGGCCGGAACTATGAGGTAGACATTCCGTGTAGGCGCACAGAAGAATTTGCATCGCTCGGAACAGACTAGCTCTGTTCCCGCCATTCATCGATATACCGAGTCACCATCCGCGGGCTAAAGAGAGAGGCTGATGGAAATGTCCAAGCGGCCCTTGCAGCGGTTAATTTGTAATTTGTTGCTACTCCCGCACGCCGTAATATCCTGTGTCGGCGGCGAAACAATTAGGGAGATATGAGTGCCGGCGCAAGTAACAAGGAGTCAGCGCACAGGCGTCACGCCCGAGATGTACAAGCGGAACGGAAGGCGACGAGTCCAGCGCCTGCCTCCTCGAGGCAAGACCGCAGACGTCGTTTCTGAAATCGAAGCACTGCGCGCTATTAGGTTTTCGCGGTAGAAGTTGGAGATCTAAGACCTGCCACTAGGATGCTGCCCATCACCCGCAGGTCAAAGGATTTCGTATTGTGTACATTGCGTACTCGAGCAGTGTTAACGAGTAGGTGAATTACTCCTATACGCAGGGAACGTGCGGTGACCACTTTAGCTCAAAATTAACGGTTAAAATCGTTCTCACCGATGATAAGAGGCTACGATGCTTTCATTCGAGTGGGCGACTCGTAAGCGAAGAACACGACCAAGAATGGGAAACAAGCAAATGAAAACAAACATCTTGGAGCAGGTGTGGTACGCACCATATAAAGTGTAATCGTCATGTTTGCTTCTGCACTCTGGTAGTATACTTGAGGGTATGACGTTGGCGTTGGTCTCTACAAGACCTCTGTCGTAGGATATGCATCGCGGCTGTCAGATGTGTTTGTGCATGCCAGACCTATAACATGCCGTGAACAATTTGTGTTAAACTCACGGCGGCCAGTCAGCGCGGGACGAATGGCAGTCCGCACACTCCACGATGCCGTTCATAGAAGTGTCGTCGACTGTCGCAGTCCTGTATCAAAGGACCATTGTTGGGATGCCTGAGTTTCCAAAGCCATGTCAGTCAGCGGTATAATGGATATCCAGAGTCCACTGTACCTGGCTGGCGCTCGCCTTCTTAGACTGTCTGCCACCGCGTCCATGTTTCTGTCCTATGGAATTTAGCACAACAACAGCTTCATGCAGACTCGCGACTTAACTCCACTAATCGAGAGCACGTTTGGACGTCGTTGACCGCCACGCCGGGGGTCCCGGATGATGGGTTTTATATTCGGTCACTACTTCGAAAAATGTCACATTCCGGCAGTAAGACCGGTTAAATGTGGGTATAACCACATCGACACGAAGATTTGTTCGCTCTGGAACAGACCAACTTGAACTGCACGCGTACATGGCAATGCGCGTCCAAGCTTCAAGCCGTTCAAACTAGCTTCTGCGTGTACCTGCTTTCTTCGAGCTAGAATTGATCCTTGGCCCGTGGCAGACCTGACAGGAGCGATTCGTTACCGCAGAGCTCGAGGGCGGGATGGCCATGAACTTGAACGTTTAGGGGCGCCCAGAGAGCTCTGGCCGTGCGCCGGCTGGGGGTGTGGGAAAGCGGGCTGCATCCGGCAATGGCCGCCAGGCCCGAAGAGATGCGCCCATCAGCGCTGCAAGGGCCAGCGTGACGGTCGCCATCTTGCCTTTCCCCCTCCCATCCCCGTGGTGCGCAAGCCCCCCAAGCCGTTTCGGACGACGCTGGACTTGTAGCTGCCTCGCACACCGCCTGCGTGCCAGAGTCGCTGACGGACTTGTTCTTTCAGCGCTACAGCACAGGCGGCCTTCTCACGCAACCTTCCCATCAATTTCCGACTTCTCCTTCCCTCGTTCCCCCTTGCTCGTTGCGCGGTACGTCCCTTCTGACCTTGGGTTCAAAGCCAGTCGGATGCTGACGAGGGCACCCCTGCTACAGAACGAGTTTCCATCTTTCATCTCATAAAACTTAGGGATCATGGCGCAGTCACCGCAGAGCGATATCCAGGAGAGGATCGCGGCAGCCCGCCGCGAGGCTGAAAGCTTGAGGGAGAAGATCAGGGCAAGAAGAGAGTCTTCCGCTGACACCAGCCGTACGTCCTCCCGGTGAATAGCCCTCGTTCAACGGCTCATTGCTTACAGTGCGAGCGATGGCTGCGGAGGTGCCTGCCTTGCCCCGCATCGTCATGCGCCCTCGTCGCGCCCTACGGGGTCACTTGGCCAAAATCTATGCTATGCACTGGGCTACTGATCGTCGACACCTCGTTTCTGCGTCCCAGGATGGAAAGCTGATCGTGTGGGACGCGTATACCACAAACAAGGTCCATGCGATTCCCCTCAGGTCCAGCTGGGTCATGACGTGTGCCTACTCTCCATCTGGCAACTATGTCGCGTGTGGTGGCCTCGACAACATCTGTTCGATCTACAACCTGCATTCCAAGGAGGGCAACAATGTGAAGGGCGCTCGCGAACTAAGCGCGCACTCTGGATACCTCAGCTGCTGCCGCTTCCTCAACGATCGCCAGATCGTGACGAGCTCGGGAGATATGACCTGCATGTTGTGGGACATCGAAGCCGGTGTACGTGTCGTGGAGTTCAGCGACCATACGGGTGATGTTATGAGGTATGTATTATATGACCTGTGGGAACGCCATGTCTCAATGGCTGTGCAGTCTGTCCCTCGGTCCCAACCAGAACGTTTTCGTGTCTGGCGCGTGTGATGCTACCGCGAAGCTTTGGGACATCCGAAGCGGTAAGGCCACCCAGACTTTCACTGGGCACGAGTCGGACATCAATGCCGTAAAGTGAGTCGCCTGTCTTTGGCACTTTCATTGCACCTCATTTTTCACTTCAGCTTCTTCCCCAATGGCGATGCCTTTGCCACTGGTTCAGATGACGCCTCGTGCCGTCTGTTCGACATTCGTGCTGACCGCGAGCTCAATTCATTCACGCACGACAACATCCTTTGTGGTATCACATCCGTCGCCTTCTCTATCTCCGGACGAATCCTCTTCGGCGGGTACGATGATTGGACCTGCAACGTCTGGGATACGCTCAAGGGTGAACGCGTGGGTGTCTTGACCGGACACGAGAACCGCGTCAGCTGCTTGGGGGTCAGTGCAGATGGCATGGCACTTTGCACTGGTAGCTGGGACAGCACTCTCAGGGTAAGGAACCACTTTCTTCACAAGAGTCTTTCTAACACATTATATTGTATGTCAGGTTTGGGCATGATACCGTTTCTCGCCCACATGCATCCCGCCGTCTCTACTGCTGATACCATGACTTCGCGTTTCTGGATCGGTGTCTGCGCAGATTCATCGATATCCGTTTTCTTATATGGGTCAAGTTGTGCCTCACTTGCGCCTCGCATCGAGAACGCCACGAGTCTGTCCTTACGTGCTGTATCCTCGCTGTTCGCCAGTTTCACCCGGAGTGTTTATATTTCTTGTGGCATTCACTTATTACCTCATACTCGCCGTTCCTCTGTGTCCCTTGCTCGTCTCATAAGCCACCTGCTTCCCTATCCTTACAGCCGCATCGCGAATGACAATACAGAATTTATGCTTAACGATTGGAGTGAGACGCTATACGCGTGTCTTGACAGACATTGTTGCACGTGACTCAGTTAAAGACGTGTCCAGCGCGACGCGTGCACGGTGCGCACTGCGCAATGCACATAAGTCTCCTACAAGCCAGGCCTCTCGTCTTGACATAATACCTTGCTGGCATTATCATCGCCTTTGTCTCATAGCTGTTGCACTGACGAGCCATTATGTCTGAGGATGACCGTGCAGCAAAGGCCGCTCGAGCACGAGCGTTGGTCCGTAACGCTCTACTCGACTGTCCCATTCATTATGTAGCTGAATCTTTCCGAACAGCTGAAGAAAAAGCAGCAGCAGAAGGCGGGGGGTGGGGGCTCAATTGCAAGTCCAACCGTTGCCTCGCCCGTTCTGCCTCCGTCGCGAACGTTGTCGCCGGCACCATCGCGAACATTCTCGCCGGCACCTTCTGAGATTTCTCTCGCGAATACCGAGGCCACCCTCACCCATCCGGAGGACCACAAGGACGCACGAAGTGTGGGAGACCTGTAGGTACATAGGAGCATCGAAGTGGTTAACAGCCCGTCGTCTGGCATGTTGCTGAGAAAGCCTGCGTAGATTCACCAAAGGACAACTCGGCGATGGTGGTGACATCAGTTGGTTGTCAGGGCTGAATAGAGTTGACTCTCATCCGTCGGCGACCATCGCCTCTCCTCAAATTCCCCCTCCTCCTCCTGCAACGCCTCAAAGTGCTCGTGGAGCTGGATCGACCGTCGTCAGCGGGCAGGACACCTTGCATGCTAGGATTGCCGAACAGAGCTCTATCATCTCTGCATTGGAGACAGAGAAGCGTGCTCTCGTGGACTTGGTGGAGCAGCTGAAAAGCACTGAGACCAGTGAGTGAACCGGGTCCGATGTCTAGACTAGTACCTGACCCCTTGATCGAGACGCGCACCGCATGCAAGAGAAAGTGCTGGCGGAGAAGCAGAGTGTCATCTCTGTCCTGCAGTCTGACAAAGATCATTTGACCGCCTCACTTGAGAAGCTCCAGCAAGTTGAAACCAGTGAGTACACAGAGTCAAGAATCGTTTCCAGTGCATAACGCGTCAGACAGATGCAAAACAGACGGAACGTCTGCTACATGAAGAGCGCCAGAATTCTGCCAAGTTCCAAAGCCGCATACAGCAACTGGAAACTGATATCGTTGCTCTATCAGCCAAGCTCAACGAGCGAGATACGGACATTGCCTCACTTTCCTCACAAAATCAAGAGCTGGAGCGTGCAAACCAGCGCTTGCGCGAGCTCGAGCCGAGTGCGTCTTTCGCCCGGTGCGCGTGGCTCCTGGCTGACGCTCTGTAGAACTGCAGGTTGCGAATAAAGCTCTGGACGCTGAAAAGGGACGTTCAAAAGGTCTGGATGGACGCATACATGACCTGGAGACGACTCTTCAAGAGCACTACAGCCGCATGGCCGAGCAACAACAGACTATTACACTGTTGGTGTCCGAGAAGAACTCCTTGACGTCGTCGCTGGAAGAGCTCGAGGATGCGGACTCAAGTAAGTGCTGAAATCTCGTGGGCGATGACGCAGCCGAGCTGACTCCCGCGATGCTACAGAGCTGCGGGACACGGAGAGCGCACTTCAAGCGGAACGTGCTCGGGCACAGAAATTGCAAGAAACCGTGGCAAAGCTGCAGGACGAGAACGACGAGTTCTCATCTAAGGTTACCGAATTGACTACATCCGAGAAGAATCTCGCGGATAAGAGCCGTGAGCAGGTACGCTGCCTTGCCGCCTGTTCATTTCCCGGAATAGTTGACAATCTGTGATACAGGAGCGCGAACTGCAGCTTCTCCATGGGACATTTAATGATCTACGTATTCAAGCGGAGCAAGCGGAGAGAAGAGTGCGGGAGCTGGAGGAGCAGATCGAAAGTGATGATCGCGCAGACCGGCTGGAGGCCACCTTGCAGAACACCCAGGACCGGGCCGATGAATTGGAGTTCCAACTTTCCAAGCTCCAGCAGGCAAGCACAGCTTTCATCCGCTGATCAGTATACGTAACTGACATGGGGCTCGCAGGCGCATGGTACGCTCAAGGCTGAGCGGGATGAATTAGATTCGCGAATACGTCAGCGGGGGCAGGCAGAGGAGGACTGGCGAAACCGTCATGGCGAAGTCGAGAAGCAGCATGCAACGACGAAGGAGCAGCTCTCGGTCGTGAGCACCGAGCGCGATGACCTTCTGCAACAGAAGTCGACTTTGCAATCTAAGGTGCAAGAGAAGGAGTCCACAGTCGCGGACCTCGAGCGCAAGCTCGTCGATCTCGCTGCGCAGCTGAGCAATGGTGCTCGGCAACTGCAGCAAGTCCAGGCAGAACTCAGGAACGCGAACAAGCGTGCCGAGAGGCGGAGCGGATCCAGGGCGAGCTCCAGACGGAAGGCGTCGGGTTGATGCGTTCCTTGGACGAGATGCGGCCCAAGATCGTGGAGCTCACAGACGTGAAGCTCAATCTCAGCGAGGAGGTCGAGGCTTGAAGTCCGCCCTGCACAGTCGAGACGCTACCATAGCACAATGGAGTCGAACCTGGACGAGTTGCGGAACGAGAAGGATGTGGTTTCTCGTGAACGCCAGGAGATTGCTCTTGCGCTAGAGAAGGAACGTTCATCCTCGCACACGAACAGCTCCGAGCTTCAGAAGGAGTCCGACACCCTGCAAACGGATTGGAGGCCGGCGCGCCATCGTCCGTAACCTGGAGGCCGAGCGCAACAACTACCACCAAATGACCGAGCGCCATCTCGCCGAGCTAGACCAGCTCAGTCCTCGCTGCAGGAGCACATGGAGCAGGTCTCCGGCCTGCAGAGCGAGCTCGACGAGCGCGAGAGCGCGCAGCAGGAAGCGCACGAGTTCCTCGAGCACGCGCAGAACGAGATGGAGGCGCTGCGCGCGGAGCTCTCCGCGAAGGACCAGGAGCTCGAGCAGCTCCGCGTCGCGGCGTCGACGCCGATATCCGCGCACCCGAACGCGCTCGACGCGGAGATGCTCAGCGCGATCAGGCAGCAGCACGCGCTCGAGCTCTCCGCGGCGCAGTCGCACATCCGTACGCTCGAGACGTCCGTCTTCGACGTCGAGGCGCACGCGCACGCGCTGCAGCGCCACGTCACCGCGCTGGAGGACCAGCTCGCGCACCTGCGGCCGCCGTCGCGGGCGGCGCAGCGCTCGCCGATGCCGCCGCGCACGTCCAGCCGGCCCGCCGACTTCTCGGACGATCTGCGCCGTGCGTCCTTCGCCGCGCACAAGTCCGCGCACCCCGCGCCGACGCCGACCTCCGCGACGTTCGAGGGGCTCTCGCCGGAGGCGCAGCACAAGCGTCGTGTGAGCCTGAGCATGCTCAAGGCCCGCATCGAGAGCGAAGTCGCGGCGTCCGCCAAGCTCACTTCTCCGACGGTCAAGACAGCTGGCCTGCCGACGGTCGTCGAGTCAGTGCCCCTCAGGCGAAGGCGACGGTTCCCCAGCACGTCGCCCCGCGCAAGCCGCAGTTCATGGACGATTCTCACATATTCTGGTGTCACTGTTGCCAGGGCGACTTAGTAATTCTCTAGGGACCATGTACGTAGCCAGAAGATGCAATGGTATGTGCGGACAGATGGATGATGCCAACGCGTGATATACATGACATGACGATATTGAGGAACAAGATCCAAGCAGGTCTGCATTCGTATTAGTCGCGCGCAGCGCGATGGGGATTAGCTACTCTACGGTATCGAGTGATAACTGCGTACGTCCGAAGCGGGTATGTCCCAATAAGTGCGTATAGATGTCGTCTCGGAGATCGCGGCCCTTACATCACGGCCAGTTGTTGCGCTTCGTCTTGAGCCTGCGCAGCTTTTGCATGAGGTCCTGGTGTCACACACAGACGGTCAGTTGTCCGCCCCGGCGAAACAATGAATGACACAGCGTACCTGTACTTCATCTGGCTTCAGCGTCCCGCGGCCGCGTTCCTCCTCGAGGCCTTTCTCGATGCTCTCAAGGACATCGTTCATGAGGTCACGGTAGTTAACGCCGAAGAACTGGGTGAGCTTCGCCGCGCGACGGCGGCGCTGCTGGAACGCGCTCTCTTCGGGCGGCGGCGACGGTAGGATGGTCCACTCGGACGAGACGGACGCTAAGGACGCCATGGACGTGCGTGTGGGCATCGACCGTCGGCGCTCGGCCTTCGTCGTCGCAGCCTGGGCGAGCGAGAATACACTGTCCTCCGTCGGCGTGTGGTCTGAGGTGTCCTGGGTACGTCCGCTGAGGTAGTCGTGCAGTTCGGCGAGGGACTGCTTGTCGTCCTGTACGTGGCCCATTCGTCAATGCGGATGCTTAGATGTAAGCAACAGAACAAGCTTACCCGGTCAATGATGTCGTTAAGCGAGTTCAGAGAATGGCGGTAGTGCATGTAGACATCGGACATCGCCGTGAGCATACCGTCTTCCCAACTCTCGCTCGTGTCGGTGCGTGTATGGTCAATCAGCGGCTCAGTCGAGTCTGCGGTTCCGGGCCTGGCGCCCTTCTTCGACTTGCCCTTGTACGACGTCTGGTTGAGGTTGCGCCCACCCGACGGCCCTGCGCTCTGCACGGGCGGCGGGAACGAGGACTGGGTGGAGTACCTAGGCTTCGCAGCGATGGGCGAGAGCCCACTGCTTCCGGGGGAGGAGACCGCCTGACGGGTGTGATAGAGCACCTGGGGCGGCGCCACCCCGAACATCTGAAATGAAATGGGAAGTCAGTTGCCGTCTCGCGCCTGGCACGCGTGCGAACGCACCTTCTCCATCTTGACGGCGCGGCGGACGTTGATGGCCTTCTCCCTCTCATTGAGGTCGCCCTTGAGACGGTCGATCTCGTCAGACCACGTCGCCCCGAACTCGGCCGCGGAGCTGCTGCGCCTGCGGCGGAGGCGGAGCCTGCGTGCTTCGGCGTCCTCGCCGGGCATGTCGTCGTCCTGGGGGGTGGATGGTGCGGGGGAGGGGAGCGGGACGCCCTCGTGGAGAGGGCCGAGGACGAGGTGAGTGGGTACACGTGAGCCGAGGAAGCGGTGGAGCTTTGCGAGCTTCTCGCGCTTGCGGCGGCGGTCGTCTTCTGCGCGCTGCTCGTCGTCGAGGGAGAGGGCGCCGAGGAGGGAGGGGGTGGAGGGGGAGAGGACGGGGTCGGGGCTGGGGCTGAAGAGGGAGAGGTCGGGGCCGGGGCTGAAGAGGGCGTGGCCTTTAGGCGTTGGGGGCGAGCGCTGTGCGGGGCCCCAGGGAGCGCTTCCTCGTCTGACAGGTCGATGAACGATTCGGGCGAGCCAGACGACGCCCGCGAGGCTGCCGACGCCCTCCCTATCTCGATCACGTGCGACGCGTCCCTCCCCACCAGCCCGCTCATCGGCGACAGGTCCTGCGGCGAGAACGGCACAGAGCGGCGGCGCATGCCCATGTTCACGTACTGCGCGTCCTCCGCGGGCGGCCACACGACGCGCTGCTGCGTGTCGTACACGGGCACATGGGGTCGTCCAGCATCGACGCCGCAGGCCTGTGCTTCCTTCTGCTCGGCTTCGGAGGCGCGCCCACCATGTTCGTGCGCTGCGCGTGCGCGTGCCCCAGGTCGACCTCGACGGGGAAGTGCCCGACGCCGGGCGTCTGGCCAAAGAGCTGCGTGAGTTTACGCGTCTTGCGCACGAGGTCGGCGCGCTCCTGCGGGTGGAGGAGGTTGCTCGTCAACGGGATGTGGCGCTGGCCGCGGTCATAGTCTGGCGAGGAGCTGGACGGCGAGGGCGTGTTCGGGCTCTGGTGTTCTAGAAGGGAACGCTGTGCGGACCTGGATCGCCTGGAGGAAAAGTCGGGTTTCGCAGAGGTAGGCACGGGCGGTTTTGCGGCGGTGGAAAGCGGGGCGAGAAGGGGTTTCTTGGACGAGTGCGGGCGGGAGCTGAACTCATCAGAGTAGGACTGCGGTGATGTCCTGGAGTGCGGCTGGGTTTCGTGGGGCGAGAAGGCGGCATAAGGATGGTTGCTGTGGGTATCGAGGGGCGAGAAAGTCGGGGAAAAAGTGGGAGAGGCAAGTTCGATGAAGGATCCACGATAGTCGTTCATGTCAGTCGGCCTGCTGGCTGGCGAACGGGTGGAGGAGGCAAAGGAGTGGGCACTAGAGGAGTATAGGGTAGAGGAGATGCTGATGGGACGGTGCAAGGCGGGTGATGGGCCGTCGCTCGCGTCGCACAAGCTCGGCCCAGACGCATCACTCCCTCCCCGCCCGTGGGAACCCCCGGCCCCGCCAGCAACTGCCGCCGGCTGCTGCCCGTCCGCCCCGTCCCCCGGCCGACGGCCCTGCCCGTCTCCACTGCCGCGCCCCGCCAGCGACACCGTCAGCGCACTGATCGGCGAGTTCGGCGCGCTCGCCGCGTACAGCACGCTCGCGGCCGTCGCCCGGTCGGGCCCCCGCCGCACCGGACTGGGTGGGCCGCCGTCGGCGTCACTCGCACGCCGGGTCGACGTCAGCTTGCCTTCCGCGATCATCCCCAGCGACTTCTTGCTCTTCCCGATCATCTTCTCCACCTTCTGCAGCGACGACAGTCCCCGCAGGTGCCGCAGCCCTCCCCCTTCGCCGCCGCCGTGGGCGACTCCCGCACATCGTCGCCCGTTCGCGACGAGCTCGTTGCCAGAGACTCGCTTGAGCCCTGCCCCGCGCTCTCCGTGTCCGCCTGCCGCTCACTACCAATAATCAGAGGCGGCTCGTCCCGCATGAGATATGACAGCCGCGGTACTGGATTGATGTATGGGTTCCTGGTCGTGCCCGATCCACCTGCACCGCTGCCTGCGCCATCAACTGCCCGCGGGACTGTCGTCGGTGAGGTCGGCACGGAAATCGAGCCAGACGGCGAGGAGTGCGACGAGTGCGCCGGCTTTGGTCTGCTCTTTGGACGCGGCGGTGGGGGGAGCCCGCCCCCCCAGTCCGCGCTGGTCGATCCATAGCCCCATCCGGACGACTGGTTCCGCGTGCGTTCTTCGTACTCGAGCGCGGCGCGCAGGTTCGACGAGATGACGAGGGATTGGGAGCTGGACGAGGGCGTGGCTGCCGCTGCAACGAGACGATCGCGGTCGCTCCGCTCATCAGGACGCTCGAGTGTGGAAACGAGGCTTGCTTGCGACATCGCGCGGGTAGTGGGGCGTGGTGTGCGTGAAGGTCGTTACGGGGGTGCGTCGTCGCAGATAGATCTAGCTCGGGCTCGAGGGCGAAGACGAGGACGACCGCGTACTGATATTGCGCCGAGCCCCGCAGAGGCTGCACTGTGGCGGGGCACCACGTGCTCGCATTCCGTCGAAGAACACACCAAGGTTTGATGCGGGCCATTGCCCGCTATCTTCCCCGTTCGCATGGCAACCAGCGCCCACAGAATACAACACCCCCGCCCGCCGACGCCTTCTGTTCGCACCGGGCGCAGTGGTACTTGCTCGGTACAAAGCAGGTAATAGGCACGTATACTGCCACTTTGAGCTCCCTTGTGCCTGCGGTGGGCCCCCTTGGCACCCGCCACCTTCGCGGACACAGTCTGCAAGCCGCCGGCTTCTCAACCGCTCGACGTCGGACGGACGCCCCCATACCGCCGGTGCAGTCTGGACTCTCCAGTAGGTACCCCGGCTTTGGAAGCTAATCGCAAAATCAGCGCACACGGCGGCACGGGCCATGGGTCGTGTCTGTGGTCGCTTCTCAGTCCTCGCTGAAGTCGTGCGCACTTGCCTGGGCCACATTTGATTTGCAAAGCATAGCCGGCGGGACGGGCGAAGCCTTGTGATGCGGCACTAGGAGATGACCCTGACGTTTCAATGCAACTTCGATGAAGAACACACTTCGTCCCTCGGCGCGTCATAGCTCTCACCCGGCCCACCGTTCTCGACTCTCAATCAAAACACGTTCTCACACCTCTCACCTCCGAGGAGCGAGAGTAGTATAGATATCCAGAGAATACGATGCGTGTAAGAGTACAGAGTGCGATCGAATGCAGCGAGATAATATAGATGAATGCGATAGAGTGGGATGAGATGGGATGGAACTGTAACACGTATACGAATCGATAGCAATCCGAGTCCGACTCAAATCCATTGACAAGAAGACAGCACACGACACACGGTACGCGACCGCACGACTATGCAGGCGCGGCGGGTGCAGCGGGCGGGCGTCGCGGCGGCAGGGCAGGTGGCTTGGGGCTCGGTTTCGGCGTGCTAGGCGATGACTGTCCGTCCCCACTCTCACCGCCCGGCGTAGGGCTCAAAGGTGGAGAGGCACTCGCGCTCGCGCCGAACCCGTCCTCGCCGGCGCTGGATCCTATCGACGGCCCCGGTAGAGCAGGCTCCAGCGACGCACGCTTGCTCCTGTCCTTCGACACGATGGACTGCAGCGCAGCCGACGCAGCCGACGCGTTCGCGCTTTGTACCGCAGCCGCCCCGCCCCCGGACGCCCTGCCCAACGTGACCGAGATCGAGCGCGGTGGCAGGGGCGGCGGGACCGGTTTCGGCGAGACGACCTCCGGCTGCGCCTGCGCGTCCGACGTTGAGGTCGACACAGGCGCAGACGCAATAGCCGTGGGGGTCGCGATGGCCGTGGGGGTCGCAGCCGCGTCCTGGTCATTCCCAGCAAAGCCCGTCTGCGTCTGCGTCACCGGCGGGACTCCGCCCCGCGCCCCGCGCGCCGGGGTTCTTCCACAGCCGGTACACCTCTGTATCGCGGGCTTCTTCGCTCCGGCGCCGACGCGGGCGGGGGCGGCGCGTAGCCCATCGACATCACCTCCCCGCGGTGGCTCGCGTGGATCCCGGGGATGGTCATCGTCTTCGCCTGCGGCGGCTGCGTGTGGATCCGCGCGGGCGGGCGGTCCTCCGACTCGTCGGCCATGAGCCCCGGCACGCCGTCGCGCTGGGAGCGCCCCGAGGTTGTCCGCTCGAGGGGGAAGGTCGGTGAGGACGAGCGGGACTCGGGTTTCGGCGAGGTGGGTTGGGGAGGCGCGAGGTAGGGCGAGCCGCTACTGCTGCTATTGCTGCTGCTGCCACCGCCTACCGGCGACGGCGAGACACTGCGTGCCCGCTCCTTGCCCTTCTCACCTTGAGGTATCGAAACGGGGTCAGTGCGCAAGTCCGAGCCCAGCGATCCGTCCTGCTGCCTCCGCTGCTCCACCGCTGCCCGCACCTCCGCATAGCTCGGACGTGCCCTGTGCGCTGCCGAGTTCGCGCGGAGCCGGGTCTCGTTCTGAGGAGCGCTCGCGCCGTCCGCGACTTCCTCGTTGGTCGTGCTGTTCGTGCTGTCCTTCCGCAGCCCGCTCCAGTTGACACCCCACTTGCGCATCGCCTCCTTGGCAGTATTGCTCAACGCCTGCTTGTCACCTGCGCGCGACTTCAGCGTCTGTAGGAACGCAGCCGTCGAGCTGGTGGTGTTGCTGCGGCCTGCGGTGCTATTGAGAACCGGACTCTTGGACCGCGATGGGGAGGACGACTCGCCAGTAGCTCCCACGGACTCATCGTCAGTCGCAGAGGTAGATGTTCCCCGCGAAGATGCTTGCGAGTGCTGTGACGACGAGCGACGACTGACGCTCGGAGCCAGGTAGTCTTCCCGCAGTTGCTGTGCCTCGGATGGCTGTGGTGTAGTATCCTCAGACGACGCAACTGGTGTCGAGCTCGACCTCCGTGTCAGGGTGTGCTCAGACTCTGGAGTCCTCCCCCGTTGATCCGAGTCGTCCAGATTGTCGCTTTTCGATCCTTCCGCATCGTCCTCGTTTGACGCGCCCAGCCATGTACGGCGCCGACTGTCAGACGACAAATTCGCCGCGGGCGAGCTAGGCAAACTGACAGCCGTAGCGGTCCGGCGGAGGTCCATGAAGATGTCTTGAGGATCGTTCACAATCTTCGCTTCGGTCTTCGCCTCCTCAGCAGAATGAAAACGTTGTACGGGAGGATGCTCAGGGTCTGTCGGCATAGGCTTCGGCAGCTCTGCACCAGACGCAGAGACAGTAGACTTCGTGTCATCGGCAGCTTCGGGCTCTTGGCCGTAGGACGATTCGACGTGCGTACGCGAAGCATCTGCCCAGATGCCTCCGCGGTGCAGATAATTCATGCTCTCAAAGAACGAGATGTCGTCCATGTTTGGTAGTACCACAGACTCCTGGATCTATGGAATGGTCAGCACAACAGGTACGACAGAGACCGATACGCACGCATACATACCACTTCTCGTACTTTGGACTCGATGGTGCTGAGAATCATGCCCCAAGTGATTTGTCGGTCACTCACGACAGGCTCGACATTCATGACCATTCTCGGCATCTGCGTGAATGCGTACCAGATCCGACTGCTCGGTGGCCGCTTGACTTTCACGAGCAGGTTGCCCTCCACCTCCCGCACGACCAGAGCCAACACAAGCTTTACGGTGTATGTTTTGAACCGAGCTCCGAGGTTGATGATCGCAGTGGCCTCCACCGTGATGCGGATTTCTCCCTTGTACTGCAGGTGAACCTCGAAGGAGGCATCGCCCTCCTTTGTGAGCTCCTTGAGCATAGGCTTGCTGAGCGTCGGTGCCTTGTTCCCGACAGACACCTCCTTGACGTTGATGTCCGTGAGGAAGCTTGGCTTCTTCACCTTCGAGATCTTCTTCATGAGACGTCCGATGATGTACGACTCCAGCGTCTGCGTACGGTAGTAGCTGAAAAATATGCGGCCCAAGAGTGCGTTCAGCCATCGCATTGGGATAACATCCGGCTGTTCGTCCAGCGTTGATACGAGGTGCGACATGTCCTCCGGTTGGAAGACCACCTCGAGGGGTGCCAATGTGCCTGAGTTCGCTGGGTTGTCCGATGCGTGTACGAACGCGTGGTACCAGTCCTCCATGTCCATGACGTTCTTGACGAATATGAACCATGGTGTCGACACGTCCAGCGCCTGGTCCCGCGCCTCCTCGCGCCGCCTCTCAGCCTCCAATATCTGCTCACGTTGCCGCTGCTTGGACTTCGAGGTCCCGCTGCTTTCCTCGAGCTTCTCCTCAACATTCTCTCCGTCGAGTTTCATCTCCTTCGTCACGCTGGGCATCTCCTTGTCCGGAGGTGGTATCTTCGGCTTGAGGCAGATCGCGTTCCTGCGTGAGAACAGCTCGCCATCCAGCAAGCCCTCCGGGTAGATTACGACGTCGTGCCCACTGAGTTCGATCGCAGCCTCGCATTCGGTCATGCTCTCGTCCTCGTATAGATAGAGCACCTTCCCTTTGAGGACGGTGTACCACATGTCCTTCGGGCGCGAGCGACGCGCATCCTTGGAGCGTGAGTCCAGAAAGCCACGCACCATGTCAACGTAGGACGAGTCCGAGGGTTGTTCCTCGAATGTTCTGCGGACGGTGAGCCAGCTCTTGCGCACCCTCGGCGCGTCATTAACATCGGATGGGGACGGTGCTGCAGTGGTTGAAGGGAGGTCGGGTGTTTCGGACGCCTCGTCTGGTTTTTCGGCCTTTTGGACCTGAGCTTCTTCTACCGGGACCGCGGTGTAGACCGTGTAGAATATGGCTCCCAGGATGAGGAGCGGGATAAACGTGATTCCTCCGAGGACGTACGCGTAGAGCAGCGCCTTGAGCGACATGGTCGTCGTCTCCCGGGGGCACACTGCGTCAGCTGCAGAACCTGAGCAAGATGGCTAGCTGAGGGTTGAAAGGAAGGACATACGGGAGGTACGTTCGCGACGAGGTAGAGATGGGGGCGTGCGGCCTGAGCATGGCCGGCGGTACCGTACAGACCATCGCCACAATTAGCCACGTGTCTTTACGTAGCGTGAAGATCGAGATGGAGCAGCAACTTAGGCACTGTGCATTCTCGAGCCCGGTTCGCGTGTGTCGTCGAAAAAAAATCGGGCTTGAGTAGTATGATAGAGACCATACGAGATCTTCGCGCCGCTGCCAGTGTGTATGCACAAGGCAATCACTTTCGCCGTCTCGGAAGCAGATCTTCTGCAATTCCGATCTCAGATGACGATCGCCACCCGCGTCTCTGTCCGAGTCTCCTGCGAGGTCGTACATATTTAAGCTAGCCTGGGCCCACTGGCGACGAAATGGCGAGGTCATGAGCACCTTGCAATATGTCGTGTTGTTGAATGTCATGCGATAGATGCGTATACATAAATGCATTTTATCCCACAAGAGTCCGCCATCAATTCTATGCTAGCCGCAGGCCCGCAACAAAGGGAAGTTATGGAACATGTTGAGGTATCGTTGAATGCTGAGCGCTGAGCGGCTCGCTCCAGTAGGATACACGGTGAGATGGGTGGGCAGGCCAGCCGTATGGCATGTCGAATAGAAGAACTCAAACAGAATCGACCACGCTACGTATCGTAACCTTCACCCTTGTGCGTAAGTTCACTGTGAATTTGTACTATAAGCTTAGCCCTTTCCCTTGCTCCCCAGCACATGCATGTGGCAGGGTTACTACTGAAGATTCTCGGTGTCTTTGCCCTCAATTACAACACCGGTGAGTGTTAATGCACCCGAAACAAGACACCAGAATCAGCTGTACATGGCTGTTCATCTCGTTCGGCCTACTTAGGGGCGCGCGAGTCAGCGCTCAATCACTAGTTCGCAAGCCCATATTCAATGGAGAGATGCAATTACCAGTGTTCAACGATGTTGAATATTGCGTCGGGTCCTTGTCAGCGAGACGTCAAATGTCAGCGAGACTAAGCGGTTTCTTGCCACGGGCAGTACCGTAACCCATTCGCACCGAGACGGCTCACTGGAGAATATCGCGGATAGAATACGCACTACAACGCGCTGCTGCAGCCGGTTCTACTAACCGAATGTAAGCCTATCCTACAGATGCAATGTGAAAACGCGCGGAAGCGGCTGAATAAAAGGGAACGTAACAACACCGCAGGATGCCCCGCGCCCAGTGATTAGTTGAGAGTAACACGAAAGACGACGACGACGATTTCACAGAATGTGCATGGGAGATATGACACACATCCGACAAGTGCAGTTCGACCGATGCCAGTCTTCACACAGCTCCTCCGTCTCCTGACCAACCCGTAATCCTCCAAAGCCTGTTTGTTCGCATCTACCGGGAGGTATTTTCTTTACTCCGCGACGATCAGCCCACCCATCGCCCTCTGCATATCCGCCATACCGTTGCCTACGACACGAGGGGGAAGGCTGGGGTGCCTCATGCCGAGCGCAGCGCCCAACATCCTCTTGCCGGGGTCGCCGATGCGCGGCGCCCCGTGGTCGGGCATCGCAGCAACCACCGCGGGGTCGTTTATGGTCGGGTCGACGGACGTGACATCGCTCCCGAGTGAGGACGAGATAAGCGCATTCAGAGTCGGGTGAGAGGGGAGATTTGGGAGTGTTGGCGAGGGCTCGCGGTCTCGAGGGGCGCCGTTCGCATTGTTCCCGGCACGCTGCGTGCTCACAGACACGCCGCGGTTGTGCGAGACAGAGTTGCGGACGTTGTGGCCGCGTCCGTTGCCGCTGTGCTGGCGCGCATTGACATTCTTGATCACTTCCTGAGCGTCAGGGCCGTCATATGGCTTAACCACCGTCGTCTGCGTCGAGTTGGGGGAGTTGAAACCGGCGGGAGGGAATGCCAATGCATGGAGGTAAGCGCGTTTGGCTGTGCAATAGGGTTGCATGAGTTTCGGCCACGACGCCCATGGACCAGCCCCCCATGGAGAGGCGTGCGGCTCAGAGAGGACTTACCGACGTTGGCATCATTGAAAACGATTAAGAGACTCGTATCGTTAATCCACTTAATCTTGAATCCCCCGTTCACGTTCTCCCATTCAGCGAAAGCCGCCTGGATGTCCTTCGTCTTCAACTCCTTTGGGAAGCCCGTGAGCGAGAGGATGCGCGTGACGCACGCCGAAAGCTGGGAGAGGGATGTGGCCATGACGACGCAGAACCGTTGGACGACGCGATGTAGTCAAACGATGGGTGATGGGGCGAGTCGATGACACCTGACGCGAGTCGGACGGGGACGAGCAGGAGGGCTAGCTGCGAGAGTTAAGGAGCAGTCGTAATATTAGCGGGCGGGAGACTTTGGAGGAGGAACGAATGAGGGGATGGTGTTGTACAGCAGAAGATAGCCACGAGACGGTGAGCGAAAGAGCCTGAGCAGCCCCTCCACCACTGCACCCAGCCATCACTCGCAGAAACAGTTCGCACGCCACTATCTCGACTATTTCGCAATAATAATCTTCACAGAAACCCCGGAAGATGCATGCCAACCCGCAGTCGGCCTCAACTATTATTCAGTAGAATGTAACATGTCGTCCTGTAGCGCAATGCTTGCGTATAGGTACCAGTGCGCTGCGTATGTAGACGGACCCGTGTCGCTCGCCCCGGATAATGTCGGAAAGCAGATTTCGGTTAGTAAAATGGTAAGTTTACAAGGAGCTTTAATTGCCCGTACGCCGGGTCGCGTCGAGCGCAGCGCTCGACCAGCAACGCGGATCCCGACGCGCCAGCAAGAGCAAAGGGATCGTTCTACGACATTCGTGAGTGCCATATGTATCCCTCAGTGAGAAGAGAAGCTCCAACGAGAATGTGACCAGTCGCGAAGCGCCTTTCAGAAATCACGGCCACTACTGTACCGCTCGACTCGGAGTAGTGCTCTTCCACCCTGGCCACCCTCTTCACCATGTATCACGACACCGACACGGACCTCGTCCGTGCATGGCAGCTGCTTCACGAACTGAGCGAGCAGAACGCACACAACTTCAAGCTTTCCAACACTCTCCGGACACAGGCCGGCACGCTGAAGGTACGTGCGCACCCCCGCGTCGCGGCACCTGCATTGTCATGCAGGCGAAGTGATCTAGGATGAAGCTGTCCACGTATCAAGCGGGGTCTCCCTCAGGCGGTTCAACGTCGATCTCTCGAAAGGTGAGTGACACGTATCGTATGCCACTGGACGTAAGCTGAGTCGCTGTGGCCGGCTGCAGAGGTCTTCGAGTCTGAATTGGAGCGGACGAACGCGCATATCGTTATTGAGAACCACTCGCTGCTGCATGAGAACCGGCAGCTCAGCGTGCTCCTAAAAGAGTATGAGCAGACCATGGAGACTATCATGTCCAAATTCCGAAGCCACGCCGTATGTGTGCCTGCCCTCTGATGGTGTCTGTCGTCTAATCCTTACGTCTATTAGATGGCCTCACAAAGGCATGAGCTCACACTCGCACAACATTACGAGAGTCTCATCATGGCGCGCGAAACGTCCCTCATGCAGGCGGATCTGTCCAACAACACCGCCGTCTCCGAATCCCTCACCCAGCTCGCACGAAACCTCCGCGCCCTCCTCCGGAGTCTCAACGGCGAAGACCCAGAGTCATCCGACCAACCCAATGACCAGGAGCAAGGCTCATCATCAGAAAGTGCGCCCCACGAGGACGAACTCCTCGACAGCCTGCTCGGGCGGGAGGACTGGGCCCTCGAGCGCGAGGCAGAGATCGCGCGGCTAGGCCAAGAGAACGAGGAACTACGGAAGCTCCTCGGGATCGATCGCGCGGCGGCTGAAGCGAACGGCTGGCTCGCAGACGAGGCACGCGAACTCGCGGTGCTCGACAGGCGGCATTCTCCCTTCATGCTGCAGCGATCGGAGAGCCCAGGCGGGATGGGCTCCCACGTCCACAACCTGGCAGCTACGAGCCGATGCCACCCCTAGGCGGGGCGGGCGGTGGGAGCGTGCTGCTGTCTAGTAACGGCCAGGGTGGGTCGCAGTTCCAACAGCCGGGTACTATGCGGGGAACCTTCAATCGGCGACCTCCAATGTTCGGTCAACGGGGCAGGGGCGGTAGCCCGCAGATGTGGGACTCAGCGGGACCTTCGCCTGAGCGAGCAACACCTTGGTTCCTCAGACCTGATTCGGAGGCGGCTCGTTGACTCGCACGTATACCTACTTCGTTTGTCTTTCATACCGCCTATCGTGATATCCCGCCCTTGCGAATTCAGAGTTTGTGGGCAGCAGGCTCCTCAGCGCCATGCAGAACAAACACATATTCAGACCACGAGGGTATAATCTCATACAGAACATGGATATCTACAATGCATGCATGCTATACAACAATGCTGGGGGTTAATACGACGACATGATTAGCATTAACCTAAGTGATAACTATACGACAGCCGGTACGAAAAGGGGGGGGGGAGCGGTGGAAGTAATGTTGCAGTCCGCGCCTCCATGCAAGATCGAACTAAAGTCCATTCCATAGTATGTACGTCCCCACCCGACACTAACACACGATCGCGGTCACCTCCCACCCGAGACTGCTCCGCCGATGCCCTCCCAGCGATACCGACGAGCTTCTCCTTGCCCGCGCACATGCGCCCCTCCTGCGGCCGGCCCTCCCATGTGAGCGCGCGCACAGCGCAGATGTTCTGCAGCGCCTGCAGGCGGAGCAGCACAGGGTTCGCCACGGGGCGCAGCCGCGGGTGACTCGGCGTGCCCGGCTGCGGCTGGGCGACACGGAACGGCGAGCGCGGGGGCTGCGTCGGCGGCGCGAAGACGCGTCCGTGACATGGCAGGCACCCCTCGGCACCGGGGAGGCGCAGCGCGAGCGGGATGAGCGTGCGCGTAGGCTGGGGCGTGCCAAACAGCTCTTCGTCGTCCACTGTTGCAGAGAGCAAGACAGTGACATCGAAGGCAAGCGCGCGGTAGCCCTCCGCACGCAGCTTGCCAGGCCGTCCGCAGGGCAGGGGTGCAGAGGCACGGCGCGTCCGCCAGGGTGATGGGGAAGCGAGCGGGAGCCCGAGCGGCCACGGGAGTCAGAGCGCGACCGAGAGAAGTCGGTGCCCATGCTGAATAACGTGGCCTTCACGTACGCCCTTTGGAACTGTGCCGCCATGTCCATGAGCGTCGACACGGAACGACCTACTCGCTTCACCAGCCCATCTTCGACAGACTGCAGTTCCGGAATGGAAGCAAGCCGGCCTGAACCACGGGTACGGGCACGTCCGCGGCTAGGTAAGAATCCTCTGCGTCTGTATGGGAGCTGGCGGAGGCGGTGGCAGCCGGGCGTAATGGGTCATCCGACGTCGGAATTGACACGAGAGGGCGGGGATAACACGAATGTCTTATCGACTCGGGTTCAGTGTGGAGGACAGAGGATAGCAGGATGGGCGATAGAGACTGAGAGGGCGACTTGAAGGAGAGCAGGGAGGAAGAAGGCGTCGTTAGAGCGGTCGACGCCGAGCTGCGGCTGCCGAAGGAGAACCAAGAATTGGAACGGGTGATGGTGGACGCCGATGAGGAGATGGCCGACCCGCTGCTAGGAACGGACGATGAGGATCGCATGCCGAGCGAGCATGCGACACATCCACGCCCTGTGGCTTCAGCTTGCATGCTTGCTCGCTTCGACCTCGTGCCTTCTCGTGCCTTCCCCTTGGCAAGCGCGCGCTCATCCTCGCAGTCATTCGAATCGAACAAGCTGGCGAAGAGCTCTCGTTGTGATCGGCTCATACGAGCCTGCGATCGAAGGGTGGGGCCTTCGTCCGCCGGGAAGAGCGGTCCGTGCATGCTTGTTACCACTTCGGCGAACCGCACCGTGCGGCTGAGACTCTGCGCGAACTCGTGCTGGAGTCGTTGGAGGGTAAGAGAGTTATCGTCGGGAGGAGAGACACCCAGGGAAGTGGGAGGAGAATGGCGGGGGATGTTGGACGGCAGCAAGGAGTATCGCAGAGGGTCCTCTTCGGGAGAACGGGAGGGAGAGGGACGCGTGGAGGAGCGCTCGTGGGGCAGAGTGCTGTAGTCGAGTAATGGCCGCTGTGTCAGGGCGCTGAACCGCACCTGTCTCGTGTGGCGGAGTGTCTCGAGCTCACGCTCTCGCGCTTCCCTCTCACGCTCACGCTCGCGTTCCCTCGCCTCTCTCGACACCCGCCTCCTCCGCATCGCCTCCTCTTCCTTCCGCCTTGCCACCTTCGCGTTCTCCTCGT
Organism: Fomitopsis serialis; assembly: GCF_022376445.1. Classification (NCBI taxonomy): domain Eukaryota; kingdom Fungi; phylum Basidiomycota; class Agaricomycetes; order Polyporales; family Fomitopsidaceae; genus Fomitopsis; species Fomitopsis serialis. The sequence goes on from NW_025954979.1 coordinate 152,312, forward strand.
GCAGCCATGCAGCGTTGTCCTCCCATATGTGTTTGCATGCCAGTAGCCTCGCCTCCCGCTGCGCCCGCCTCCTCCTCTCTCGCTCCCGCATCGCTTCCTCTCGACATCGGCGCGCCACCTTCTCGTCCAACTCGAGCTTGCCATACGGGACAAATGAGGTGGAGAAGTCCTCGTCCTTGACGGCGGCTATGCGAGGGTCATCATCGCCGGTTACCTCGACGCCCTGCAGCTTGAGGTAAAGGACCTTCGCCAGGTGCATGTCGTCGAGGGCATATGCGACCTGCATCTGGTCCTTCAAGGAGCGAGGCGGAGAGGGTGGGCGATCAAAGTAGTCCACGGTTGCGGAAGGTGAGTAATAGGGTCTATAATGCGGGTCACTGTAGTCAGGTGGGGTTAGCGGGCCAAGTGGGGTAGGCTCGGGGGAGATGGACGCGACGGTGCTGGATGAGTTGGTGCGGGAAGGTGGGTAGTCCACGGGATCTGCAGGGGGATATAACGCGGAGGAGAACATGGGTGGCAGACGGGAGGAGGATGCCACCGGGTGTGCAGGAGTGGCCATGTTGTCTGGTGGTGAGGCGCGTCTGCGTGGCCTGTGTGGCAACGACGCGTCGTGGACGGAGAGATATAGAGACGGATCAATTGGAGGGTGGATCAAAGCTGCGGTTCGTGCTCGGGCCGCTTCTTCGTTTGCTTTGCGGGCCAACGCGATGGGTGAGACGTCCCTAGAGCGGCCGCGTCCGTCCATGGCAGGTGGGACGTTGTGCGACGAGGTCGCGAGCTGGACGAGAGGGATTATGAGCAAGGGGATTATCAAGACTGACAGAACGCGAGAAGGGCGGGTGACGAGTGGGAGAAGCTTATACCTCTTGGTTGAGCCGGTGTGAGAAAAGAGGCAGAACTGCAGTGCACTCGGGCCCACGCGACATTCATGTAAGATGAGAGTGCCTCGAGGCGGCGCTGTGCGGCCGGACGGGACTTGCTATCGGGTCTGGGGATGGCTGGGCGGCGGAGGATGGGCGAGGGGGGACAGGAGGAGGGAGAGACGCGTCGTCCGGATGGATGAGGGCAATATGTGTGGCGACGCCACTCGAGACTCGGCTGTCTCCTTATTTCGCGCCTTCCGTTGTGCGCGGCTATAATTCTAGTCCGCCAATTGGCCGATAAGTAGCGATTACCTAAATATGGCAGCATGATCTCGGATGTACCCGCCACGCGGCGGGTCCCTCTCGTCCCTGCCTCCCCGCTCGCCTTTACCCCCACAGAACCCTCCCACCCGCCTTCGCTCCAGAGCGTGCCCCATCTGCTGACCACCGCGCTGCGATCCACGCTCGTCGCTTCCGTACCACCCGCCCGCGGCGTGTCGCCCCAGCCCACCATTACCTCCCTAGCCCTGCGTAGCGGCCGTAGCCAGGTCTCCTCGTAATATCCTCCTCGCGCGCTATACTCATTTGATCGAGTTCTGTCTCCGTCCGGCTTGTTTTCATGATGCTATGATACCATCATCAAGCCAGATATCGCCCCCAAGATACCGCCTCATGTCCGTCGAACCAACGCTAGTGCGATTCAGACTCGCAACAAGACCCGGGTCGAGCAGATTGCTCATCATCGTCTGTGTGCACCACTCCACTCGCCACCATCGCATTCAGGAATACGGGGGGCGCCGCCTTCACGATTAACTGTCCCGCTCTGATGCTTGTCTTGCCACTCAGAGCCCGAGCGAACCTTCCCTGAGCGATCCTCCTCGTCCACATTTGTCGGCTTTCTCAGCAGCACAGGGTCCGGGTCCGACGAGCTGTCCACCATCGTAATCTTTCCCTGGGTAGACCCATCCGTCAACGTTCACAGCGATTACCGCCGAACACCGAACACCTCGCATTACGCAGTCCGGTATTGCCGCATATCCTTTCGTGGAACAAGCGTCTCGCGCTTCTATTACACCGGGAACCTTGTCCCTTCGTATCCCAGGCTCTCTGACGAATCCGGTTGCCTGGCGTTGCACGCCGTGAGCTGGCTGTTCTCCTTCCTGACGCGTAGACCATGTCGCCTGATCCGAGGAGCGCCCCCGGCGATCATGTTGGACGCTTCACTTGTCGCATTACCAAGGAGCCCAAGAATACACATTATCCGATATTCACTGGTGAGCAGCATTTCGGTCGTATCTCGGTTTGCATAACTCTCCAACTGCTCGGACTCGCTGTCTTTCAGATGACAACTCGAGACTCGCGGAGGGCCGGAGTCTCATTACTGTTAGGGTTCAACATAGGATTCAGACATACACAGCATCCGGGCTGTCGACGCTTCACGACTCATATCTAATCTGTCCTGGACCTTTCGTGAGATCCGGGAGCAGAGTGAGCATATGCGGCATTAACCTTGTACCAACGTGCAGTGGCCGCGCCGGTGGCCTGAGCTTCCCGTTCATGACCACCGTACCGGGTTCTAGGCTAGGTGAACCACCAGCCATTCAGCGACCGCACCTTCTATCTTTGTGCATCTCTACGGTCGGTACACAAACACGTGTAGTGCGTGTATGCGGGACAATCTAGGTGTATTGTATGACACTACCTTGTCCCACTGCGCGCGCGTGATTGTATTCAACAGCAGGTTCTAACCCCATCCGTGAGTGCGTCTTGTCCAGCGACTCGCCGTTCTCGAATTCGCGCTGATCAAGAGCCACCGGCATGAGGCTCCGTCCTGCGGCGATTCCACCAGGTACAGCGAGCTTGGCCAGCACGCTGCACTCTGCGACGCGCAGGCGTGCAAGGCGTATACCGCGAGGCAGACTAGCCCTGTCGCTCGGAGGCGTGTTGCCACAAACGGCACAAAGTGATGCAAGGTCGTCTCGGTTGATGGACCTGCGACTGTTATCGCGAGAAGTTCGTCATGGCGCCGCCGCCTAGATGCTGTGGTCTGCCATATAGATGATACAGTGGTGCTGTTGCTGTGAGGCGGACACAACGTTGTCATGATGTCAGTTCAAGTTCGTAGGTCAACGCCGCCCAGTTATCTATGCCACGCCTCACCGTCTGAACAGACATATCTCTGCTCGCAGAAGATTCAAGATCGCAGACTGACCCAAGCAACCAGAGAAGGCGAACTGGGTTGCCTTGCAACAATCTGGATATTGGTTTCGTATGTCTGCAGCTGCTGCGACAGTACATCGCTGATCCTGATTCAATACATAGATCAACACCTTGAGACAGCGGTCATCGCTGCCAGTTCTCCCTCAGACCAGCCTCAGACAGATCATCTTTCCAAGGCGATGTCCGGACGGACGGACATGAGGCTTCCAACCTTGGGGTCCCGCACGGCGTGCGTCATCGTCCGAGCTGTTGCGCTTGTGGCCCGGGTATGACCCCGCCGATCAAGGATACTCCGTCCTGATGCGCCTTAACGGGGCTAGGACTTTGCTTGTGATGCAGATGATCGCCGCGTCCGAAGAGAGGGACGAGATGCAGGCCATGTTGTTAGGCACAATCGTCCTCGATCCTGATGCACGATGCACCCGTGCCATGCTGATTGGTCTAAGTACTTAGGACGACCGACAACTGCGAGATGCGATGGATCGGGATATCGTCAGAAAGCATGAAAGTCAAGTAGGCCTTTGATCTACATGCGTTCGGTGGTAGCAGAGGCTGAACGAAAGCCCCCAGCTAAAGCTCGACAGCGCATGCGTCATCTCAGGTGTGTTCTCCTTCGTCATCGATGTTCGCGGCGCTGACACGCGGGTCGTCAGCGCCTTCGACGACGCCTGAAGGCGTCCTCGTACATCATCGGTGAGTTTATCAGTATACAGTCTGACTTCTACCGAGGCATCCGTTCATCTACGCAGCGCTGGACTCCCGGACACGGTTCGGGCTGAAGCTGTGCCTCCGACATGTACCGCATGCAACAGCCCGTGTGTTGGAGCGGCGTAGACCTCGGACTGCGCCTTCATGACCGCCCGAGCCTATATTGCCCGCAGGTTCACATGCAAGGCGGAAGTCGAGTAATCTGAAGGTTAACTGACAGCGCAGGTGGAGACATGCTAACGGGCATTGGCCTTCCTAACCTTCCAACCTCCGGGCGGCGCGCGATGTTCCTCCCTTTTGGTAGTACTCTAACAAACACTGCTCTCATTGGCAGGCCGCGCTTATCGGCCTTGGGTCAGCCCATACGATGGACTCCACGTATCCCTTGTTTCGCGGTCTAGCTGCTGCGAGTGAAAAACCCCGGTCAAACTTCGCGTCGATGTCGCAGGCTGAGGCTCGTAATGATGACGTCTCAGCGATGTCTGGGATCCATTACGGCAAGACGATACCGCAGAATATACACGACCGCACGAAGCCTCCGACGTTCCCTGGCTGCTCCAATGAACCTAGTCTCCTTGTGGGCGACCGGTGAACGCTAACCTTGATATCCACGAGGATACGAAACCCTCAGGCTGTGACCAGGTAAGTTTGGTCGGCGATACATCTTTGTTGGGAGCGCTGACCAAGCCAGCTGTTCTGGTGTTCGTCATCACAGTGCACACGACCAATATTTGAACCACGCTATGAAGATAAGGACAGAGAAGGTCTTCATTTCCGTTATCTCATCTATGAAACAACCCGCTCTAGCCTCTTCGCTGGGATCATACTCGGCGGCCAGACGTGATCTCTACGACACAGACACAAGCCAGCCCCGCGCGAGACGACGGTCAATCGAATCCCGGTTGCTCTAGGAGGAATTTACGGCCGGAAAACTCTGCAGACATGCGTTTCCCCCTTCCACTGGCGAACCTGTGTCTCGAAGCACCGAGCCTACGCGTTTCCGCCGTCCTACATAGCTGAGTTACTGTTCTACGAAGTCAAATAGGACTGATACTATCGCGATCTGTCAGGTGACCCTTGCCCTTCAATCGAGCATGCACACAAGCCGCTGGCATGGAACGATGCACGATCCATCGTAGACATCGATTGAATGGACGATCGAGAGGTATTCAGCGCGATGGAGTCCACTTCGAATTCCCTGTCAGAGTCCCATTCACTGCCCCTTCTTGCGCTTGTGTGCGGTCGCCTCGAGCTTCTCGCAACACACCCACAGCGCTTCGATGGGCTCTTCCTATACGACCGTCTTCCCGCATCGACCTAGGCTGCGTCCTCGAGAACGCCCGGTTATCGTCGATGCCTCTGTCCCGGTCCTACGATCATGTTCCGAGTGTGGTCTGACCTACCGATTTCAACTGCAGTGCGGTTCGCCGAAGTCTGGTAGACGCCGCGGATCATGGAGTCCTCGATCCTCCATCGAGAACTTGAAGACCTCTTTGCGGCCGCAGCATCACTGAACACCGACCCGGGGTCATCGCTCGGACGATGGACATTTGCATCCGTGTTGGGTAGATCACTCCCGGTTGAGCATGTTTAGGACATCGCGCCCACGGAAACCTCCTCTCACCGGGTAGCGCCACACTAGCGACAAAGCCTTCGTCTCACTGTATTAGGCGAACCGCTGGGCTTACTCATTGCATATTGTGGCGAGACGCGTTCTCTCACTTTTCCAATCTCGAGCGTTTGTAGGTGCGTGTTCAACTGCGTGCAGCTCCGGGTTTGATTGTGGTTGTCGTTTGATCCGTCTTGCAGGATAGATAGATCGGACTGGGACGCCAGCGGTGGCGGCGTCGATGTACAGCTGTAGTTCGAATTCGCGCGATAGGTGCGGACGTACGGCGCAAACGACATTAGACCATCCGTGATGAATTTGGCGCGATGTCTGCCCTCCAGCGACGTCTACGCTGCGGTCAGTATTTACGCTCGATGTCATCGGGACCCAAATGACTACGCGCCAGCTTTCACCATGAACGTGCTCGCCAGTGGACCAGCACGCGTCGAAACGGAAACATCTGTTCACGGACTGGATGCGCGTCCACGTCTCTGCAACATGTCAAATGTACATGTTCCACACCGACGCCGGTGATTGCCACGGGTCGGAGACCTGCAACTCGGGTCCACACACATTTCCATTATTCCATGTCTTGGAAGTGGAGCGAACCAACGATCGACGAGTACCATTCAGGACGATTTCGTGACTCCGTCCGGGTCGAGGGACGTTGAGACTAAGGACACCAATCATCAACCGGTCCGATCTGAGTGAGTACCGGTGCCTTTGCGTCGGCAGCCTATCTGACCTTCGTTTACTGGAAAAGACCAGATGTTGACTATATCGCATAGCATGCGCAGAGTCCGTTCGAAGGAAGTTTAAGGTGAACGGCACTAATCAATATAACGGCCTGAAATAGCATCTACAGCACTAGGGGGACGTTCCTGGGGCGGGCCGACTGCAATATTACCTTCGATTCCATATATCCGTTCGAGCCTGTTTATTCTGCCATGGTCCATAAGACGATTCCAGCCACCAGCTGCAGATCAGTTGTGTCGCGTACGTTAAGTCAGAAGCCGACGCTGACACTCAAGTTCGCAGTACTCTGTCCGCGAAGCCTGCGATGCTCACGCCTCTGAATAAGCTCTCCCACTCTCGCTTCGCCGCCATGCTACTCACCTTCGACCTTCCATATGGACAGCCGCGTCTGACAAAGCGCAGACTAACCGCGAAGCTGTACGTGGTTCCTTCAGACTTCCGTTGTGATATTACCCGAACCAAGAATAAATTAATCGATTGTCCCAAAGCATCCGTGAACAGCGATCAGCACGAAACCGTGGCCACGCCGCCTTTTAGGCAGATGCTCGCGGCGGAGTACATCCCGCGGCCGCCGTGGGTGTTCTCGCCGTTCAGGTCAGCGTGGAAGACCATGTTGACGTGCTGGTCTAGGTCAAGTACAACGCACAGAAGACGTTAGCGGACGTAAAGCGCGAGAAGATGGGGCAGACTGACTGAGGACGTTGATGACAGTCGCGCCGCCGGGCGCGGTGAGCCCGTCATCGCCGGTGACGAGGAAGGGCGCGTCGGGGGCCTGGACCTTGGTGTACGGGCCCGTTACGCTCTGCGAGACAGCATAGGAAATATCGTAGTAGGTCGACGAGTAGACGTTCGACGAGAAGAAGAGGTAGTACCATCTGCGTGGGGCGCTATAAGAATCATACTGCATATCCAAGAGCTGACACTCAGGCCGAGCACTCACCCATCCCAGTAGACTAGCGAAGGTGCCTCGACCAGTGGTCCGTCGGCTGCGCTGCGGTCAATGAGGGTGTACACGTCGCCCTCGACGGTGTAACCGTTCGCGCCGACGTGTCGCAGGCGGATCGGGGTGTTGCTGCTGCCGATGGAGTTGCCATCCACTTTCCAGACGATGTACAAGCCACCGCCGGGCGCCTCGAAACCAGAAATGTCGATCACACCGCCCTCGTTGTCGTCGCAGAATAGGGGACCGCTGGGAGCAGTGAAGGGTCCAGTCGGCGAGGTCGCCGTGGCGGCTGCGACGCAGCGATGGGCAGCCTAATCTCGTAAAGCGCAAGAGTGCGCTGTCAGCGGAGAGCGTTTTCGAAGTACTATTGCAAAGCACGTACAGAGGTTGGTTTCACGCTGTAGTACATCACGTAGTTCCCAGCGGTAATCTCCCTGACGTCAGGAGCCCACAGACCGGCGTCGCTGGAATCGACCCAGTCACCAGCGTTGGGCAATGCATCGCCTACGACGCGCCGTGCCTCCGTTGAGGACGCGCAACATTAATTCGAGACAGCTGAAGCCTCACCGACGATGGCCAGGTGTTGAAGTCCGTGAAGTGGCCACCGGGATATTCTTGCCTCCGGAACTGGTTGAGTAGGCATACCATACGCCATCCGAGGTACGTATGAGGCCCGGATCAGGGAAATTATGGTCGATGACAGGGCCAGCCACAGCCCGTTTGTCGAGCACTAGGGACAGAGCACCAGGTAGAGAGGTAACGAGCGCGCTGAGAAGGCTAGCGGTGAGCAGAGTCCCGGAGAGCATAATCTGTGAATTAAAAGGACGCCAGGAGTTTGGCAAGGAAGAAACGAATGTACAGCACAGGCTGCTCACAGTAGAGTTGGAAGGAGGCTATCCAGGCCGCCGCTTCATTATAAGCGGTGCATACCAGCGACTCCGCGTCTGTCCACGCTGCTGTGCCCTCGTAATGCATTGACAGACAGACTCAGCATAGAGGAGCATCACCATTAGCATCACAATCCTGTCAACGAGTCTCGATCACTGACAGCATGATGGGTCACCGGTTCCAGGTTCCCGGCCAAGTATTGTCGTTGGTATGTTCTGAGCCAAGGGGAAAGAAGAGGGCCATATGGCGGCAGAGACGAAAGACCGCCGCCTTGAGCTACTAGTAGCAAACGCGCGTGTACGCGTGGTAGCATACAACAATACCGTGCGGAGCGCAGTCGCTGCGAAAGATGGTATCTTGCCCTAGAGCCTGAGTACTTAGTACTGAGTACTGACTATGGTCATGGGGTATGTCGTCGTGGAAGCAACAAAAGAGACTATACAGCAAGTCTCAGCAAGTTCGCAGGAGTGGTCGATACAGTATGCCCATCCAGCCAGCTTGGCAGACTCTGCGCAGGCAGGCGGATGCAAGCCGAGAGGCCGAGACGGCTAGTCCAAGGCAGTACGCTGTTGATCGACAGATCCAGACGGCCTCCCTATCGTGCTGGAGACGAGCCAAGGACAAGTCGAGGCACACCGTGACCATGCCGCGAGGGCGGCTGTAGCAACAGCCCAGAGTCACGTCAGTGTTGAGCGAGAGAGCAGCAGACACGACGACGAGCGACGACCGCCTTTTATACATCCACGGCCGCCCCAGAAGCACAGGTGGAGCATCGCACTGATATCATCGAACCGTTGCTTCGACATCTGCGAAGCGATCCTTCGACGAATGCGGAATGTCACCTTCCCAACTGGGAAACGCACCATACGCACCGTTGATGACAGCAACCTGTCGACGAGCGTGCGAGTGGATCGCCCGCAGCCTTGCCGTCGCGACCTGTGCTGGATCAAGTCGGCTCGTACGGATGGCCGCATGCGCGGGGAAACATCAACACCGCACATCATATGGGACAGGAGCAGGATCAGACGTACATGTGTGTCTGCCGCGCGTGGTTGTCTCCGGCATTCTCAGCGTCGTATCAATTCCTTCATTTACTTTTGGACTGTAGAAGAATACAATGTACGCTATGAAAGACACTCGTTCGAGGACGGTTACTACAATGACAATGCCAGGACGTATGCATCCATCACAAATCCACTATTAACCAAAGTGTCGTACCTTACTGATTGGAGACAGGCGAGGACGGATCTTTTTAAAACAACCTTACACCCAGGAGAACAAACACGAAACACAGAAAAGAATGTCGACGCGAAGTATAGAAATTTGAAGTGATCGTGGTCGCTGCTTGAAAGCTCGACGGCTGAGTCCTACACCCCGCAGGAACTGGTCCTCATCCGTCCGCCGCGCTGCCCACCAGAGTCTTGACGCCTGCCCTTAGTCGTCTCTTGACTACTCCCCAGCGATGCCGCAGAATCCGCAGGCACCACCGGTATAGCATCCTGCAGCATTGCCGTGAAGTTTCCGCGCTCCCACTGCCCTCCGTACGGCACACTCGGGACCGGGGGCATGTACGGCAGCTGCCACGTCGGCATATGAGGGCGATAGACAGGATTCGCAGCCTCTGCGTATGCCTGAGCGGGGTACCACGAATGGGCCTGCACGGGGTTGACCGCATACAGCGCGTGCCCGACCGTGCTGGGGTTGCGGGACCTGAGGAGCGGGCTCTCAAGGATGTCTCCAAGCTCGAGGGCGGCGCCAGGGTGTGCGAAGCCATGGGGCGTGCCGAACCTAGACGGATTCAAGCTCGCGGGGACGGCGTGGCAGATAGGCGAGAGAAGTAGGGCCAGTGTTCGGGATGGCAGGGGTCGAGCCACCGCTCGGCTTCCGGTTCTCGTCTTGCTGGAACTGAGAAGGTCCGTGGGTAGCTAGAGGCCCGATGGGGTACACCACGTACGGCGTGGACATGCCTAAGCCGAGAGGGTTCTGCTGAGGGAGCGAGCCGACGTCCAGTCCAGCCTGAGAAGCACGTAGAACAGAAGGGTTCGTGGCCACAGAAGTGTTATTTTCAGCGACAGAAGAGTGGGAAGGACTAGGCAAGAGACTCTCGTAGTAAATCTGGTTCTGGTGCTGCATATATGCTTTGTACGTGCCGACAGACTCCTCGATCCCGTTCGAAGGACCCAGAATACCAGAAATGCTGTCATAGAGCGCTTGACGTTCCGACCCCGAGAGTAGGCCAGAGAGATCCGGAGGCAAGCCAGTTCTACGTTCTCTTCATGTTCGTCCACTGCGGTACGCCCTGCGTGTTGGATGTTGCCTGAAGCCTCGACTACTTGACCAGACTGGAAACCTCCCGAGGGAAGAGACGGAGTTGGCACAGTAGCAGGTATGATAGGCGTAGTGCTCGCAGACGTTACGAAGGGTTGCTTGGTCTGAAAGTCCGGCCGACCAGAGACAGACGGTCCATAGTAGTAATACCAGTTGTTCAAAGGAACATCGTTCCCGCTGCTGAAGGACGCGTATTCGCCATACGCACCGACAGGATCGGTTCCGTGTTGCGCAGGCGTCAGGAGGAGGTTCGGGCTCGAGAAGCTGCTGTCACCGTCCTCACTGGCGTCGAAGGTCATGTCCGGAGTGGACGAGGGACCACCCTTCAGCCGTACTTCCCTCTGTGACTCGTCAGTCCAACCGCTGCAGTTCCAGACGAGAGCTAAACATCACCTGCGAGCGCACTGGCGTAGACTGTGCTCCTTCAGTGCGCGCGTCCTCCCTGGCGACCCTCAGCCCCTTGGTATGGTACCAGTCGTATATATGCCGGCGATTAAGGTTGAATCGCCTCTGGATGGTCTGTCGCTCCGCGAAGGACGGCATCTCCTTGCTGCCCGGGACGATCAGAGCCTCGAGTTCCGTCACGATTTCTGGACCCAAACGCGACGCCAGACTGTCGATGTTGACTCGCTTGCGCGTGTTGGACGTGGACGGACGTCCTATTTTCTTCTCGTCCGCTGGTGGGTCGGATGCATCCTTGGGGGCTTTGGAGGCTTGAGCCCGCTTGCGAGGGGCGGAGGGTTCGGTGTGAGCTGTTGTCCTGGCCATGCTGGGTATTGTTCACTATCGTTCGCTGCCTTGAAGACCGTCTTCAGAGTGTTGAGGACAGAATGTATGCAGCAATGTCGTCCTGGTCTGAGTGAAGATGGAGGACGGGGAAGAGGAAAGACGCGGCGCGACAACCGTGCACTCCCGCGCTAGCTGTGCCCTCTGACACCCCGACGTACTCATTTTGCAGAAATGGCGGTAGCAGAGATTAATTATCTACCAAACGGCAGGTCACCCGAGCTGACCATTCTTGTCTGAAAAGACAAAACAAGAACTTGGAGGTGGGAGTAGGTTACCGGGCGGTGTAGAATAGCGTCCGTGTACAGTATTCTTCGCTGGCGCTCCGTGGATTGTCTCTCATTACCACGTCCGTTTCACCACCCGCTCCGTCAAGACCTCCAGCGCACCCTTCGCATCGCTGTCCGGGAGCATCGCTAACACCCGCGCGCCTTGTCTGCGTGTCGCAGAGCGAGGTCGCGGGTGCGCTCGACGCCTGAAGATCGACGTACGAGGTCTCGGGCCTGGAATGGAATTGATCAGGATTGGTCAAGCTCGGGTTCGAGTTAAGATACACTTACAAGTTCGACATCGCCTTCTTGGGAGAACTTTCGCTTTATCAAGGGTCCCATCTCTGGGTGCTCCTCCCAAGCGAAGAGCGCAGGCCCTGTCGCGAGACCTAGCTTCAAATCGGCCCCCCCTGGTTTACCCAAGGCTGCTTCGCCAGACTCATAGTCAAGGATGTCGTCCACGAGCTGTATGAAGCTATGGTGAGTTCAATCACACTGCACAAACCACGGAGCCACATTACCTGGAATGCAATGCCGAGGTTGCGACCATACGCATACGCGACCTCCTTCCAAACCTCGCCCTCTCTGCATCCGCCAAGCACCGTCGCTGCTCGCACACCCTTCGCCATCAAGCTAGCCGTCTTCATGTACGTCTTCTGGAGATAAATGTTGAAGTAGTCCCCGGTCGCGCTCGGTGCACCCTTAAGGCCCAGCTCCTCGCCGTGTACAGACTTCAGCTGCAAGATCTCGCCCTCCACAAGGTTCGCAATGACGCTGGCAATGAGCTCGACGACCTCGCTGTCACCGAGACGCGACAGCGCCGCACTGGTACGACCCAGGAGGAAGTCGCCTGCAAGGACGGAGAGCTTGTTCCCAAATGCGACCGGAGCAGAAGCTACACCGCGGCGCAGGGGCGACTTGTCGATGACGTCGTCATGCAGAAGGGACGCGACATGGATCATCTCCACAATCTGTGCGAGGCGGATTTGGTGGGGAGCAGGCAGAGGGGGACGAGAGTGCCGGTGCGCCGTTGCTCAACGCCTCGGGCGGCGGAAGGGGTGGCTGGCGCGGTGGCCGTGGTGGCCTGATGGAGAAGACGCCTCGAAGGACGCAGTGTAGTCCGGCATGTTGGGATTGAAGTCGTTCAACACGTCCGCTCGCGTGAGTGGTCTGTCCAGCTCTTCTGTCCGCCCGCCCGCACCCTCGCATTCCGCCGCCCACTGTTTGACGTGCCAACCGCCACCCATTCCATTGTAGCCTGCGAGAACAATAGCACAAGCAGAGGCCTGAGTTGTTTTGAGGGATGCAGGAAGTAGTACTTCGCTATTTCGGAGAGCCCGGGATGTGCGGAACCCAAGAGGTTGAGCAATGTTTGGCGGAGATGTTCCAGTTGGGGTGCTAGTAGTTTATAGGGGTCTGGGCGACCAGAGCCGGGCTGTACATTAGAGGGTGGCGGTATGGGACTCGTAGGCTCGCCATGTTGAGTTGGAAGCGACCTTGGCTGCTGAGCCTGTGCGCTGTATTTTCGGCAAGCCCGCGTGACCGCGTATGTTCGTCTAGGGATCGTGCTAGACACGCGTACTTTTGGTGCCAACCAGCGTCGCATGACCAGCAGGACGCTATGGCAGCGCGTCGGGGACCGTGGCAGAGAGGGATGGGTTCGGAGGTCGACTTGAACGGGCGAGCTAGGCGTCCCGAAGCCGTCGGGCGCTGTGACGCAGACTCGCCGGAGATTGTAACCGAGAATTTGGCGCCTTTATCCGAGACGTCGCACTATTCAGGCACTACTGTCGCCTTCCAACAACCCCAGTGTTTGCACACCAACTCTATCGCCAGTATAACACTACCAGATAATATTCACACATGCCTCAATAGGCACTATTCAATTAGAGTAGGCGAAGAGAAACGAAAGCTTGATGCCTTCTCGAAGGCTGATACTATTCCTCCGATTTCGAGCCCTCGCAACGGGCGTGCTATCGCTCCAAAAGTATGCGAGTTCGGTGGGGCAGCAAAGGCGACGTACTAGTAGTAAATAGTAAAGCAACACCTCTCATTGGCTGATCAAGCCAGCCCTGAAATCCCCGAGAGGCCCGGCCTGTCGTACTGTACCGTCATCGCATACGCATTGTTGCAGACCCGAGCAAGTAACTGCGGTACCTGAGCAAGCGAAACGTCGTATATGACGTATCACCGAGCTGTGCGTTCAGGACGTGGGCCGACGTGCAGCACAGGTGCGGCAGCGAGACGCCCCCGTAGTTCTGAGACTGGCTTCCGGAGATGCTTCGCCAATTCTCGTGCCTTCGAAGAATCGCATCAGCCAGTGTTTCAAACGTACGAATCATTGTCACCTTCAGCTCCAGCTCTTCCCAAGACACGGATGAGGTACTATTCAGAGCCAAAAGCATGACGGGATCCTTGTCGCCCGTGCCATTCTCTGTGGCGTCATCATCGTACTGTTCTTCGTCGATGGGTAACACAACGACGCGTCCTACTGTTTTCCAGGCCATGTGAGATATCGCACAATATCACGTCAAGACAACAAGGACGTACCTCAGTATCGACCATCCCAGCGTCCTGCTGCCTTGTCTCCTTCCAAACTTCCCCGCCCAACCCGACGATGACGCGTACATTGTCCTTGGGTCTATGCGGATCCGCGGCAAAGGAAACGAGTTGACCCTCCGGCGTAAAGAGGGCAACCGTGTGCAGCTCAGGCAGTGCGAGCACTTGCGAGAGGAGATTGCGCAGGTTGGACAGGTTGAGCATTGGTGCGACGACGGGAGAGGTGGTGGCCGCACTCGCCGCGCCACAGGCGCGTCCCGTAACCGACGCGTCATGGCCCCCGGCCACCCCACGCAGCGTACTCTCCGAATGCCGACAATTCCTTCAACCCATGCGCACCGCAACAGGTTAGGAGGAATCACAGGTCAACTAGCCTACAGACACCACACATCGCAGTCAGCTAGTACTAGCACTACTTAGACATAACGAACTGAGGCAACAACTACTGCATACTTCATACGTCCGCGAGCTCAGAGACAGTTCGGCCAATCAGGAAAGCCATGCACCCAGAGGCGACGAAGAAAGCTATGGACAGTAATGGTGACTAGAATAAAATAAGTTCAAAGTTTGCGCGCAAGCGAGGACCAGCCAGCTTCGATGTCTGGTTACTGCCCGGGTTTCTGTCCCTGCTGTAAGGATCATCAGCACCAGAATATAATGTGTCCTGCTTACTTACCAGGTAGCCATGAGCTGCTGATAACTTGGTTGAGAGTTGTGAGACATCTGAGGCATACCAGGGGGCGGCGGATTCGGCTGCATCATTTGCTGTTGTGGCATACCGTAAGACATCGGGGGCGGCGCCTGCTGCTGATGCTGTTGTGGACGTTGCTGCGCTTGGCTGTTTTGCTGCAGCAGAGCGAGCAGGTTCGGGGCCAGGCCAACCAGAGCGGGTGGCGGCGGGGGAGGTTGCGGTGTAGAATTCTGGTGCGCCATCCCTGGATACGAACTCGCTGTTGCAGATGGTGGAGCTGCATTCGGAGGGAAGGGAGGCATGGAAGGAGGCGCAGCATAGTAATGATTGCTTGGGGGTGGTGGCTGGGGTGGCATTGGTGGCATCCCCGGTGGGGGTGGTGCCGACGCGGGAGGCGGATTGCCCAATGCCCCACCGGACATAGCCCCAGGCTGTTTCAAAGCTGCCAGCAGCTACACAAGCAGTATGAGCACCATGATGAGGAATGATTAGTACGAGCTTACCTGCTGGACCTTCTTGGCCTGTTCAAGACGTTCATCAACAGGCTGTACGAGGCAGTGAGTGATACATCTGCCAGAAATAGTGTGCCACTTACCGGAGCTGGTGGAGGACCTTGAGTGTAAGGTGAAGGCGGACCACCGCCATAGCTGGGAGGGCCGGGTGGCCCAGGAGGTCCGGACGGACCGGGACCACCATACCCGCCAGGGCCTCTACCATCAAACTTGCCACCACCATAACCGCCACCACGTCCTCTACCGCCACCACGGCCACCAGAATAATCGCCCTCATAGGGACGCTCTCTGTCACGATCTCTGCCCCAATCCCCACGACGCTCCCAGTCATCCCCTCCATAACTGCCGCGACCCCTACCACGACCTCCACCACGACCACCACGACGACCGCGTGGCGAAGGTCCTTCCCATTCTCGTCCTCGATCGTAACCCCCTCGTTCCTCGCGCCTGTCACGAATGGTCAGAAGACTCCCTGGACATGCGACTCACACTCACCTTGGCGAGGCACCGTGTTCGTCCTCTTCCTGAGCTGCGAAGACGATCTCCATTACACCATCTTGCAGTCCTTGGTGGCGTAGCCGATCATGGGCCTCATCGCTTGCCTAGGGACACGCGCTCAGCAGCTTCTCAATAGGCGAGTCACAAAAACGTACCCTTGTATCGTAGAACTCAACGAAGCGTTGGCTAACACGAGGATCAGCGATCATCCCCTCTCCGTGTTATTTTACGTACTCCATACGATCCCCTGCCGGCCTTACAGACTTGACATCACCGAATTGCTGAAACTTCCGGCGGACTTCGTTGTCATCAATCGGCTGACCTGAAGCAGAATTCCTTAGAGTCACTATGAGTGTTCCCTGCAGCTGCTATAGTTAAAGGCTGGTGAGAATCCTCGCATGTCGAACAAACAGAAGTCGGGGCTTACTTGCTGTTTGTCTTTCTCGGCCCCTCTTCCACCGTCGTCGCGGGGCAACGAGTAATGGACATCGATCTGCACACAGATTCTCAACAACGAGGCCAACCTCATGGCTGACGCTAAGCTTACCGGACGGCTGCTTATCTCCGAGCCTTGCAGTCTTTCCCTGGCTCGTTCTGCAGCACGCAGATCATACTAGAGTTACAAGAGGTCATCCTTAGCTCGCTCCCAATGAGAACCACAAGGGCCAACTCACGTAAGTGACGAACACCATCCCCCGATTAGCGATCAAATCAAAGAACGTCTTGATCTCGCCATGCTCCTCAAATAAGCCGCGGACGTGGTCACTGCTCGTCTCGTACTGTGTATTAACCAGTCATTTGATCAGCTTAGCTCAGGCAAGGCGGCCGAAACTTCGTCGGAACCCCAAACAAGACTTGCCTTAATGTTACGAATGAAGAGTGTACGACAGGGGCGCTCTCGCTGTATGCGATCCTCAATTATTGAGTCATGCACCTTTTCCTCCCTTGGACGCTGGACACGTTTAGGACGCCCTCCAAAGCCACTCTGGTCATAACCACCTGAATCGTCTAACGGAGAAATTCAACGGGTGAGAACACTGTCATGCATACCGTGGCTGGAAGGCCGAGCAAAGTGCAGATACGAAGAAGGGTTTCGCGCGAGTGCCAACTGCCTTGAAGCCAGGGCCGGTTACGAGAACGCCACAGGACCTCAGCTCAGACCGTGCTGTATTCCATGTCCGAGGAGTCGTAGAAGAGGACAAGTAATGGAGGACTCGAAACCTTGAACGAAGCCGAGCTGAAGAGACTGTTGTCCGTAGGATGAGCTCACGCCGTGACTAACATCATCGCAGCGTGCAAGCTACGAGGCATGAAGGCAGGCCGACCCAACCTGGTCTCTGAGGTGCTCCCATTGGCCTCAAGGCCGAGATACTGGATATGTGGGTTCAACATGGCTTAACTGAGCGCACCTTCAAAGTTGTCGCCATAGCCCTGACCGTACTGTCCAGGTCCGCTCGCATCGAAGTTGCCGTTCTGATAGAAGGTATCTTGCCCGGACGTAGAGTCGTAGCTGCTGTTAAAGCTTCCCATGTCCCCTCCTTGCGGAGGACCCTGATCGTATGAGGTAAACCCTCCATCATGACTGCCACCGTATTGGCCACCGCTGTGACCATGCCAATCGCCTCGCCCGCGGCCGCGGCCACGGCCAAACCCTCTACCACGGGGAGGGGCGCCCGAGTCGAAGCGGTGTGATCTGTCAGGCCCAAAACCGTTCGGAGGGCCTCCTCTTCGTGACTGTGGACTTTCGTGTGGGGTTTGATAAGGATTGTAGCGATTCATTGTCACGATGTTGAGGGTGAAACGGGTGGACGAGGGGCGATCTCAGCGATGTATTTCAGAAGTGCTTCAAAGCTGTTTTCAAGTTCAGATGACCAGCACGCTCGTCGGATTGCTCGACTGGATCGACGCGGAGCAGATGTTGTTCACAACAGACACAGAGTGAGAGGCAGAGCAGTGTAGCAGATGGCCACACCCGCGAGACAGTGACGGTCGGAATACAAGGACGATAGCGAAACGAGCGAAAACTGCTCGGCGCATACGGACATAGCGCCGTGGGAAACCTTCCTCTTTGGGCCCGCTCCTCGAGGTGCACCGCTGACGCTGCGCCCTGCGGCCATATCGTATCGTTCTGCAGGCTCGTATATCCCCCTCCTCGCCATGTCTAAGCAGCTGCAGTTCAAGCTTGTTCTTCTCGGTGCGTACATCTTTGCTGGGTGACGTGGGCCTCGCTTAGCGACGGTCGTGTGCATGCAGGAGAGTCTGCTGTCGGCAAGTCCAGGTAACTCGTGCCGTATTCATCGTGCCACAAGAGCTAACGTTGTCACCTTACAGTCTGGTGTTGCGTTTCGTGAAGGACCAGTTCGATGACTACCGGGAAAGCACTATTGGCGGTATGTGGTGCCTAGATCATGACTACGTGGAGGCGGCTGAGCTCAGTGCATCCCAGCTGCCTTCTTGACGCAGACTGTCACGCTCGAAGACCAGACAACGGTCAAGTTTGAGATTTGGTTAGTATTCTATTGAAAGAGCATGATTCACCTCCCTAAATGCACGCCCAGGGATACCGCTGGTCAAGAACGGTATAAGGTACGTGTCTTGCCGTAGTCCAGCACGCAGTCACTCATGTACTTCGCAGTCTCTCGTATGTCACCCTCGTCTGTACCAGTCAACAATACAAGATACTGACTGACCAGCCAGGCTCCCATGTACTACCGCAACGCAAATTGCGCAGTAGTCGTCTACGACATCACGCAGTCCGCATCTCTAGAGAAGGCCCGTTCATGGATTCGCGAGCTCCAGCGCCAAGCAGACCCTTCCATCGTCATTGCTCTCTGCGGCAACAAAGCAGACTTGTCCGCCCGACGCCAGGTCTCGCAGGAGGAAGCACAGAAGTACGCAGACGAGGAGGGCTCATGTGGGGCGAGACTAGTGCTAAGTCCGGCGAGGGTGTGCAAGAGATCTTCACTGCCATTGGTAGGTTCCACCACGAGTTTCGTCCGATCACACGCTTACACCATGCTTAGCCAAGAAGCTACCGCAGAACGCGCCAGCGTCCGCAAGAGCGGGTGGCCGGGCGGGTCCGTCGGGGAGATCTGGCGTTGATCTGAACAAGCAAGCCAGCGCTGCCCCAGGCCAGAACGAGCCATGCAACTGCTGAGCGTTCTTGAGCTCCCGTGGTCCCCTGGTGCCTGTTGCGCCGGTCCGTCGTCTCTCCGTTCTACTTACCCACGCCGTCGCTTTGCTAGACCTCATCTTCACACTGTTCTACCACTTTCTGTACTATAGGTTCACATCGTCGTATTCTCAGTATTATATGGACCTACCAGAACAGCATTATCGATGCCAGGTTGCCGGTGTTGCTTTTGACTCGCTGAGGCTGTTTAGATCAATGATTGACTCTGGAGGCGTGCTTCAGTTAGTCTCGGAGGCGCCGCGCGTATATTGGTTGCTGGCGATTGTAAGACCCAGACACAGAC
This sequence comes from Fomitopsis serialis, assembly GCF_022376445.1. Lineage (NCBI taxonomy): Eukaryota > Fungi > Basidiomycota > Agaricomycetes > Polyporales > Fomitopsidaceae > Fomitopsis > Fomitopsis serialis. The sequence goes on from NW_025954979.1 coordinate 171,418, forward strand.
TACTCACTGTACCATGATTTCCTCCTTCTAAGGAGCCCATTGCGAGATTGTAAGTACATCCTCCCACTTCGCCGCGTTTCGGAAACGCCCGTACGATTCAAAACACCCGACCTGCCCGACTCTCGGCGACAAGGGAGCGCTGGAAGAGCTACTAGCCACTTACTGTATGTCGCCACCAGTACAGATTGGCGGCGTGTCTCCTCGCTGAAGTGTAATTGTGCTTGCATCAGTTGATGGCTAAACGCAAGAAGATCTCGGGTCTCGATACCGTCGAGCTGTCTTGGCGCTTCAGTTCGTCAAGCAATGGTGAGAAAAACTCGACGGGGGACCCGACGCAAGTGATGGTGAGGCAGAAGGGACGGACATTGATGCCGTAGACTCGTTCATATCCCTTATGGAGTCCAGGCTCGATGCGACAAAGGTGCGCACCGATTATTCACTGTCTCTCCCTCAAACTGATCTGTGAGATATTAGGTTTGGGCTTCTCTGCTGTCGACCAAGCCCTCTTTCAAAAATCGACATCAAGTCTGCCGGTAGACTGCAAGGAATCTTCCCGACGATGTTATCCAAGAGAAAATCCAACAAGCCCGCAGCAGTGCAGCCGAGCATGTCATGTCATCGCGCAACTTATATGCAACGTTGAACTTTCTTTGCAACATACTTTGTCTGAGGTCTGTCTTCCTGTTGCCTTGCATGAATTACTACTGATGAACTATTACTACACAGTCGGAAGCTCTCGCACGCCTGTGGATTGATAGTGTTCTATTTCGAGTTACAGCTATGATTGAAGGCAGCAAGCGACTTATTATCGGAGGGGAAGTCTTCGCCGCTGATGAGATCGTCGCCACGGAACCTCCTAAAGTCTCCATCGGTGGCCACAACGACTATGTTCTCTTTTTCGTCGACGAAGGCATAGCTTGTATGCACTTATATGCTGACGAATAGAGTGGCCTCTACTGACTATGTGTCCGCTTGCAGCTGGGATCCTGGGGGAGAAGAATTTTGCACGTGCTCTGGGGCTACTTCGGAGCCGCTCGATGTACAAGGTCTTTTTGTGGCAGAAGCAAAGGGCCAGAACGAGGACTTGGTCGACCATATTCCTCAAGTCATGGTGGAGATGCAAGCTTGTGCAAAACGTTTGAAGTACGCCCTACACGGTCGCCTTTGATTCCTATGAGCCTGATTTATGAGACGGATTACAGGTCACGGCACATCCGCGGTACAATAACCAACGGCAGAGCTTGGATTTTCTTGTTGCTAGAGCTGAACGACAACTTCGTTGGCGGACGATATTGGGCATCTCAGCGGTACGAGATCAAGACGAATTACACCGATTACGACACACAGACTTTGTCATTGAGCATAGCGTAGACATGATCGTTGCAATCCTGGCACATTGGGTATGTCTGAAACTCGTTGGCTACTAGTAGCATATCACTTCCTGACGACTGATGTGCACTTATGTAGGTGAGCCATTGCGCTGAGAGTTTGGCTGAGGACGACTGGTTTAAGGCAGTGTCAAGACAGTATTAGTCTATCATCACAGTCTCTACGTTGACCAAGCCAGCTCTGTCAGCTTCATTACGGTCTCGCCCCACTCCCCTCAGTGCAAGTACCGTTCACGCTGCAGATTCTTGTATTATATCGTGTACATCACCAACCCTCAGGACATCGGTATCACACCATGTACGCGTCGCTGTGTCGGGCTACGGGCAACGTCCACGGCTTGCCTACTACACTGCTGATTTCGCAAAACGTGAGCAAGGATATCACCGCCATCGGTGGCGGCACTTCGAGTATGTATGGTTAACAATGCTGATTCGTCCTTTTGCCTTCGTCGAAAAGTTCAGCGTTAATCGCCCTGTCTGAGCGGATTTCATCGCGCAAGTGGCGTCAGTGTTACTACATATCGCTGCCCTAGCGCGGCTTCGGGGTGCTTCGTTTCTTTCCCTTTCGGACAAGAGATTGGGTTGCATTTAGCGACCGCAATGGCGAACAACGTTGTTGTATGTGTGAAGAGGAAGCAGCTACACCAAGAGTATGCAGGATATCGCGATGTCCATGATCAGTCCAAAGAGAGAGTAAGTATATCGAGTGATCCTTCCGAGCAGAGAGGCATATTCGCCACGTTAACAGAATAAGTTACACACCAACCCAGGGGCGAGAGGGAGCACATCAAGGCAACGACTCAAGTACCTTCTTCAGATTCGCGATGTCCAGCTCGCTCTGGTGGGGCAGCGCGCCAAAGTTCTGGTCCTGCGCGATGCTCGTCACGTTCGCCTCGACGAACTCCGCCGTCTGCGGGTCCTCCGCGAAGTCGTACGCGTGCGCCTGGTGCCGCAGCATCTCCTGCACCGCGCCGTACCACTTCTCCCGCTTCGCGAAGTGGATCAGCTGCTGCTCCGTCTCCGGCGAGGGCAGCGTGTCCGGGAAGTGCTCCCTGACGTGCGCGACCAGCGCGAGGTACGGCTCGACGTACGGGACGCACGGCCCGTCGACGGATTCCTGCTGTGCGCAGTAGGGTAACTGGTCACCTGCGGGCTCGTTGAGCAGCGCCATCGCCTCTTGTTGTGTCCCACGTGGTAGATGGGCCCAGAGGAACTGTGAACGAGCGATCGCGGGATCAGAGAGGGCCGCCGTGATCCCACTCAATGACGAGAAGTTGCAGAGCTCCTTGCATCCCTGATAGCAGCATCTCAGCATCGCACCGGATCTGGAACGCGGAGCATCTCACCTCAGCAACGTGTATCCAGAACTCCAGCATCTCCGCTCTGCGGCTGAGCCCATCCACGCCGAGCAAGCTCGCTCTCACCCACCCCGTCAGCCTCGCACGCGCCATGCAGAACGCGGTCAGGTTCGGGATGCCGTCTGCTGCGCCCGGGTTCTTCCAGTGCATGCACTCCCGCGGCTCCAGCTTCGCGTACAGCCGGTGCTCGTGGAGGCATAGCTGTCTCGCGACAGCCATCGGCTCCAGGCGCCCAAAGTCGTTCCTCGACGCTTTGCGCTTGAGTTTGCGCCTCGCCGTGCCGGGTGTCGGAGGGGTGGCCGACTTCGTGCCCAACTGCAAAATACATTTAGCACCACGGCATAGTGAGCAGAATCGGCGAACCGTACATGCCGCTGCAGCGAGTCCAGCATGCTCCGCGCCATCGCGACGAACGGCGACGTGAGCGACGACAGGAACTCGACGAGCCGCCCGACGATGTGCGGCTCGTCGCGGAGCATGCCGTACTCCTCGAACCACATCTTGAGTATGAACAGGACGCGCCGCTGCATCGGCTCGAGCCTCTGCTCGCGCCACTGTTCGAGGTCGAGGTCCTCCTGGCTCCCGTCCGGGGGGCGCTCCGTGTGGAAGAGGTCTTCCAGCAGCGTGAAGACCTCGTCCGCGTTCGCGAAGGACTTGTACGTCATGAAGAACGCCCGCTGAAAATTGCGCATCTGCACCGGGTCTGCGAACACACGCGGGGGCGCATGAGCACGTCTTGTCATCACGTCGGATGCTGCGTTCCTTACCGTGCGTATCTAGTGTCAGCCGCTCGATGAGCGCGGGCAGGGTCCCCGCGACCACGCTCCCATCTTCCGCGAGCAAAAGCTCATCCTGTTCCTCCACAGGCCGCAACCTCGACGGACTCAAGTGCGTCGTCGCCTCTCTCTCTCTCTCCCTCGTCTCTTGCCTCACCAGAGGCGCCCTCGGGATCAACGGACTCCTCGGCAAGCCCTGCCTCGGTATTCCGACCCGACTCCCCGGCACCAGGGGGTCCGCCGAGACCGGACTCCCCACAATCGGGATGCCTATCAGCGGGCTGCTCGCGAGGGGGCTGCCCACGAGGAAATCCAGGTTCACCGCGCCATCCGACTCGAACAGCGTCGTGAGCCGGTTGAGCGACGGGCGGTCGTCGATGAGGACGGGCCGCCGCCGGAGCTGGCGGTTCACGACGGGGCTGACGGGGTCGGAGTGGCTCCGCGCGTGGTCGAAGGACTCGATGAGCGCGGGGGACGCGCGCAGCGGCGAGGAGTGCCGCTGGATCTGCAGCGGCTGCGTCGGCTTGAGGTTCAGGGAGAGGAGGATCCCGTCCTTGGAGGGCACCGGGGGTGGCTCCTCGTCCGGCACCTCGGTGGGGACGCCCGAGGCGTGCTGGGAAACGGACGCGTCGGCCGCTGGCGAAGGCGGGAGGTCGACGTCGGGCTCGGAGCGTGCGTCGTCTATGCCTTCGTGGGGAGGGACGAGCGGGCTGAAGAGCAGAGGCGTGCCTTTGGCGTCGGAGCCGGCGAAGAGTCGCACCGGTGCCTAGTGCGAGGGTGAGCGACCGCTCCGAGATGGTGAGGCGAAGCTCAGAGACATACCTGGTCACCCTCCGTCAGCGGCATCCATTCTAGTGATGTGGGTTCCTGCTCGGGCGTGCTGAGGAACGACCCGCTCCTCGAGGACATATCTGATGTGGGCGAGACGATACGCGCATCGTCCTTGACATGGAGTTGCTGCACGACTCTCTCGGAGATGGGTTCAACGAAGGCTTGTGGTATCCACCCCACCCGGTTCTCGCCCGAGCGCAGAGCAGCCCACCAACCCTGCAGAGCGTCCCCGTCGTGAGCGAGGATGTCTTAGCATGGAGCGCGCACTATGCACTCACCGAATCCTCGCGCTTGATGATCTCGAGCACCTCGTTCTTCTTGAACGACAGCTGATCAGTGTCGGCTGCCTCGTAGTCATAGAGGGCCAGGACGTGGAAAGTCTCCGCGCTGAATGTGGACGGGGAGTCTGTCAGGGTTGTCGAGGTATCGCCGCTCAAGACGACGTTCGCAGAAGGCAGCGCAGAGGCAGGCGTATGTAGCTGCTTCCTGTAGCTAGACAACGAGGAGTCGATCCAGAGACGGGGAAGGCCCCCACGCCTGACAGATTGCGTGCGGGCGACAGTTGACATTAGCCGGCGTGTGTATGCAAGTACTGTAGGCCAGCTCAGAGACCAGCACTGCAGCAGGAGCGTAGGGCGAGGATGAGTCCAGGACGCCGGCGGTGAAGCTGAGCCTGCAGACGTTCGCCGGGTCGACGCGGCGAGGAGGACGGGGAGATCAAGGCGGACGAGCACTTTCTCATAGGCGGCGACGTGCCGTCGGCGGCGGCTTTCCCCATGTCGGGCGAGGCCCACCGCTGCGGTAGGCGATAGGCTGAACGACGACACGGCGACCATCACCACCTCCCAGATCCTCCCTCCGATCCAGGCACTCTCCTGATCGCCCCACTCACGTGCCCGTCCTCCGTCTGTCCACCGCCGTCCACGTCGCTCGCACACTCACTCCTGCGTATGCTCAGGGTGTCGTAGCAAAGAACGTCCACTCTTTCACTCGGCACAGGCATCGAGTGGCCACTGAAAAGAGACAGACGAGCGATCATCATCATATCATCCATCAACGTTCACCTGGATTACATCAGTAAGTAGTCCCTTTTGCTCGATGGATGTGACAAAGCGGCGGTCGTCAATAAACGCTGCGCAAGGCCAAGGACCCACTTGTAGCCGCGCCACGAGCCATCATTGCTCGGTGATTGTGAACTCCTGTGCTCCTTTCAGCCTGGCTGCATGGCGGTCTAGTCGGTGTCAAATGGCAGAGTATTGTGTAAGACAAGGTCGAGCCGACGCCAGTCATCCTTTCCGGGATAGATGAATGACAGAGACCACTCGTAGGCAAGGACACGACTGGGGATAGCACACCTTGACTCTCCCACCGGACCATCCTCATCACGCTCGCGATCAAGCCGCGGTCTACCTCCGTACACCCGTATCCAGAACGACGGCGGCTGTGCATCGCAGTTGTGATGCCTGAGCGATGAAAAATGGGTTCATTTGACCAAGATGAGGACGTGCGCATAGACTCGGGATGGCACGCTTGCATGGAGCGGCGCCTTTGCGAATTCGTCCCTACCATGGCAGAGATTATCACGGCGCCGCCGCTGGAGGTGGCCTGGCACCTAACCTGAAACTGTTCTCGAGATGACTGTGCGGAATTGCAGTGAGGAACAAGGCGAGGGGACAGGACCCACTGGCAGGATGAGCGGAGAGTGGCCAAGTGAAGGGCAAGAGCCAGGCTTCAGCCAGGCACCGATTGGTGGGAGGCCCGCCCACCGCCGGCCCCGTCCGACAGATGCAATCTCGGGCGCCTCCGTGCCAAGGCCGGCTCCGTGAGTGCCTCGGTCACGACGTCCATCCTCGTACCGGTACGCACAGATCGTCCTTCCACTCACCAGGCTCTCTACCGATCAGTCGAGATGGCGCCCTGGGCGTCGGCCAAAGCAAAGGCAAGGGATGCTCTCCCTTCTGCGCACGGGCGACCCGCTTGACCTCGCTCCTGGGATAGGTCCAACTCCGGTGCGCCCCTTCTCCATCCCCGTCGCCCGTCGCTCTGAACGCGCGCGATCCGCTCGTCAGGTTGGCCATACAGCGCCTGCGCACTCTCCAGGAGAAGAAGACGGCGCAGGCAAAGACCGCGCGCCGCGATATCGCGCTGCTCCTCGAGAAGAGCAAGATCGAGACGGCGAGGATCAAGGTTGAGAACAGTGCGTGGCGAGGCCCGGCCGTGCGCCTTCATGTACCCGGTGGCTGACGAGGATCGTCGCAGTCATTCATGAAGACATCTACATCGAGCTTCTCGAGCTCCTAGAGCTCTATTGTGAGCTCCTGCACGCGCGGTCCGCCCTCCTCGATCAGAAGTAAGTCCGCCGGTTCATGTCCCCCACGCGCATTCGCCAGTACGCGTGCCGGTGCTGAACATCGATCACCTGAACCAGCACGAAGGAGCCGGACCCAGGGGTAAGCGAGGGGGTCTGCAGCGTCATCTACGCCGCCCCTCGCACCGAGCTCAAAGGTCAGCTGCGGGTCTATTGTCCCGACCTCCTAGCGCGCTGAACCACTACGTCCGACAGAACTGCACGTCCTGCGCGAGATGCTCATGCACAAGTACGGGCGAGAATTCGCCATAGGCGTCATGGAGAACAGGGACGGCTGCGTCAACGAGCGGGTGAGCTCCGGGCCAATCGAGACGCGGGGCTTACGTCTGACCGCGGCACGCCTTACGTCCAGGTCGCCAAGAAGCTCGCGGTGTTCACGCCCGCGCCCGAGCTGGTCGATGCGTATCTCGCGGAGATCGCGAAGGGCTACGGCGTGAAGTGGACGCCGCCGACGAGAGGCGACGGCGACGATGCCGGCGGCGATGGCGGGGTGGAGGTCAGTGCGGCCCCTGGCAGATCTATGTATCCTAAGTGACATCCACCGTGCACGCAGGAACCCACGGCCGAGAAAACCTCGGCACCAACATCACCCATGAGTGCAGAGAAGATATCGGCGGAGGCAAGGAGCGCGGGCGTGCGGACGCCCAAGCTCCCCGACCTGCCCCCAACGGAGGAGGACGAGGGCTCCCCCGGGGCCGATCCCAAGCCCGCCGACGACTTCGAGGCACTGGCGAAGCGGTTTGAAGCACTCAAGAAGCGATGATTCATACAGGGCTGCGCAGCAGGCCGAAAGTAGCACCGACGTGCCACCTAGACATCACTGATAAGACGCCTTGGTAGGCTGCCAAGCGCCCCCGGCGTGGCAGCCTAGCAAGGCTGCAAACCCTTCTAAACGCCATCTGCCAATTTCTGGGCAGTTTCCCCTCGCCCTTTTCCTCTATAAGGTAACAATCCCTTCTGCCCCTTCGCGCACGCCCAAGTTCCTCCGGCGGCCCACGTGCTGCGTGGCTGAGGGCGCTCCCCGATCAAGGATCTCGTATCCCGATCCCCCGCGTCGCGCCCGATGTTCGGTAAGCCGCTGCCGCCCCCGCTGAGCTCGCCGCCACCGCGTACGCGCCCACAGCGTTGCGCTCGCCGTCGCCGTCGACGACAACGACGGGCTCCGCGAGGGTGTCGAGTCCACACCGACTCGGATGCTGCCGAGTGGTGCGTTCCCGAGCCTCGCGGGCACTCCCACGGCTGTTGATGGGGAGATTCCCACGCATGCTCGCCGCCGCGCCTGGCGCTGTGCTCGCTGTCGACGACGACGAGCTCGAGTATCTCGCTCCCCTGTCCGTTCCTCGTCGCGATTTTGTGCTACATACATATAGTATCAATTTGAACACTGTATATAGGCCTCTATTGTATATAGAATCAGTAGTTACCTCGGAATTGTATGAATTTACATCCAGTTATGCCTGTGCATTATGCATGGATAGAGCGGTCAAAAGCGAGAAGAATGTGCTCTTTTATACTCATTGTTACTACTGTTATGATACATAACTAGTCTCTCAATACTATAGGCAAGCCATCCTGCCCTGTAAGTGAAAACTCCGCCATAAGTGGCCATGTATAACATCTCAACCAATGTACTGGTACTCAAAAAAACAGTACTAATATACTCATTGAATGCATGCATGCTTACTCACTACTTGTTGTACGGTCTCTGTAGCAACTGGGGTTGATAGAGGTCAAATGTAGGTGGAATGCCACACATATGGCTGGCTCTGTTGCACAGCATCTAATGCATGTATATACACAGATCTTGAATGTTTTGGCATCTATTAGTGCTAACAAACAATGCTAGGGTATAAAAACATAACAGGATTGTATGCACACCATGCGATGCGATGATGTTCGCACTGGTGGCTGACCCAGTGGCTGAGAAAAAGAGTGAGTCGGAATCATGCACCTCGTCCTTGATTGGCGTCGGATAAAACGGAAATAGTACCCACTAATGGTAAAACAATGTTAGTACTTGTCCGAAGTTGTTTTGAGTCAATGAGGTGACAGCCGGTGGGTCTGTATGCAGAAGTGGTCGTAGTGGCGTGAAAGCGCCCGTACACTCGTTAAGTGTGCAATGCACTCGAGCGATGTTCACTCGGGCACCGCTTCGGGCATGTCCCCGAACTGCCCGAGATGATGTTCGTCTCGCTCTACACGACTTCCTGCTTGTCCAATCCCAAAGAGACCTCACATATAGCATTGAGATATACAATACATACTGTATACCAAGTTTGGAGACAATCCAACCACAGGGTATGACGTGATAAGTTCTTCTCCTTCCTGTAGCCACCTATAGCTAATTGAATGAATGCCCTTGTCATCTCATCTCAGAAACTTATTGTAAGTGTAATTCCATACAGATATGATGCCAATGTAGATTCTGAGAAGTTGTCATAATGTCTGGATGCATGTAGAGGCTCCAAATGAATGGATATGCTTTTTGTACATGTGAACATCCTCATAACATTGAGGCACATATACTAGTCCTGATACTGTGAGTATACATAAAACAGTACATGAATGTGCTTGCAACATACTGGTAGAGCTTTCATGAGCTACAGTGGAGAGGTTGTAATGTTATGCATGCCCCCTTATGGCGAAGTTTCGCATTTTGGGGCCAGTAATCCTTCATCAAACACTATCTATTGCTTGTGGATAATCATACCAGTTATCTAGAGTTTATGAGAGCATATTATGCTCACTTCTGACCGCTCTATTGATGGGTACTAGGTAGGCATTACTGGGGAGATAGTCATACTATTCCGAGGTAACAACACATTGTATACACTTTATAAGCCTATATACACTTTGAATATCACTACTAGATACATGGCTCAAGAAATTGTGGCAAGAAACGAAGAGGGGAGCGAGATACTCGAGCTCGTCGTCGTCGACAGCGAGCACAGCGCCAGGCGCGGCGGCGAGCATGCGTGGGAATCTCCCCATCAACAGCCGTGGGAGTGCCCGCGAGGCTCGGGAACGCACCACTCGGCAGCATCCGAGTCGGTGTGGACTCGACACCCTCGCGGAGCCCGTCGTTGTCGTCGACGGCGACGGCGAGCGCAACGCTGTGGGCGCGTACGCGGTGGCGGCGAGCTCAGCGGGGGCGGCAGCGGCTTACCGAACATCGGGCGCGACGCGGGGGATCGGGATACGAGATCCTTGATCGGGGAGCGCCCTCAGCCACGCAGCACGTGGGCCGCCGGAGGAACTTGGGCGTGCGCGAAGGGGCAGAAGGGATTGTTACCTTATAGAGGAAAAGGGCGAGGGGAAACTGCCCAGAAATTGGCAGATGGCGTTTAGAAGGGTTTGCAGCCTTGCTAGGCTGCCACGCCGGGGGCGCTTGGCAGCCTACCAAGGCTTCTTATCAGTGATGTCTAGGTGCGACGTGCATTCTCTTGAGTCTTCCTTCCGAATCTTAGTGTTGGCTTCTTGCGGGCACGCGGTGGAGGCCTGGCCCAGCTACGCGGCCGTCGGACATTATATATCGTTTGTACACTTGTATTGCTGTCGAAGCTACTATAGGACATGCTTACTGTAGGATCTGCAGTGGTGTAAGGAAGTATCGATATGCTACCTTCGCCTCGACCGCCGCGCTCTGAAACCGGGAACCTCGGACGGAAGTCGCACCGTAGAAGCTCGTGGCCCGTGTCTTACCGCGCTTCATGCAGTCACTGGCGCACCTCCTGCGCGTCGGCGTTCAGTACGAGGTCCATCAACGGCGCATTAATATTGCCGCATAGCCGATTTTGAAGGACACTCAAAGCCTCTGCCCGATAATCTCCGGCCGCATAGGAATTCCTTAGACTCGGAAGAGCCACGCTCCCTGGGAGATCAGTCCTCGGATCACCACCACTCCTCAGATTTTCAGATCTCGCAGGACGTGGTCGACCATAGCGTCGCGCGTGCGGCTTGCGCTTGGGCCCGGAGGAGCTCTGCTTTGCATGACACGCGCGTCGCGTCGACTCGCGAGCGGGAGAACCTCGTCGACAGAAGGGTTCCAGTCGCATGTTGTGGCTTCGTCGCCTAAGGACGTTACGGTAGGGCTCGGCCGAGATTTCGGGCCCATGCAAGTACTTACGTAGGCGGGCCTGTTTTGTACTGGTCGGCTGGGCGATACCGCCGGGATCAAGTCCGAGTTTTACGGGATTCGAGATCGCGCACTAAGTGAGAGTGGGGGCAGCACTGGGCAGCAGTTATCGTCCCCGGCCGCGACGGTCGCGGCTTTGCCTCAGGTCCTAAGCTATCGAGATCCTGTTTGTGGCGCTTTCAGGCTTTGTAGAAAAACATGTACAGAAACCTCGGTCTGCGCGCGGTTCGCCTGGGACCGTACGCGATATCGCTCGACAACAAAACGGCCGTGCGGGCCCACAGTGGTCCTGCGGCTGACCAGTGTCGTCGTCCGGCTTGGCGCGGCACCGTGAGATGGGCACATGAGGCCCGTGCATTGTGGGACAATTCCACTCGGGATCGCCTTGATCCTGGCCATGGCGGTGTTAGTCGAGATCTGTCTCTGAATGAATGAGGACGCACCGGCGGAGGACGAGCCGACGTCAGTGTCCGCATGCCTGGTCACGCCATGAGGCGCCGCGGCCGTGCTGGGATGTGCGACGGATCCTCCGGGGACACCGTCTTGTCTAACGGCGAGCTCGGGCTGGTGGGGTCAGTGGCCCTGTTGTGTTGTACGTGTCGAACTGGTTCCGGATGTGTAGTCCGCTTTTCCCGGACTCGCGCAGGAGGTCTGATTTTGCCTCACTTTGCGCACCGCCGACCGGCGGACCGAACTGAGCCCAGTGCATGATAGCCAGTGCATTGTCCTGCATATGTCTAACACTGCAGCGAGGTATACGAGGAGCCAACGTGCATTAGAGCGTGGCTCGCTTAGGCGGAGGCAGTGGCGAAGTTCGCCTGATAAGTCTGCAGGACGACCTGATGCCGAAGCTGCAGATGCTCACTTGGTGCCACTCACCTTCCGATCATCTTTCCATGCTGGACCGCCGTGTACCAACTAACGTAGCGGGTGAGACCAGCCCGTCAGGTTCCCCCGCAACGCCAAGCAAGTGGGCCACGATGACGCGGGTGCAGTTCCAGAAAGAGAGACACCTCCCTTTCACTCAGAACACAAGGCGAGAGAGAAGGGGGGTCTCGGAGATCGCGCGTACCCTGAGCTCGTACTGTATACATACTCGCGATGGAGAGATCAATGCCGGGCCGTGTTTAAATGCTTCTGCCACGTTCGATGAGACGAGCTGTGAGATTCCGATAGAGGACGATGCACGCACCGCCGTAAGCAAGGCAGCCACGCCAAGGGTGCTTCCAAGGTGCTTCCCCGAGAACGGAGCGCTGGGCGAGGCCCAGATGGAGGACACCTGAGTCCGCCGCCGCCTATTAGGGCCGCTGAAGGGTGGGTAAGCTTCTGGAAGACGTCGACAGTAGGAATTCGCAAGATGTGGACTGTCGAGCGTGGAGGTGGCAACCAGGTATCAAATTCGTAGTCAAATGTGCGCGGTGAGAGGGTGCGTACCTCACTAGACAGTGAATCGTATGTACGGACGGATGGTGCAAGGTGATATGACACACGGAGCAGGAGGCTAATCGGCGACGCCGACTTCATTAGTTCGGCTCGGACTTGTATTGGATTTCCCCCCTCTACCGTTGTTTTATGGAGCGCGACAGGTACAACAATAAGCAGTCTGGTCAGATTTGACAGACACGGTGTGTACGTTGTGCCACTCGCCTTACACAATATTTCATACCGCCGGGGCCCGATACACCATGACGATTTAAAGGCTGCGCAGATTGGAGAAAGATGTTCGCTGCCTCTTTCGTATATGAATGGATGGTTTTTGACCGAGTCTTTTGGCACGACCTCTCGAAACAGTGAAATCTTATAGATTACCACTTTTCGGGCATCACGCAGCATGGGCGCGCAGGCTCCCCGCCGGCCGACTGGCACTGCGTATTCGCAATTACCTAGCTGGACAAACGACACAGCAAGACAACACGGCACGGCGCAGCTAACGAGGCGGCTAACCCAAGAGCACGCCGCTCCGCTACTTCCATCTCTCCGTTTGCTTGTGAGTTCATTTGCTGCATGGGGAACGGTCGGTGCGGTGACGGTCGGTTCAACCGCGGCGATACGTCTGTCGGCAGAGGGAGCCGGGTGGTGCGGCGAAAGCCTCTCCAGCGGACGCACCAGGGACTCTAGGGCACGACGCGAGAAAGTCAAGTCGGGAACGAGAGATCTGTGCAGTGCTCAGTGAGTTAATCTCGTATAGGACAGATTTGATAGGTTAACGGTACTGCTGGTGGAGGCGCGGAAGGAAGAGCGGCGATTCTACATCCGCCGACGAAGAGCCTGGGCTGCCATGCGTGCATCATCTGAGGCAGTAGACGGTCGCGGCATCGGCACACCCGCTACAGCGGGATTCTACGGATGCGGCGAGCCATGGACATGCTGCCCGGTCTCGGTCAGTATCAGGATCGCGCGTCACAACTTGCATCGCGGCGCTGGCTAGAAGCGAGCCAGAGCGCGGATGTAGGCTTGCCGCATTCGAGGAAAGCAGCCCGCACCGCAACCTAAAGTGAGAGAGAGATGTTCGTGGGTGGGCAGATGCCCTGGGAGAGGGAGCTGAAGAGGAGGTCGGAGTGCGCGCCGGGGGACGAGGAAGGCTTTGTCAGAGGCAACTCTAAAGAAGGACGTGTATTCTGCAAGGGAGGAGGGTCGAACTGGGAAGTGGCAGTCGGCAATAGGGCCACGGCCCATCAACATGCAGCTGGTCGGTGACCGGAGATGAGCTGCAGCCAATCAGGGGCGCCCTTCGGCCGGCGCTCGTGCCACGTGCCCTCCGATTTTTACGGGTGTCTGGTAGCTCGGTCGCCGCGCCCTGCTCCGCCGTTCGCAGGACAGAGCCAGTATATATAATGCCCTCGCGCCGTCCCTGTCCCGCCCCTCCCTATGACTGCCCTCGCCCGCCCCATCTACGCCGCTCACGCACCAGGCTCCATGCACACCGTGTCTCCCCCGTCCGAGGACGAGAGCGACGCGTCCTCCGTGATGTCCACTTCGACCTGTTTCGTGGCCAGTGCAGGGACTTCCGCCACCTCCCACGACTTGGAGATGCGGTCCGTGTCCCCAGCGCCTTCGGTATATTCCATGACAAGCTCGCTCCGCGCGGCATCATACCGCCACGAGTACGGAAGAGGCATCAACAACTATTCGGAGGTGTACCGCTTACCTGCCGACGACGAGGAGTTTGAGCGCCTCGGTACGTTCGGACGCGTCCGACCCCTATATACCGCGTCGCTCGTCCGTCGCCGCGTTCGGGCCCCAGCTAACGCGCCGCCCTCAGACCAGCAACACAACATCTTCATGGAGGTGATGGGCAAGTACCCGCCGCCGCTGGCGCAAATACTCGCGGACGATACGCCTGGGGAGCCGAAGACGTGCGTTGACCTGGGCTGTGGAAGCGGAAGCTGGCAAGTGATCTCTCCGCTGCCGTACGCACGGCGCTGACGGGATGGTGTGTCGCCAGGATACTTGATGTGTCGCGCGACTTTCCGCACTGCAGCACCGTCGCAGTGGACTTGGTTCCCATGCAGGCCCTGTGAGTTCTGTCCCAATCCGTCCTTACACCCGCAGGTCCGCGGAGGATTGACCTCATATTTCCTTATATAGAAACATGCCGCCGAATCTCAGGTTAGCGAGATCCCGTCCCTTCTGTGACTGATCAGAACTTGATGTGCTCACCCTCCTTCGCCGGTGGCTCTACAGGAGCGAGGTCGACGACATCAACCTTGGCCTCCAGCACTTTTTCGGCGACTTCAACGTCGTCCACGCTCGCTTGATCTCGTCTGGGGTAAGCCTTCCTTCGGGTCCGAGACCGCGCCAGATCCGCCCCCGATCAGCCCCGCAATCTCCGTCCCCGATCTTATTGATTGCCTTTCGTGGCTGACGCTTATTGCGATCTCAGATCCGGGATTACGAGGGGCTGGTCGATCAAATGTCCCAGTGCCTGCGCTTAGGGGGCCTCCTCGACCTTATGGAGTTTGATTTCCGGGTATATGGCGTCGACAAAAAGCCGATCCTTACGGAGGACGCATCGTGGCTCGCGCACTGGATGAACTTGTGCCACAAGGCCGTCCACCGCAATGGCGGAGAACCAGACGCTGCGAACCATCTCCATCGATGGGTGTTACAGAGCAACGCGTTTGAGGACGTTGCATACCGGGAGTTCTGGTTCCAAACTTCTCCCTGGAGAAGTGGCAATGATGCCGCGACTGTTCGGCAGAATCGCATCGCGCATGTCTTCAGGGACGATATATTGGTGAGTGGACGTAACCACTGACAGCTCCCCAGATGCTGATCCTGCACAGGCATTCCTGCGGTCGGGCCGCCCATTGCTTCTTGGCAGCGGGGTGCCAGAGGATGTCGTCGATGAAGTCGAGGAGAACGCGCGTGTTGAGCTCATGGAAGCACGGACTCAGACATACATTCGCGTCGAGAACGTTTACGCACTGAAGAGGCGCGACTAATCGTGGTCACGGTTTGCTGCAATTCGGACGGTACTCTATTCGCATTCTTAATTGCAAGCGTTTGTGCATTGCGTTTGTATATCATTATTACGTCCTGGTCGGACCTAGTTTACGTCGTAGTGTATAACAGGAATCCTCGTGTCTCAGGGTAACAGCAATCTCATCCTCGTAATTGCAGTCCATTCGAGAACCAACCTGAGCTTGGATGACTTGACTGTATACACGGACTCGGACACTTGTGGCCGCCGTATGGTAACCACGTGCCCGCCGCACCTTCATGGTCGTCAGCGTCTAACGATCTGGATCTCAGAACTTGCTCTACACAATGAGCTCGGATCAGCAGCGCGTCATGCAACACATATTGCACTCAAATTCAGCCAATGCTGAGGAGATCCTTAACGAACTCGGACTTGGTGGAGTACCCGAACCCGAACGGGTGCACCGGGAAATCGAGGAGAAACTCCTCCTTCCAAAGGACAAACTACCGGACCACTGGCTCCCAACGTATCAAATGTAAGAGTAGCATCTATGCTGCGTTCGGGCAGTCCGTATGAGACAGTGTGATATTTCAGACACTGGGAACAAGATCTGTCTATCCCGTCGCTGCTCTCCCTCGACCCATCGCCACCGCCGACTACCCTCGCATTTGTCCGTACAGGCCTGCACGGGCGGGTGACCGGCTATACAGAAGTACGTGCCCACGTACACAATCCCGAGTGTCTCACAGCATAACCACGCTCCCCAGGTAGCCAACCCACGCGTAAGCACCGGACTTACCTCGACCTCTCTGGACCGCGCACCGGGCCCCAGCAGCAGCTTCGTGCGGGGAAAGACGGGCTTCGTGCCGTTCTGGCCTGGCGGCCTCGACAATATCAAGGCCGATGCGACTGCGGTCGACGACCTCCACGAAGAGGCGAAGGGTCTGCGGAAGGTGGCCCCGGGATTGAGTCGCGGCTTACGGCTACCGGGCGACGAAGCCGACGAGGATGCGCTGGACGACTTGGATTTCGCTCAGGGCGGAGACCGAAGTACTGCTCAAGAAGTAGGTTCTATAAGATCATCATACTTTGCACCTCCGACAGTAGTTCATCCACAGGATGGAGGTGTGGTTCCACATGCAAATGGGGACACGCAATTCAACGGCGGAGTACCCGGTGGGCCATCCGATATTGACGATCTGCTGCCTACAACTGTACGTCTATGCGCCGGTTCCCTCTGGTTCTCGGTCTCACTCCGGTGTGCAGCGATCTCACCTCAACGCCATCAAACCTGCGCGGAAACCCGTTCGCCGGGCCAACATCCAGAAGCGGGAATGGGCGCACGAAGTGGATATCAACAAGCCCATGACAAATTTCCACGAACTGGTCCCGGAGATGGCGCACAAGGTCGGTGGTATCGTTGTCGGACATTAGGTCTTAAGATGACGCGGGCTATTACAGTACCCGTTCGAGCTTGATACGTTCCAGAAGGAGGCGGTGTACCATTTGGAAATGGGCGACTCCGTCTTTGTCGCCGCGCATACATCGGCGGGGAAGACGGTCGTGGCCGAGTACGCCATCGCGCTGGCCGCGAAACATATGACCCGGTGTGTCCCCTCCTCTGCCTTCCATTCCGGCTTCCCTTGACGCGGCCGACTCAGTGCCATATACACATCGCCCATCAAGGCGTTGTCCAACCAAAAATACCGCGACTTCAAGCAGACGTTCTCTTCGTCCTCCGTGGGCATCCTCACGGGGGACGTCCAGATTAACCCGGAGGCGAACTGTCTGATCATGACGACGGAGATCCTGCGAAGCATGCTGTACAAGGGCGCAGACCTGATCCGTGACGTCGAGTTTGTGATATTCGACGAGGTGCACTATGTGAACGACGCTGAGGTGGGTGTCTCGCGCGCTCGTCTCTTGCGATGGAAGGTGGATGCTCAACAGTGTGTGGCCAGCGCGGCGTTGTCTGGGAAGAAGTCATCATCATGTTGCCGGATCATGTCAACATCATCTTGCTGTCAGCCACCGTCCCGAACGCGAGGGAATTCGCAGACTGGGTTGGGTATGTACGCACACGCCTTTCAACTTCACATAGCCTGACTTCCTTGCGCGTGCGTCAGTCGGACCAAGAAGAAAGACATCTATGTCATCTCGACCGCTAAACGGCCCGTACCCCTCGAACACTATGTATATGCTGGACGAGAGATGTACAAGATCGTGGACGCCGAGCGACGTTTCTTGACCCAGGGGTATGTGGAGCGCCTGCGATATCGCACCGCCTAAGCTTGATGGCTGAACAATATTACAGCTACAAGGATGCGGGAGAGGCTCTACGGCGGAAACAGGACAAAGAGCGCGAAGCAGCTGGCTTGCCACCCGTCCAGCGACTCGGCGCCCGTGCGGCGGCGCCACAGCGAGGCCAGCGCGGTGCCGCAGGTGGGCGCGGAGGCCAGCGAGGCGGTCCTGCACGAGCAGCAGCTCCGGTTGCCCGCGGAGGTTCACCCCGGACGTTCCATCAACCGGACAAGAACCTCTACGTCCACCTTCTCGGCCATCTGCGCAAGAAAGCGCTGTTGCCCGTGGTCGTCTTCACGCTGTCGAAAAAGCGATGCGAAGAGAACGCGGCCACGCTCACGAACGCGGACCTGTGTTCGGCGGTGGAGAAGAGCGAGATCCATGTCGCACTTGAGAAGGCGTTCTCACGGCTGAAAGGTGGCAATCATCCTCGTGCATGTCGCTGAACATAGCTCACGCTCTCATGTAGGCAGTGACAAACAACTCCCACAAATTCGTAGGATGCGCGCGCTTCTCTCTCGCGGCATTGGCGTGCACCACGGTGGATTACTGCCTATAGTCAAAGAGGTACGCGCGAGGCCCTCTGATGCCCCTTCATACACTGAAAGGACCAATTTAGGTCGTGGAGATTCTCTTCGCGCGAGGCTTAGTCAAAATTCTCTTCGCTACGGAGACTTTTGCTATGGTAAGACACATGCACCCTGTCACCTAGACCCATACATCGACATCATTTTAGGGAGTGAACATGCCGGCTAAATCCGTGGTCTTCTCTGGTATCCGAAAACACGACGGCCGTAGCTTCAGAGAAATTCTGCCGGGTGAATATACTCAAATGGCAGGTCGGGCAGGCCGTCGTGGATTGGATCCCACCGGCACGGTGATCATCGTTGTTAGTGACGAACTTCCGGAGGTAAAGCAATTGAATATTTGTTCTCCGGTGCCCATGCTTAGACGACCATCTACATTCACAGCAAGGGGTGTTGAACACCATGATATTGGGAACGCCGACCAAGCTGCAGTCGCAGTTCCGACTGACGTATAACATGATTCTCAACCTGTTGCGCGTGGAGGCCCTACGAGTGGAGGAGATGATCAAGCGTAGTTTCTCCGAGAACAGGACTCAGAAGCTCCTTCCCGATCAACAGAAGAAGGTCATTGAGGTAAGAAGCTTCGTCATTCATTGACAGGCCCGGGGCCCACGCAATGCTTCACAGCACGAGAAAGCTCTCTCGACCCTTCAAAAGCTGTCCTGTGACGTTTGTTCACCTGACATCGAGCGGTACTATGACGCTTCGTACGACATCGTGGAACTCAATCGTGACCTCGTCTCCATGGCTGTTCAAAACACTCAAGGATCAAAGCTCTTCACGACAGGCAGAGTAGTGGTTCTGCGGGACGGAGTATGTTATCCCGACCGACTACCATGCCGTATCTAATGCCCCTGTAGCACTTCCAATGGAAGATCGCAGTCATTCTCAAAGGTAGCAGAACAGTCGAGAACGTCAGGATGTACTATGTACTAGCAATGGTCGACCCAGACACCAAGAGACGCACTCATGGTGAGTCAAATCATTGGAAACATATCTCACTCTCGTTGAACGCACACCCCGCAACTGCAGATGCTGACGAACAAAGCCTTGTACCACAATGGCCTCCGGAACCGGCACAGCTCCTGGTCAACGAGGCTATCTACGAGTTCCGAGAGGTGCCGGTCACCAGCATCGTGATGGTTACCGGGAACATGATCAAGGTAACAATAAGCAGACATGGCTCTCGTAAGATGCTCAGCGGACAAAATAGGTCGAAATCGACTACATCATGTTGGGACGGATAGCACATATGCAAGAGCGATTAAGGCGCTGTCCGGTGTCTTGGAGCAGTGGTTGCAATCAGATGACATTCCAGAGGTCGACTGGAGTCGCATGCGGTCCCTCGAGTTCCAAGAGACACTGCGAACAAGAAACGAACGCGCGAAACGTCTGGTCGCTGCCCAGTGCACGTCTTGTCCAGAATTTGATGACCATGTCAGTCTTGTCCCCGCCGCATGTGTCGTCGAATGAGCACTGACCCAGCCTTCTCAGTACTTGCAAATCCATGCAGAGAAAGTCTTGCGTGCCAACATCGCCGACCTCAGGCGCGCACTATCTGACCAAAACCTAGAGCTGATTCCGGATTACGAGCAACGCATCGCGGTCCTGCAGGAGCTCAAGTTCATTGACGAAAACTCCACCGTCCTGCTCAAAGGCAGAGTGGCATGCGAGGTTCGTTCCACGTTTTGCCCATCCGTTCTGCGTAGCTGACGAGCAGCAGATCAACTCCGCGAACGAGCTCGTCCTCACAGAGCTCATCCTCGAGAACACGCTAGCGCCGTTCGAGCCCGAGGAGGTGGTTGCCCTGCTCTCATGCTTCGTCTTCCAGGAGAAGACGGAGGTTGAGCCGGTCATCCCACCCAAGCTCGAGGAGGGCCGAGACGCCATAATCGCCATCGCAGAGCGGATTGGGCGAATACAGGACCGCCATAAGGTCCCAGGCGAAGAGTTCCGGCAGCTCAAGTTCGGCTTGATGGAGGTCGTGTATGAGTGGGCGAAGGGCATGGTAAGTGTTGCTCGGCACCGCACAGCGAGCGTGGACCTGTACTGAGACATTGTATTCTTCTACAGCCGTTCGAACAGATCACCGAGCTTACGGATGTCCCTGAGGGCACAATCGTCCGCGTCATTACTCGTTGGATGAGACATGCCGCGAGGTCAGGGATGCTGCTCGTGTCATCGGCGACGCAGAGCTGTTCAAGAAGATGGAGGAGTCACAGATTAAGATCAAAAGAGACAGTAAGCCCCTTCCCCTAGCCATGGTCAACCAACATCTCATAACTGTACTTTACAGTCGTATTCGCCGCAAGCTTGTATTTCTAGTGCTCTCACATCGTCGGACATATCTTTGGTCCATGTAGCGTTGTACCTGGTCACGGTTTCTCACCTCACATGTAGCTCACACGTACGTGTACATCCTAGCATACTTCATATTATTCTCCCTCGCAAGCCCAATATAATACTAGCCTCAGCGGTCCAAGCAAGAAAGCAAAAATACGGCACAGTCGGAAGTAGGGTGCTATCGCGATGGCATACATGTGCCTTTTTACTTCCGCTTCTTCACTGTAGACTCATCCTTCTTGTCGCCACCAGCGGGGGCAACAGGTGCGGTCTCCGTCTTCTTCTTGTCGTCGGGTGAGGGCGCGTCGGTCTTCTTCGACGACTGCAAAAGCCGCTGAGCATGCAGCCACACTGACGGGCTCGAGAGACATACCTTGGTAACCGGCTGCTGGCTAGCACCAACGAGACCGAACATAGCACCGAGCATACCGAAGAACGTGACGACGGAGAGAACCATGACAGCGCCAACCTCCGGTTGGGTCTTGAACGCCAGGACGGGGTCGAGCTTGGCGAGGTCGATGAACTTGAACGCCTTGCTGCGGATGAACTCGATCGGGTCCTCGGCGAAGGCAATCTCCTCTTCATCATCGACGATCTTGTGTTCGACTTCGGCTTGGACTGCTCGACCTCGAGCGGCTTCTTGACGTCGAAGGTCTCAGCCTTGAGCGCGTTCGCTTCCTCGACGGAGTGACCGATGTAGATGTTGTCGAAGAGGATGTCCTCCGTCATCGTCCAGAGTTCGATACCGAGGCCGCCCTAAGATAATCGAGTCAGACACGCATGCAACGTATGCCAGCATCAGCATGTACGTACAATCTTGTTAGGCTCTTGACGGGCTCAAGTCCTCGAAGTAGTCGGGGTTGGGGATCTTACGAGGAGCCCATCGCCAATGTACGCAGGGTTGTCGATCATGGGCGCGTACCACTTGCCCCTGTACGCAGGGTTGGCCTTCATGGGGCTAAAACCAAATGTTCAGTACGAGTGTAACAGACCCAGTGCTACGTACCGCTTCCACTCGCCGCAGCCAGGAGCCTCATCGCACTTGGGGTTGCGAACTGTGGGCGCGATCCACTCGCCGTCCTCCTCGTCATCCCACTCCTCGGGCTTCTCAGAGTCAGGGTCGGGATCGTCTCCAGTTCGTCGTCGAGCCAGCCCTCGGGCTTCACAGCCTCCTCGTCGAGGATCTCGTACGGCTCATCCTCATTCCAATCCTCGGGCTTGACAGCGGCGGGGTCGGCAATGCGCTTGACGTCAACCCAGTCCTCAGGCTTCTTGTCCTCGGCGTCGTCGATCTCCTTGGGAGGGTTACCGCGGGCGTGAAGTCCTCGAGGAGGCTGCCCTTCGCTTTGCTCTCACCGTTGAACAGAACATCAAATGTGTTATCGGGCTGTGAATGGCATTAGATCCAGGCAATGTCAAGGGAGCAGCGCACGTACTTGACAATGAGCGTGTACAGGTTAGTCAACTTCTCAATAGTTGGCTTGGGAGGAGCCGCAAGGTGCTTCTCCTCGTACTCGCCAGTAATGGGGTTCTTGTGACGGAAAATAAAGTGGACCTAGACGGGTGTCAGGGCGTTCAGCCAAATCACAAAAGACCCAAACGGGGCAAGCCTACCTTGGTACCCGGACACGTCAGGTCGGGACCGAACATGATTGTCCATGGTGTCTTGTCAGAGAATTCCTTCCCTTCTGTCTGGAAGCCATCCTCGAGGAGCTTGATGTAGCCACCACCGCAGTTGCCGCCCTTCTGGTACTTAACCTCATACTGGACGACAAGCGGCTTGTCGGCGAAGTCGATGGCACTGGTGAAGGGGCAGAGATGGCGTGGTGGGCAGCCTTCGTCTTGGCGACGAGGCCCTTGTCACCCTCGATGACGGAGATGGTGGGCTCATCGACCTCCCACTTGCCGACGTAACTAAACGTCTCGCCGCCAACGGGGGTCTTCTTGGTCGCCTCTGACGGCGTCCACCGGGACGCCCAGTCGTCAGTGAATTGCTCGAGGAAGGGTGCCTTGATCGCGGTGGGCTAGGAGGAGAGTGAGTACGAGGCCTTGGACACGCGCTATGTCCGCCAGCACGTACCGTGAAGACGGGCTTGGGAGCGTCGTCCTGCGCGGCGACACCGGTCACGGCGATGGCGAGGAGGGTAGAAAGCGCTACGCTTCGCATTGTATACGAAGGACCGAAGACGGAGGAAACAATATGAGCTGGAGTAAGGAGCGAGAGTAAGTATGAAGAACAGCTTATGTGCGTGCGACGATGCGCGTCTGCTCTAAATGCGCCCGCCACCGCTGCCACGTCGACATTCGACTGCGTTCCACGCACACACGTGGTCCATCCTCAGCCTCTCCCTCAACACCGCTTTCTCACTTCCACGCCCGCCGGCATCCGTCAGAGCACAGTAGCATAGCATTCTACAGTAGTACATGCACAACATCACACAACTAACTCAGCAGGTCCGCATGGCCCGACGCCGACAACGCAAGCTGCAGCGACCACGTCAGTTCACGCCCGTGCTGCGATCATAAAAGTACCCACAATGAATTCATCGTCGAGATATTTTGAGACAGCAATCTGGTCGCCGAGACCTTTTCGCCGCCGCGTCTTGAGCACCAGGTCCCTCGCCAGTGCTTGCCCCGATGCGGGTTCCAATGGCCGCAACTTGATGCTCGTGTCGGTCGGGTCACCTGTCGGGCATTAGGCGTTCAGTGTCCACTTCTCGTGGGAGGGGAGCGTCACATACCAGGAACGATCGACCAATGGTCGAACACTTGTAGACAGAATGCCTGGCCTTGTGTCGCTGTCCGCAGGTCTGTCTCGAAGCCATTCGCGTCAATGACCGGGATGAGGGCTTTGACGGTATACAATGGCGAGCCGGCCTTCGGGGTATCTTGCGTGACGTGCCCTCGTCTCCGTGCAAGTACTGTATATACGGCGGAAATGCAGTCTGCGGGTGCCTGCACCTCGACGAAATACACAGGCTCCATGAGACGTGGCGTTGCCTTCATGTGCACACAATTAGTTCTGCTCGTATGTAGCGGATGCCCACCTCACCATCAAGAACGAGGAGTAGCACACTCGGCGTGCTGTCGGGACGATCTGTCCTCCGCCCCTGAATATTGGCTCCTGCGCGAGACTCGCGTCCAGTATCCGGAACTTAACGTTCCTCATCGCTGCAGCACACTATAATCAGTTCCACTCCCACTCTTGTAAACACTACACTCACGTTCATCGCAAAGCGGGCCCTCTCGGCACCCCACTGGAAACCCTGTTTGATGTGGTCCTTCACCGTCCCGAGCAGTTTCTTGTCCACCTGCGACGGCAGCGTGTCATCCAACAGGATGTTCGGCCCGCTGTCATCGGGGCCGAATGCCCATATTGACCGAGACGCAAGCAGGTCCCACTGGTACTTGTCCTCGAAGAACTTGCCACGCTCCTTCGCCGTCATGCGCATGTTGACGCGCCCTGTCTCGACGTCCTCAGCGATGCCCCGCTCGAGTGGCTCCGCGATCATCGTGATACGGTTCCTACGAAACAGCTCAACGCTTATGCTTGAACACAGCAGAAATGGAACCCACTTCTTGTTCGGCGTGTCCGCATAACACTTCAGCGCACTCGTCTCGAGCACCGTCTCGCAGAACTTCGTGACGGGGTCCGACACCTTAATCTCGATCTCCGAGAACAACCTCCGCAAATCGTGCATCACGCAGTCCAGGTAGAGCTCGCCCGTGCCGATCACCACATGCTCACCGCTTTCCTCGACCTTTGTCGACACGAGCGGATATGACTTGTTGATGCTCCGCAGGCCCGACAACATCTTAGGCAGCTCCGAGGGCGCGATTGGCTCGATCGCATCCGGAGCACGGACTGCGTCATATGCTTGATCGGCCGGAAGATGTACAGGTCTTCCTCGATGTCGACGGAGGCGAGGGTCCCGGTCTTGGTGATGGACGCGTCTACACCGCCGAGTAGGACAAGTTCCAGCGGGGACTTCTTCTGCAGGAACGAAGTATCTGCGGATAACCTGAACTCCTTGCACTGAACCTTCTGAAAGTAGCGCTTACCGTGCTTCGCTTATCCAGATGTCCTCGATGACGGCCTTGACCATGTCTTCCTCGTCTTCTGGCGAGTAGCCCTCGCCAAGCACCTTAATATCCATACCCTTGCGGACTGTACCACTGATGACACGACCGAATGCGCGGAAAGACTGAGCGTCGGTGGTGTGGTAGAGCTTGGCAATTTGGACCATGACAGGCGCTTCGGGATCGCAAGCCTTCATTCGGGCCACGATCTCGTCTGACATGGGGCCAGTGTAGGTGCTCTCCACCTATGCTCTACCGGTGAGTAGCTACGCTTTGTCGAGGTTCAGCAACACGCACCTTGGCGGCAGTAGCCTCGACAGGACTCGGTATATGCTCCACAATCATGTCGATCAAGCCCAACGACGGCCCGAAGAACTGGTCCAAAACCGCCTTCAACAGCGGCCTCACGTCCATCTTGTACATCACCGGCGCGAGCTGGATGCGCAGTGCCCCCAGCGTCTCCTTCAGGCTGTCTGTCTCCTCGCTGAGCACCTGCGTGTAGAGCTTGTAGAGCGGCTCGAGAATGAAGTGCACGAAGGTGCGGTTCGCCTCGGGGTCCGCGGGCTTGCGCGAAAACTTGCGCGTCTCGGTGTTGAAGTAGATGTTTCCCCAGAGGCGGTCGGCGAAGGAGGACACGTCCAGCGGGCCTGTGGGCAGACGTCAGCTCTTAGTCAGAAGAAAAGGGGAGGGGTCTACCGTAGGTGTCGGCATACATCTGGGCGAAGGACCGGAGAGTGAAGCACCAGTGCATGTCGGTGCTTGCGAAGGCGACATTGCCATTCTCTGGGCTCATACGCAGCGCAGGATCTGGGTTGATACCGCTACGACATGCACGTTCAGCCCACCACTTACGATGCAAGTACACTCGGCGAACCTGATGACCGTGTTGACCTCCTCAATAGTGTGCTTGATCTTGTAGTACGCATCTGCAGGTTTGATGCGCAGCTCGAGGATTAGCCTGTCGATTTTGTTGACTACCAAGGTCATTTTGACGCCCTCCTGCAGGCAATGGCGAATAATATGCTCGGTATTGACCATAACCTGAGGCCAAACTCAGCCACTGGGCAAATTGAACGTTCGTTGTGCTTACGCCCTCCACGACGTCCACGACCAAGACGACACCATCCACAAGACGCACTGCAGAAGCCACCTCGTCGACAAAGTTCACGTGCCCCGGCGTGTCGATGAGGTGAACGAGGTGGGACTTCCCGAAGCTTTCTGCAGAATGAGAGACATGGGGAAGACTTGATGGAAATGCCGCGCTCTCGAGAAAGAACGTGCGTATCCGTATAGCGTGTCTGAGAGCGATGAGTCTTGTGGTACAGGTGAACGCTGAACCCATATTACCTGGTGGTCGGAGTCCCAGACCATCTTGTGCGTCTCAAATACGAGCATATCCATCAGGGCGGTCTTGCCGTGGTGCAGATGACCGACAACTGCAACATTGCGGACGAACTCAGGGAATGCAGTCATGTTGAGCAAGAACCTACAAGTCCGCTCTGTGAGACGTGAGCAACCGCTGTTCATGTCGGAGAACCCACCCCTTGTCGAAACGAGTCTCGGGCATGCCCTTCTCCTCCACGTCCACCTCCGCACTTTGACTGGAGCGATGATAGGCTCCGTCAGTGGTTGCGCATCTTCCTCCTGTACGATTGTTTCTACGTCTTGGCCGTACACTTCCCCTGCTGTAGGGTAATATTGCTTATCCTCATGCAGGACGACCGCATTGTGCACAGGTTCTAGATCAGTCAACCCAGCATGAGAGAATGTAAATGGAAGAATTACTAGTATGCGCACCATCAACCTCCATTAATGCCATCCCAGGTTCCTCTGGAGCATGCATGGCTCATCCTCATCGAAGCCCTCTAGTGGCTGTTGCTGCTGAGCGAAGTCGCTCTGCGGGACCTCATCTTCGTCATCGGAGTCGAGACCCACACCAATGTAGTTTCCGAACTCATCGTAATCCTCGAACGATGCCATGGCTAGAGCGAAGACCAGGAAATAGAGTAGATGCAAGCACAGGACCCAGTAGCACGACGTTCAAGTTTGGGCAGGACCACAGAAGTCAATATCCCGGTCTCAGTGACGCAGATAGCCGTAGACGGGGATGCCGAGGCGAATTGGAGCGAGAATGCCAGGGACGCTGCTGAGGTTGAAGGAGAGAAAGCAGTCAGCGGGCGCCTTGCGAAATCCTCAGCCACCGGACGCGTCCTCGATCGCGTGCAAGCGCGTCGGGCCCATCTCGATCCCTCCTCCAGACAGCCATGGCGAGCCTCTCCGACGACACCCTCCGCAAAGTGAGGACACCTTACCGTACATCGTCTGCTCTACTTAACGTATACTTGCGCAGATTCTTGTACAGATACAGCAGACTGCTGTACAATCCCAGCGTGCCCTGAACATCTCGCGGCAGCAACTCGCAACCAAGGATCGGGAAAGGCGTATACTTCAGCTCACCATCGAGGAGATCACGTCCCTGAAAGGCGACGTGAACCTGTACAAGGGTGTCGGGAAGATGTGAGTTCCGCAGCGTGGGTGGCCATACGTATCGCTGCTTAATGTGGTCATCTCGGACACAGGTTCATGATGACGCCTCGCCCGCAAATGGAGAAGGAGTTGAAGACAGAAGAGAAGGAACTTACGGATGACATCAACAACTTGCAGAAGAAGGTGAGTATGAGCGATTTTGCTCGAGAGTGTAATTTGATAGTATACCCCGAAGGCCAAATATCTGGAGAAGCAGTTTAACGATGCTCAGGCACAACTCAGAGATATCGTACGTGTACGATGTTTCCACTTGTGCTGCGTTCTCACTTATCCCTATTCGTAGTTCCACAATGCACCATCACAATAACGATGCATCCCTTGATACCCAGCAAGTTTGTGTCGCCCACTGTATCAATAGTATCTCTACTGTCGCGAACCCAGCGATTGCTGTAGCGCTTCCACCACCCCTGAGCAAAGGACCTGAGCAAAGGACCTGCGCAATATACCCACCGAGGCAAGGCTTTGAACAAAGCAGCGACACAGATCCGTGTAGTGTACAATTCGTAAGTTCACTCAAGTTCTCTGCATTCTGAATGACGTGCTATACTCTGCTTCTACAATGATCGACGTATGGTAAGTACTCTATGGCGTGTGTGCGTGATAAGGAAAATGCGTAGCATGGGTTCATGAAAGCAGGTGCAAGTTCATGGTGATAGATGTCTATACGTGGTTGTCGACTGCATTAAAATCATAAAGTGCTCTAGAATCATAGAAAGGGATCATCGCGACTACCGCTTTGCATAGCGAAGGAAGCGCGAAGCAATAACAGTCGCAATGATGTTGAACACTGCGTAGCAAACAATCGTCAGCCTGCGACCTAGCGATGAACAGCAGATCGGATTTACCAGAGTAAGCGAGCAAGATGAATACGTCTCTCCACCGGTTCGAGTACAAGATGTTCAGCGGTGTGAAGAACTCATCACCAACCTATTGCAAAAGATGTCAGCGAGGCGCGCCTGCACCGCAGCAACAAACAACGCACTGAGTATTCGCAATATTGACATGCACTGGTCGCATTAGGGTTGTTCAAATACCCTCCGTAGTAGTCGACGAAGTCTCCCGCCCACTGCTGGCACGTTTGCGCTGAAGGCGGGCTGAAGACGACGAACTCCTCCGCGGCGCACTGTATCTGGAGCCCGTGCAGCTCGACCGAGAGCATCGAGCTTAGCAATCTGGTGTACGGGTCAAGCTGGTAGAGCCACGTTCGCCAGAAGCTCTCCATAGTCGGGTATGGGATCTGGACACCGCAGAAGATACCGAGCACGACAACGACAAACGGATTGAACAGGGGAGCGATCTATGGGACGCTGTCAGCCCACGTTTACGGGTAATGCGAGACAACGTACCTGCATACTGGGCGAGATTGCACCGATGAGCTGACCGAGGGTAACTCCGAACAACTCCGTGAACAGAACGGGAGCAGCTGGAAGAAGGTGCCTCCAACGCCCGCAGCACCTTGCCGAAGCCCATGGGGTAGACCATCAGGACCCAGTAGACACGCCGCACAGAACAGAGTACGGCATCTCCCAATGAGCTGGCCGATGGCGAAGACGTACGGCGAATAGATTCGGCTGGACGCTTCCCGGACGAAGATACGACGATTGATGATCCACATAGGCTCCAGCTGGCCCATGACGATGGCGGGGAGGATGCTAACCCAGAAGAAGACACGGTACTGCAGGTCACGGGTATCGTTGCCCAGTTGCAGGAACGGCAGGGAGACGAACAGCGAGATGAAGGCGTGGACGAACAGACGGCTCCAGACGTAGTCGGGCGAGCGCCAGAGCATCGAATTGTTGCGGGCAACAACCACTTTCAGCTGGTAGAAGAACGGCGTGGCATCTATGCAGATAATCTGTCAGTACCGCGTTGTGGCACCTCCAGCAAATTTAACTCACACATAGCAGACTTTTCATTTGCGGCCACAGACTTCGCGGCAGTCTCATGCTTCATCCGGTCGATCTCTCGCCTCACCTCTGCATACTCCTCCGAGCCGAGCCAGACGTCTTTCCAATCACGATCACCAATCCGCGGCGCCAAACCTGCACCTATCGCGTCCAGCATGAACTCGGCCGGGTTGACGTTCGACGGGCACACCGCGCCATGCTTCGCGAAGTAGCTACGCAAGATAGCAGAGTCCTGTCCAATATCGCCAAAGTACACGGTCTCGCCGCCGCGCTCTAGGAGGAGTAGCTTGTCGAAGGTCTGGATGAGCATCGAAGACGGCTGGTGGATCGTACACAGAATGGCTTGGCCGTTGTCCGCGAGTTTCCGGAGGAAGCGGACGAGGTTCCAGGCGCTCTGGCCGTCGAGACCCGACGTCGGCTCGTCCAGGAAGAGCAGAGAGGGTTTGCTGGCAAGCTCAACGCCGATTGTAAGACGCTTGCGCGCCTCGACGCCGAGGCTGAACACGACGGCGTCCGCGAGATCCTGCAGCTCGAGCACCTCGATCATCTCCTCGACATAGGCATCCTTCTCTTCCTGGGAGATATGGTACGGCTGACGAAGGTAGGCCGAGAACCGCATCGCTTCTCGGACGGTCGCAGTGCCTTCATGCACGTCCATTTGCTCGGCTGTAAAGGCGTCGCTCAACATGAGAACAATAGTCATGACATGTTTGAACCTACCGTAGGCAGTCTTGCGAGCGAAGTCACTGGCAAGGGGTCGTCCGTCCATGAGCAATTCGCCGAAACAACGCCAATGTTCTTGCGCTGGGCCAGCACATCCAGCAGGTGGTCTTGCCTACCGCAGCATTTAGCTCTGTGTTTGCCGAAGATGAGAAGAAAATGATCATACCAGCTCCCGAAGATCCCATGAGAGCCGTCATCGTGCCAGGCTTGCAATACCCGAAGACGTCATGCAACAGCCTCTTCGAGCCCTCAGGAACGGGACTGGTAGTTGATGTTCTCCCAGGTGAATGTCTTGCTCTCGAAATCGAATTGCTGGTCACTAACGAAGGCGCGTCAGCATCCCAACGGCCAGCATGCGCCGGACTAACGTACCTCTCCTCGACATCCTGTTTCTCGTTGCCGCCCTCTCTGCGCTTCTGTTCGCGCCGCGCCTTGCGTTCCTGGAGAACCCTGTTCCGCTCCTTCGTTTCAGCGTCCTCCGAGTATATCGTCACGCCAGCGGCGCCAAAGTACACCTATCGCTCATGTCAGCGACACTCATCCGTGCCCACAGACCATACTCACAGGGTAGAATTCCACGAGCAAAACCTGCGTCAGCTGGAACAGGAAGAAGAATCCCAACAAAACCAGAAGTTCCGCCGCCAGAGATCAGCCGTGTTGAGCGTGTACCCAACGTCCACATAGGAGTGGCCAGACACGACGGACTCGCCGGGAGTGGACCCGTACAGCGTACAGATCTGATTGGGCCGACGCCATCTCTATAGCGGTTGGCTAAAATTCAGAAATGACCGAGGTGAGCGAAACGGAAAGCACGCACGGATACTTATTGACGCCGGGCGGATTGCGAGGCGTTATGTAAGACCCATCACATTCCAACTGGCAGAATGTGTCAGTCGACGTAGATCCATGATGGTCGATCAGGTGTGTACACATACGTTGATCCGCCTAATTCATTCTCCATATTCCCTCCCCAACCTGACAGAGGCGTTCGTTCAGCGGGTGGTTGAGCGCCCAATAGAATGACACATACCATATGAAATAGGGTTGATGTAGTACTACGAGCATCGTCAGCGACTTGCACGGACGCCGAAGGTTGTAAATCACTCACGATCCAGAAAAGCCAGCGCTTCATTTGGAAGACGGGTATCATGTACCCAGCGTACATGATCATGTTAGGCAAGAAGAACGTCGCCAGCCGGAACGCCGAGTCAAAGTTTGTGCACATGAAGCCGAATGTCCTGAAGAACCCTTGCATGGTGAGGAACGTCAAGTACGTCTGCAGAGGTACTCATCAGCATCCTTCCGCATACCGATGAGGAGACAACCTACGATTAGATGGAACGTAAAGAACCCGCCTGCAGAACGGTTGAGGCCCGCCATGAAGTAAATGATCACGTTGTAGATGAACACCCTCGACGCCGAGAACGGCATGTCTGCCAGAGTGTTCGCGATGGCAATGGCTGCGGGACGGTACAAGCTGTAGCCAGTCTGTTTCTTGATGATGGGTCGGCCCAGCATTTGCACCGGCATCTAATTGAGGCATGTTAAAGGCGGGGATGCGAAGCACGTCTGGGCACCTACCTCTCCGAAAGTATCCAACGCGGCTGTCAGCAGCGAAGCGAAGAGCACCCGCCTCTCGTGAACGCTCCTGCGGCGTCAGGCTCCAAGTTGAAGTACGCTCCGCCAATAACCACGCCAAGACCTACAGCCGCAGTCAATCGCCCAAACGTCAACGTATAAAAAATAAGCAGCACCCACGGTATGCAAAGTGAAGCTCGTGTAGATCTGGAAGCGATCCTGGAGGCGCATCTGGAACTGGCGCCAGAACAGCGCGCGGACCTGATTGAGGAAGCCCTGGGTGTACGGGCTCTTCTTCGACACGCCACGCTTCTTGTCCGCCGCGACGGCCGTGCGGAATGCCTCCTGGTCCGCCTTGTCGTGCTCCATCACGCCCTTGTACTTCACGAGCGAGTCCTGCACGTCCTGCGCGAACGGCGACTGCAGGAACGCCTGCTCGAGCTGCTCAGGGGTCGTGGGCACGTCCGCTTCGGAGCGGCCAGGGGCGAACTGCCGCTCGTTCGGGTCGGTGCATCCGGTGAGGTAGTCGGGCGTGCTCTGCCGCGGGAGCGGCTTGAACCCGAGTCCCTCGAAGTATGCGCGAGCCTGGGATGGGGAGCCAAAGTAGACTTGGCGGCCTTTGTCGAGGACGAGGACTTTGTCGAAGAGCTCATATATTGACTCGCCTGCTTGGTACCTGCGCCAGACGGGTGAGTGTAGGGACGGCGCGCCGGGGGAGGCATACGTACAGGGTGACGAAGACGGTCTGACCAAGGACGTCGGTCATGATCCGTAATGACTTGACAAAATCCAGCGCAGTACTGGCGTCAAGTCCGCGGGTGGAGTTGTCGAAGCAGACAACGTGTGCGCGGGTCGCCATCATCTCCGCGATGGACACGCGCTTCCGCTCTCCACCGGACACACCGCGGACGAATTCGTCGCCGACTAGGGTATTCGCCGTGTGCGATATGTTGAGCATGCGCAGCAGGGTGTTCAGGACAGTGCTCTGGAACTCCTGGCGCGACATGCCGGGCAGACGGCCCGTGGGCCCAGGCGTTTTGAGAGACAGTGCGAAGTTGAGCGTCTGGGAGACGGTCAGCGTAGCGATATGGATGTCGTCTATGTATTTCGTTAGTCGGCCGAACAAAGTGGGGTGATGCAAGCGGCTGACCTTCCATGTTGTAGACAACTTCACCTCTGTAGTGCTTGGCCATCTCGTGTGCGTCGATTCCCGCGTAGCGGACATCACCATACACGCCGTGGTATTCGCGTCGCTCATTGGCAATCGTCTTCAGGAACGTAGTGCAGCCCGAACCCGGAGTTCCCAATACAAGACACATTTCACCTGGTTTGAGCAGACCAGATTGTCTGACAGCAGATGTCAACACATGCACCGGGCGTATTATACACATGTACGTACGGGTGAATGATCGTTGACGTTGGCACCTGCTTGCGGCTGGCAGGGAGCAGCTTCGTGACGAGGGGCTTCAAGAGATAATAGGGAGTGAGCCCGAACTTGACAATCTCGTCTGCAAATGTGCATGAGTTTCCATGCTACGGACCCTCACAAACAAACCAACTTACCGCCGAAAGTTGATATTTGAATCTACGATGATTAGAGAATATGAGCGCGCTATAATGGGAAGTTTCAAAGGAGAGCTGACCTTGTGACCCAATCCACCAAAGACGTCTACCTGGAGCTGCTCCCAGGTGACACCGACGTGTTTGTGCTGGATACCCGCACTCTGGTTAGCATCATTGCTCGAGGTCAGGTATGCGCGCAAATCGAAGGGCTCTTCAGCGAGGATGGAGACGTCCTTCTCGACGTCTCGGTGTTCCTTCTCGCCTTTCTCATTTTCCGACGGAGTGTCTGACACCGAGCGCTTGGTCAACGCCCTGGAGAGCTGGTTGAACTCTGCCTCTGCCTGGACGACGTCGACATGGGGTGGGGCTCTGACAGAGCCGAAGAGGGTGCGGTCGTCCCCCGGAGTGTCGGTCATGGCGTCCGCAGGAAGGGCGGAGGGAGTGCAGAGGCGAGGGCGGCAGGCGAGGCATGGGATGAGGGTGCATATATAGGACAGGGAACACTGAAGAAGCCCGATCGCGATTATTCATGCACTCGTTCGATCCATAACCAAGCACTTCAGGCGCCCATTCGCGGCCGTCCATTGGCCATACGCGCGATCGAAAACTCGTCCCTCCGCCCGTTGTCTACGGCAGCCAAGCGGTCGCTCAGCGGCACTCCTGCGTGTTCGATTTTCCTGCATCTCCAGTCAGCCTGGCAAGGCCTGGCACGTCCCGCACGGTCTTCTAGCCACGGCGGGCAGCCCACGGCCAAGGCCGCAGGCGTGGGGAATTGGCGGAGACCGACCGCATTTCCCGAGTCGGAGAATGGCAGTCAGTGACGACGCGGGCGCGCGACTGACTCAGACACCTCAGCGAGCACGCATAAATGGATCTGCGGTGTCCCAGTACCACCGCGCGCATCACATAACGGTGGGGTTGGAACGTTGCCCATGCACCCGATGTCGGAGACCGATGTGGCAGTAGCGAATTTGCCATGGAGTTGAATTACAGGAGTTGCCGCTTCGGTTGCGGTGTGATGGCCAAGTGATGGCATTCGTCGCATCCGATCCAGTCACGATCGGCTGCCACTCACCCCGATCTGCCGTGACCGTCAGTCTTAGTCACACCCCACGGCCCGAGCAAAGACCCCGGAAACCCTTCTCGCGGCGTACGCGCTCCAGCGCCGCCACCAGGCCGCCGCCGTCGCTGTCTGCGAGGTCGCGTCCGCCCGTCATGCAGCTCCTGCCCAGTCTCGCAGTCTTCGTCTTCGCCTACCTTGCCGCAGCCCACGGCGACCACGGCGACCACGGCCATGAAGGCCCCGCTGCAGGCGAGACGATCCAGCAATATGCAGAGAGACACGTACGTCCTTCCCAGGTCTTCTGCACTTGGCCGTACTCATGCATCGCGACCACGCTAGATGGCGAAGGAGCATCATATGTGGGGCGCAATCTGTTCAGAGTTGTCATCGAACTCAACACACGCTGTAGCGACTCGTTTGACCCGCCGAGCTTCTTCCAGTTGCACGATCTGAACCGGTGTGTAAGCTGCATGCTTACGCCGAGTCGCAGACCTGACGCGCTTGCCAGAGACGACATTTGGGACAGAGAGAAATCGAGGCCATCTATGGCGTGCATCACGTATACTCACAGAAGAAATCAAAGGTCCTTCCAAGTCTCCTGACTAATACGTATCTCCGATTGACCCGCTCGAATGCTGACATAGGACGAAGTTGCTCACCAAGAGAAGGCCGACCTCATTGTCAGGACAGTCCTAGAGAA
This sequence comes from Fomitopsis serialis, assembly GCF_022376445.1. Classification (NCBI taxonomy): domain Eukaryota; kingdom Fungi; phylum Basidiomycota; class Agaricomycetes; order Polyporales; family Fomitopsidaceae; genus Fomitopsis; species Fomitopsis serialis. The sequence continues at coordinate 206,089 of NW_025954979.1, forward strand.
GCTCGACAAGGACAAGGACGGCAAGATCTCCCTGAAAGAATTCCTAGACGTTGGTTTGGACGGACTGCCCAACTTCGACAAATTGGGCGCGGAGGGACACCATTATGACGTGGAGAGCGGTACGTAGCACGCCCTGTACCCCGCATTGCACCTAACGTTTTCGCCCACCCAGAGTTCTTCCTCCACCACGAAGGCATGTTGCCTCATCTCTGCGTTCTGCCATCCGCCTGACCCTTCACACAGAGGAGTTCCACTCCACACCCGAAACGCAGACCGACGAATCCTACACCCACCCCGAAGACCTCGAGCACTTCGCGGCGCACGAGAAGATCGAGCATGAAGAGGCCGAGCGCGAGGCGCGTTTCCAGGGCATCTCCGTCGACGACGCTCTCAAGCAGCACGAGCCGCACCCCGACGACAAGGCGCAGCAGCCCGTCCAGGTTCCCTCGAGCACGGACGACAACACGACTGCCGGGGACCCCGCGGTCGACGACCCGGCGCTCCAGCCTGACAAGGCCGGCCCCGCGTCCCGAAGTTCACGAGGAACAAGCAGGAGGACGAGGACCCCGCGTGCGTACCAGAACGCGAAGGGGAGCGGCCAATGGGGCGAGGGTGGCTCTGGGTACGCGGCACCCAAGGCACCCTCAGAGAGACTCAAGTGCGTGTTGCTTCCCCGCCTCCGTGAAGTCTGCGCACTATCATTGCGGGATCTCGGCGTGCAGGAAGAATGTGCCATACAAGGTAACGTAGCTTGTTTGGATTCGACGTGCCGGCACGAACGCTGACACGCAGGATGGTATGAAGTACAAGTTCCGGCGCAATTGGGGTGACTTCTGATTCGCCCGTGCTTTGTGGTATTGCTTGTCTTTGCGGTTGTATTGGATATTTATCGGTATATCGGTGGTCCGACTCATTTGACTATGCTCCCGAACTCATGGGTGTGAAACACGCGAGCCTATTCACTATTCGAAGTGTGATCTGTAAGTACGTATGTGTTTGACGAATTTGACCTCGGTCAGAGAGTACAGAGAAGCAGCCAGTCAGACGGGCCGATCACGCGTGCCCACATAATGCCAGGTAGTCAGTGAACCTCTTCTCGCGTACACGGCGGCGATTCGTCGAAAAGGGGCAATTAAAAGTATTTACCGAAGCAGTGAAACATAAGCTACATGGTATCAAGTGGCACTGGACACTGTGACTATCTCCCGTCAAACATGTCCTCCAGCAACCCCTCTTCCACCGCCTCCCAATCGATGTTACCCCCGCTACCGTACACGCTCTCATACGAGGCGATGCTTGCGTGCGAGAAGAAGGGCACCAGCTCCCTGATGCTGTCGATCTGCCGGAGCGAGCGCAGCATCGGGCGCCGCATGGGTCTGCTGTCGACCGTCGGTGTCGTAGTGGCGCCGTGTAGCGGCGGCGGGGCGCTCTGCGTGGGGTGAGCGATCGCCCTTTGTCTCCCCGTCGGAGAATCTCGATGCTCACCTCTGTGACGGGCAGGTCCCCAGTGACCTCCGCTAATCGGTCCAACACCGCCTCCGGGACCCAGTCCTCCGGTCGGTAGATCGAGTCTACTGTGTCGGTGATGAAGATCCACTGGTGTCTGCGGAACCGGTGGAGTCAGCGGGCGGCCGCAGACTCACCGAAGTAGGCGCACGTACATTTGAAACTCTTCCGTCTGCAGCACCAGAAGGAGGTCGAGCAGCTTGCAGGCGGCAAGCACCAGGGCCAGTTCTTCCGAGCCATCGACGGGAGGCTGGTGATGACCTTGTCAAAGAGGCCGTACTACGCAATGCGATGTCAGTCACGTCGGGGAATCGGCCATCATCGACCCGACCCACCAGCTCAGTGAGGATGACTGGCCAGAAGCTTGACAGGTTGTGTGGCGACAGCCGGCAGAGCAAGACTCGAATGCATAGGTACACCTCGCACTGAACCACGGGCGCGGAAACATTGCGCAGGGTGTCCACCAGCTTCTCTTGGATGCTCGGCAGTTGAGTGAGGAAATGGTTCTTTTCCCCAGACAGAAGCACGTAGGAGAGTCGCCGCAGATTCACGATCGCAGAAGCATCTCGTACTCCCTGTTCGTGAAGATGTTCGCGGATGGAGCAGTGGTAATTTTTGCTGGAAGAAGTTCAGTCACTGACAGCGGAGAAATACCAATTCAGCTGGACACACTCAAGAGATCCGACAACGCTGCCTTGTCCGCGTCGAACAGAGCCTTGACCATGATCCTCCACTTCCCGCCAGCCTGAGGAGACGAGTTGAAGCATCTGTTGTCGCTCAGCACATCCGTGACGGCACCCCTCCATGCCTTGTATGCTGGCCCGATCTTCGTCATCTCTTGCAGGATGGAAAGAACCTTGTCATCGATATCCAGCGGTCTACGGAGGGCACCGTGAGGTGCGCTCATGCGCCGAGTGTATGTTTACATACCGAGTCTTCCCCTTGAGCGATGGATTGATGATGTTGTAAGCGATGCTGTTGCATGCCGCCAACACCCTGTCGCTATCAACGAGTAACCTCCGCAAGTCAGGCAGCACACTAAATGCGATGTAGTCGTTGACCTGCCACACTGTCAGCGCCTATCGTGTAGTCCGTCACATAGCACTTACCTGTTCGACGACGTCGGTACCATAGCCCGGCTTGACTGCGTCTGGAAGTGACGTGCTGCTGGCGTTCATCTTCTCGTCCAGCCTCGTATCCGATGCAACTTTGCAAACAAGCATTCAGCGGATGGAAGTTTACGACCAGATACGTTGCGTTTACCTCGAGGCAATGGTGATTCTCTGCCATTGACAGTGAGATTCTCCTTTGGGGTCGTTCGACGGATCCAAGACCCCTGATCGTAGGGTTTGCTAGACAGGACGCATATGTCCAACAATTTGGTATATGTGTCCTGGAAGATACGTCATTCGAATGTTTCTGTCGCGTCTACTTCACAATGCATACCTGTAGCTCCTTGCGTAACCGTCGATCCTCCAGTGCCGTCGTCTGTGACAACTTATCAGCGAGGACAGTACAGCATCTGAATACAGCGTCAGAAATGATTCCAACACTGCGTAAGATGCGAAAGACCTGAACGCAGAGAACGCTTGGATCTTGAACTCGCGCAATGATGCCATCAGATCCTTAGATAGTTGGACGAAGCGAGGCCAAACTTGTACGACCAGAGGTCCTTCCAGCCGTCGTAGATATTGCTCAAGGAAATCATAGAGCACAAGATCCGTCCTGTGTAGCAGTCAAATTCAGCGTACTTTCCCTTATACATCTGAGGTGCACTCACAGATTAGAGGCCACTGCCGGCTTTCTGGACCGGTCCGGCATCCCAGGGGTGCGAACTGCAATGCTCTCGCATGTCATACGAACGACAGTTTGCGCACTAGAGGCAAGGACATCGACTACGTCAAATGCAGTTGATCCAGCCTTTGACTGGCGTGAGCTCGGTGACTGTACAAACCCTAGAGCACTTACCATCGAGCTCCGACGCCAGCAGTCGACGATGAACTCCAGTACCTCGGGAGGATGCGCGCGGAACAGATGCTCGAGTACCTTACGACACCTTGTCTTCGCTTTTGGATAGACATCAGACCACATTTCGCGTGTTGAGTCATTGAGTAAGTCCCACGTTGCATACAGCGCGTTGATGGATTCGTGAAGACTGTCGTAGTCAGATGAACGCGTCTGTAACAATATGAGAACGAGATCTAGAGACGACCGCGAGTAGTCATCACACTGACCGGCGTCGCGTCGTCCAGAGCATTTGGGGTCTCGGAACTGAACACGTTGGATACATACCCAAGTAGACCCGTGGACTCTTGAGCCGGTTTCTCACTCGTCGCCGGTTCCTCTTCCGTCTGGCCTCCGTCCGATATTCGGGAAAGGCTGAGTAGCACAAGTCGCTCCAAGGATGTCAGTAACGCAACGAAATCTGCATCGCTCGTTATCGTGTGGAAGTCGTCGAAGATGCGTTCGGCAGCAGATGCCTGGCGCATATCACCCAGCGCAGACTGCAGCTGGCGACATATGCCGCTGCTAAGCGGCACAATGCAAGTCTGCAGCGCATCTTGGAATTGTGGCACTGTCATGAGAACGAAGTCGAGCCAATGCTGCAGAATGGACCGATTGGAGGCAACCGTTATCCCGTCCAGTAACGTTTGAGCCAGCAGCGGGTGAATACCGTAGGAGTCTGTACTCGGCCTCGGTGTTCTCTCTGCCGACTCGACCGTGTCGATGATTTGACTTGTGGAACCCTTGCCTTTCCCATGATATGTATCCGCACCGGGGATTGAGGCGGATATAATAGAGTGAAGCAGATGTAGCAGCTTGTTCTGAAGATCTAGCCGGCCAAGGTGGACACCAATATAGAGCTTCTTGATTACGGCCGATTCCATCGTCTGCAGAGCAAGGAAATCAACTTCTCCACGGGCCACCAGTGCTTGCAGAATATCGATGGAGATTCCGTGAAGGGCGACATTAAAGTTACCCATCCTCGAGGAGAGGACAGTTTTGGGTTCAGACTCGAGGAATCTGAGTGCTGTTCATGAGATGTGCATGTCGGTAGATCCTGTGAGACTCACCGAAGGAGCAAGTACAAGAGGACATCCATGTAGCTCGTATCTTGGGACGATGCACTAGCTGGAAAGAATTGTATTAGGAAAAGTGTAGAGAGGGGGCGAGGCTTCCTACCTTCTTGTATTCGCTTGAGTAGATCGGCGTTAGGGGAACGACCGATCGGCGTCGTGCGTGTCGTCTTGCTGAAACCTTGGCCTCCGAACTTGATCACGGAAAGCAAAGTTTCAAGCATGTGTATCACATAGCGTTGGTCGAATGAAATGTCATAAGCAAAACTGTGCAGTTCCTTCCCGTTGAGCTCTAGCGTTGAAGGTGACCTTCGAATCGCAGGGTCAAGCAAGTCGAACAGGATGGGATCAAGTACGCTGTTATTCGCATTACAACGATGTGGCCTTCGAACAAGAGATCATGGTCGTACCGTAAGTAGGACTTGAGGCTGCATCGCATCCATGTTTCACCAATCCGACGCAGGGCTGGATCATTACTTTTCAAAGTATCAAGTGCAACCATCATTGGCACCTTCAGCCTAGATCCAGGTACGAGATCATCATCTGTTTGCAGACGGTGAGTACACTCCATCACTATTGATTTGAAGGTTACCTGTTAGTCTCCATAGGACGCCAAATGTCTCGCAGGCTTCTTCGACCTCGGCGGGGTCTTGCGACGTCATCCTTTGAGCAATGACAGCTTCCACATGTCGTTTACGACTGAGACCCTCTAATGACCAGATCAGTCCCACAGCCCGTGCGTGATACGCAGCCCATTGCAGCTGCAGATATCGCAAGAGCTGGCCAATAAAGACATATGAGTGGTCGTCTCTACATATGTCAACATCTCAACTCACAGCGTTGACCATAGATGAGATGGTAGAACGTTCATCGATGAAGAGACGAGGCTGCAACGTCTGTGCCCCATGCAAAGTGGTTACAGTGCTTACTACACTTTCCACAACCAGGAACGAAGTGATCTGTACATCCTCGTAAGCATTCATAGCGGAAACTTTTGACGCATACTGACCTTCGGTTCAAGACAGTGGAGCACACATGAAAGCCACGAACTGGGCTCCCAAGCCAGTGCGATGGACCGGTCGTGTACTGAGCCATGTTGAGAAACTACGTCCGTCACGAGGGCCATAGTGTCCACCAAAATCCCGCGCGTGTCTTCCGACTGATTACCACTAACGAGGAGGGCCCTTGCCGCATATGTATGAGCGAATGAGGTCTTCAAATGCAGTGCAGAATGGTATAGTTGGAGAGGCCCTCGGAGGTGTGGCAATACACTAGGAACGCCGTAAAAGAGACATGCGAATGTCGCAGGACCAGATGCGGCCATCGTAGTCTCTAGTTCCCGGGTAATGGGTGGTCTTGACTTCAGCGGACTTGCAGGCGACATATAGGACAATATTTCCTTCTGTAATGCCAAAACCTTGCGAAGAGCGACTGGCGTCATCCGGGGAGGTTGCTCCTGTGCAGATGTCTGTCATCTCAATTCAATTCCTGTCTCCATGACGCTCGACCTATTGAAACGTACCGCAAGCAATTCTGCAATACCAGCGAATACAACAGGCAAATGCACAGTTTCGATCTCCTCGTCTTGCCCGTGGAACGTCGCAAGAATGTACTTGACCATATCGCAACCCTGCAGCAGACGGTCAATGACAGAATGCTGTTGAATATGTTCTCTACTCATACCTCACATTTGGTATTCTGCGACGTGATCTCTGAGTAGAGTATATGATACAGTTGTTTCCACAACAGATGAGGTTCTACAGCCTCGTACAAGGTGCTGGCTGTCATGCTGATCTGTCAGGAAGAATACATGTTGATCAGAGACTCCTGCAGTATAGAGGTGAGGGAACAAACATCGTCACTAAACTCAGATCCACTCTCAAGAGCTTTCCTGATTGCTTTGAATGCGTCGTACACAAGCACCTCGGTAAGAGGAGAGCCAATCTCCCATTTGTCGAGTAGTGAGATGAAAATCTTGAATGGCCGTGCTTGTGAGTAGTCCAATGATGGATGGAACATCTCCTCCTGATACGTGGATGAATCCCGACGCCGTTAATCATCAAGTAAATAATGAGCGCACATACCCTGAGTGTTTGGCTTAAAAGCTGAAGTGAGTGTGTTCTGAGGTACTCCATTTGTTGTTGGCTCTCTTCGCTCGGGCCTAGGAGCCACGAGTAGAGTCGGCGATTCAGAGACAGGTCCCTGCGAAGCACTACACTACTTGCGGCGCGCATCAGTATCATGCGATCCTCTGCTTGGGCACGTTTGAGAGCAACGCCATCGATACGCAAAGACTGCAGAAGGAGATCCAATGCGCCGCGTCGGACAAGGAGATCGTCATCGTCCAGGGCGGATGAGAAGGCACGGATCATGAGACCAACATCGCGACCGACGATATCCGTTATGTCTGTCGCCTCCTGCATGAGTTAAAATACTGCGAGGATACCTTGTAGATGATGTCCTACCTTCATCGGCTTCAGTTTTGGTAGTCGACGAGACAGGAAGTTCAGCGACGTCCCACGAGCAGAGGGTGTCGTCAACATGGCTAGCCAGATGTTTTGGAAGAAAAACGAGGGAGATACGCTGCCAGAGAGACGGTCTAACAGACTCAGCACCTTGTCGAAGTATTCTCCGGTTTCCTCTTCCAAGCCAGGGAGAAGGGCAAGATTGAACGACTTCATAATGGGCCGCAGGCCGTCTTGAAGGGGCAAGTAGTACGTGTCGAATAAATTCAGAAGCGTAGGCTACGAATCATTACAGTTCAGTCTGACAAAGATAGCTGCTGAAGCTCACCTTGACAGAGGTTGCTGCATACTCAAAGAATGGGAAGAGACCTGAGGACCAGAGCGCGAGATCGCGGTGCAAGCCTTCCGTCTAATTCGCCGGCGCTGAGTTGCTTCCATCACGATATAGGGAAATAGGACGCACCCCGAGGACAGCAAATATGTGAGAGTATACATCCAGTGCTCGCTGGTGAACTCCTGTTGGCAAGGCAGGGTTCAGGCATTGTGATAGTCGTTTGGCTACTACAAGCTTGCGCGGAATCTCTTTGAACTGTTGGTACGCTTCAAATGTCTGGCGGCCATCTATGAGTCGTTGCGCCGGTCAACAGTACGAGCACTCACCTTCAGCAGCTGCTTCAGGAACGATATGAAGTCGGCCCACTCGTGCACACTATCGAATGAATTCAGGCATCTTTCCACCTGCTGTGTGTACTTCTTGTACTTTGGATCGGACGCATATGCTGGCGGCGTAGGTACTGCCTCAGCACTATCAGTGCCTGCCATTATAGGCGAATACCAGAATGGAGACTCACCCCGCTCATGCGCGCCGAAGCGCAATGACGATACGGATGTCCCTTTCTTGAGTGGTTCGGGCGCAGCGAGCTTGGGTGTGGAGCTTCCCGACATGAAGGGTGCCTCGCAGCGAACGCGATGCGCTGGGTGCAGCCGACCTCAGCTAGACGGTGAGTATAGGGTCAAGTAGTAGTTGAGTGCGTAGACTTGCGCTGTAGGCGCAGCGCGACTATACGCGCACTCTGATCGCATACAGTGCAGTACAGGTCACGTGGTATTTCGAGATCTCGTAGCCTCTCAGTCTCTCTGGTGGGCGAAGCTCGCATCTTATACCCTTTCATCAGGACACTGGGACGCAATATACATATAACATTCAAGACTGAATACACTGTCCAGGCGTCGTGGCGTAATAACCTACATCGAAAGCACAGCAAAACACGCAGGGCCAGTAGAACATCCCGGTCAACCTATTCCGTCACTCGACGGACTCGATAATTCAGCAATGACCTTCCATACATCTAACATCATGCAGGGGGCGCCGGGGTGACTGGGACGTCAGATAGCGATCCGTGAGCCATACCGGTCTTCGGGATTTGGGCGGATATGCTCTCCGGGACCGCCGAATCTTGACGACTGGAAGGCATTGTCGACAATGGTGTCTCTCCTTTGGGAACTTTGGGTCTCGGCCCCCTCCCCGGAGGAGCGGAAGCAGAAGTACCAGCTAGTTTGGGAGGCAGCGTGATGCCAGCTGCAAGCATCGCTGCCGCTGACGCAGCTTCGCGATCTGCGCGGTCGGCAGCGGACTGCGCGGCGAGTGTAACAGCTTGCGAGGCAGCAGTCTGGTGAGAAGCGAAGTCGGATTCCTTCTCACCAACCCAAGAGCGAGTGAACCAGCGGCCACCTGCGATGCCGCGCACCTCGCGATTAACTTGCCTCCAGCGTCGTACTGGCTTCTTGGACTTGTCTAGCACTATGGTTGGCGCGAAGCCCGTGCCAATCTTGGGCGCAGGTTGCACTGGGAATGGTTTCGATGGCAAGGGATACTGCGGAAAAGCAACGCCGTCGAGAGTGAAACCGTCATCCATTGGCAGGCTGTAGATGGACGTTGGCATCGTCATATCAGGTTCTGGCGTACGTTCCTCATGAGGCAATGGTGATGAGGCCGCCGTTACTGGGTAGCCTACCATTATCTTAGTCGAAGGGTGAAAGCCACGGGAGGAAGTGCTCACTCTCGCTGATGATGCTTTCCGCGTCATCCCTGTGTATAGGGAGCGGTATAGGGGCCACGACAGCAGCTGCAGTAACTTTCGCGGCTCTGAAGGCGAAGTTAGCACGACAAACACTACAACAACTGGAGGACACACTTCGAGGTCTCTTCTTGATGGCCCGCTGTGCAGTAGCGCCTTTTCCCGGAGCGGCTTTCTTCTTGGTCGCTACTGGTGCTGTTGGTGGAGGCACCAAAGAAAATGCACTACTGCCAGGGATGTTCGGATCGAAGAAATCGGTGTGAACGAGGTGGGTCGGATCTGCAGCGGTGCAAGAGCAGTATGAGAGCGTGCAGTTGTCGACAACGAATGATCACTCACCTAGTGCAGCGTGTGCACCTCTACTCTACCTCTTCCCCTGCCGCGGCCTCTGCCTTGCCCACGCTTCGTAGCTTGTCCTCGACCACTGGTTGAAGGAGTAGGCACCGGCGCGGGCTGAATAGCATGAGCAGACCGAGATGGTCTGCTAGGCTCGTCATCATCATCGTCTATGAGCTGGTCTTCTTCCTCCTCATCTTCGTCCTCGTCTTCATCGCTCGCTCGCTTTGTACGGGCGTGAGGGGCGGTGCTCGAGTGAGAGCTAGCCCTCTTGCCCTCGTTGACAAGTAGCTTCACCCTGAACTTGGATGTGCGCGCGGGCGCGGGCTCCGGTGTGTCGGGAAGGGTAGAGATTTGCGGAGCGTCCATGTCTACGTCGCCGTTCATGATGAGAAGTGAATGTTACTGCGAGCGAGGGTTTCGGCGCGAGCGTCGGATGATGGGTCATAAGTTATCCAAGGCGATACACGAAACATATCCTGTGCTTCAGGCATTTTGGGAATAGAGTACGGAGTGCGCCGGTTTGATTGTGGTGGTCAACACAGGCTTTTTGAACGTGCCGCCATCTGGCCAACTCCGCACAAGGCCACTTACATTCCATAAGCGTAAGTACGTACTGAACTACTGCTCCCATGCGACGTTAAAAACACGAGTCATTGGTATTTTTGACGGCTCAAGTAACGACGTCCAAAGATGGATATTGCAGTGAAATTCGGATACTGTAGATTAATTCAAGCGGCGCGGGTGTGACGTGTGACGGCCCGGACACTCAGGCGGCGCGGCGCGAGCGTCGGGACCTGTGACACAAGCCTTGGGCGGCGGGGCGGCGGGGGCGGGATTTGGTCTACCGGCGCCGCAGGCGGCGAAATTCGTGACGTCGGAGGTTGTCACATCGGCGGGCTCGACTGTGACCAGTGACAACGCAGCGTCGCGGCGTGGCGACAGGCCTGTGACGCGTGACCGCGCTTGTATTAATCTACAGTACACGGGTAACCAAGCGGCGAATGGAAAAACTTGAGTGTTCACTTGGGCGATTACTTGTAATTACCTTTCCGAGGAGGGTGGCATGTCGATGTTGCACATCAACTCGGTGAGACTTAGTGAGCATATACGACGGTACCTGCAAGCTGAAGTAGAGTATGCCTGCCCATATGTAGGACCATGAATATTCGCCAATAGTACTGTCTATTATAATACACTGGCACTGACTACTTAAGCGCTCAGGCGCTACGGTCACATGCACCAGATTATGTAACCGCTTTCCTGAAGTTCCCGCAGGAGTTCCAGCACGACCGCAACATACAGTCGGTCGATCTATTTCTCGGTCCTCTGTAGGTTTGTGACGTTTTGCAGTTTCTCGAGAAAACAGATTGCTGACACTCAATCACCCCCCATGCAGACACGGTCGTCCCGCAGTTGCATCGACTACAGACCCGGTGGTCGGGCATACCTATGGCTTCTTCAACTGTTAACGTGGGCATCTGTTGGTAGATGCTCATACTTACGATGCTTATTCGTGATGTCAGGTTGTCCGGTACACGGCGCTCCTTACTGGTGTTTTCTACGGCATTGCGCATCGCCGGACACTGCAGAAGGCGCACGACGAGGAGGTCAAGCACCATGCTGTCCACGAACGGGAGCACCTGATAGCGCAGGCGAAGGAGGCATGGAAGAAGAAGCAGGAGGGTAGCAAGGTGGTGGTGAGTCTGACCATGCTTACGGCGTGCTGCGTGCGGAGAGTCTGCATGCTCTGTCGACGTCCGCCGTCACCTTGTTCACGAAGTTGAGCATTCGCTTGTTGCAGTGATCACCGACCCCGAGGATCCCCAGTTCGACCTGGAAAAGCTGGTTGCGAAGTGGGAGAGCGAGTCATGACTGTCGGAGTCGGTGTAGATGTAGATGCATACAACTTGCTAGCCATGGGCGTTTTATGCGCGTAACACGCGCAAGACACCGCCTGCTCTTCCCTTAGGTCGGCCTTGACCTCTGCGTACATTCTCAATTTACAAGTGTAGCTATCCTAATAGATTACGAACGTCCCTCGGGACCCTTCGTCGCTGTAGCCCTCGTCGGCCGGCAGCTTGCCCCGGTCCTCCCAGATCACACTCGTGTGACCGTGTGACGAAAGCGCGACCCGTCACAGACGCGTCGCGCCGCCCATTCATGCCGCTCGAGTTTTAAGCTTAAGGTTGTAGCTTCGTTCGCTTTCTTGTCTGCGCTTATCACTGCTGCATACTTGACGCACTTGTGTTATTCGCTCGCAACTTATACTTTGTGCCACTGCTGTTGTGCTTGTCCGGCCATGAAGCCTTCCGTGCAGGAGGAAGTAGAGGACGACCTCGCCGCTGAGGAGGAGAACAAGCTGATCAACGAAGTGAGCACTTGTTTATTGTGTGGTACCTACTGTTCACGCAGTCACGTCCTATGGTGCAGGAATACAAGACTTGGTAAGCATCGCCTTCTACCACGGATACGGTATTCAAGGCTTGACATTGGGTGCGTAATTCAGGAAGAAGAACGCACCATATCTATACGACGTCGTCATCACCCACGCACTGGATTGGCCCAGTTTGACGTGCCAATGGTTTCCGGACAAGGAGTCGTATGTACAGCACATTTCAGTCTCGGATGAGCTGAAAATCTGCCATTTAGACCTGCGAACAAACCATATACGACACACCGGTTACTACTGGGCACGCACACGTCCGGTCAAGCGCAGGACTACCTCCAAATAGCCACCGTGCAACTGCCGAAACGAGATGAGAGCCCGTCGGCAGATAGACTCGACCGCGCCGACTACGACGATGAACGCGGCGAACTCGGTGGCCACTCTATACCAGCCCAACCCCGCGTCCAGATCACTCAGAAGATCAACCACGCCGGCGAGGTCAACCGCGCGCGTTACATGCCCCAGAACCCAGACCTCATCGCGACCAAGGCTGTATCCGGGGAAGTGTTCGTGTTCGACAGAACCAAACACCCTAGTGATCCGGAGCGGGGAGGTGTATGCAGACCAGACATTCGGTTGGTGGGTCAAAACAAGGAAGGGTGAGTACTGTGCACCGTCAGGTCCCGTCTGTTATGAATGAACGGATTTGCAGGTTCGGATTGGTATGGAATCCGATTAAGGAGGGACACATCCTGGGTGCTTCCGAAGATACGACCGTCTGTCATTGGTACGTACGCGCGCAATACGAATGTCATGTCACCGGCTGACCATTCAAAGGGATATCACGTCTTACACCAAGGCAAAGTCAACCATAGAGCCAACGACAGTGTTCAGGGGACATGGTTCAGTGGTTGGGGTACGTAAATAGTATTGTTGCCTCGACAATTCTAACATTATGCTGAATGGCCGTAGGATGTTGACTGGCATGCGAAGCACGAGAACGTCTTAGCCAGTGTTGGGGACGACAAGATGCTTATGGTGTATGTTGCTCCTCCGTGACTGCATGCAAAGTGCTGAGATATCTGTAGCTGGGACACCCGCGCATCGTCGGAACCCACCACAAAGATACAAGCTCATGACCGAGAGATCTTGGCAGTTGCCTTCAGTCCTGCGAAAGAGGAGTTGCTTTTGACTGGCAGTGCCGACTCGGTGCGTGCCTACTCTAGTGGCCAGAAACATCAACTGACATGCCCTTCCACAGACTATCATCTTGCACGACTTGCGAGCGCCCACGAAGAAGTTGCATGTATTCGAGTCGCATACAGATGAAGTCCTTCATGTCGCTTGGTCGCCACACAACGCTACGATCTTTGCGTCGGCTTCAAGCGACCGGAGGGTTAATCTCTGGGACCTATCGCAAATTGGCGTTGAACAGACACCGGACGAGCAGGAAGACGGACCTCCAGAACTTGTCTTCATTCATGGAGGTATGTTGACTCATTCCTGATGTGTGGTGTTGTCACCGAGGCCATGTCACAGGGCACACCGCGAGACCGACAGACTTCTGTTGGGCGCCTGGCGAGGCCGAGGCGTGGACAGCAAGCAGCACTTCTGAGGATAACATCCTCATGGTCTGGCAGCCAACGGCGCATATATGGGCAGCAGACATGGTCAAGATTGACGAGAGAGACCTCGAGGAGGAGCCGATGGAAGGCGTGGAGAGTACTGGGAATGCTGGAGGCGAGCCTTCCGCCGCGTCGGGCAATATCAACGAAGAGAGCTAAGACTAGAGCACCGACAGAAGAACCGTCTGCAGGCTTCTTACGGACATGATGTTGAAGTGGGACGTGTATACATCAGACAACGGGCGATAGGGATGTTATGTAGCCATGGATCGATGCTTGTTGTACAGATGTGCGTAGCACAGGAGCTCATGCCTGTTTCGCAGACGATGAACACACCAAATGGTCTCAGGAAAGGATATCATCAAACATTCAGTGTGTCATACAAAGATTAGCCGGATGAGCTCCAACACGACTGATTAACGAGTGAGCTGCGACTCAAGTAACGGAAACGTGACACGTACTTCCGCCCATTACAACAAGCAGACGATACCCAGCGCCCACATGCCCACAGGGCTACGCCTCGCGAGCACCTCTTGTCGTGATGGCTTTGTCGGGTTCTTCCCCGCGCGAGCCTTTTCCGCGAACTGTGCGTTCCGGCGACGCATCTCAAATTCGGTCGGCTGTCCAACGTCCGGATGCTCAGCATTGTAAAAGCAAACCACATAGAGTATCAACAGACCATGTTTGAAGAATGAAACTAGTAAGGAACGACTGGACAGAGGACAATGGGTGCGGTGTGTTGTAGGCGTGTGCGGTGAACGTTCAGTAAGCGCGTGCCACTGAGTGCCACGTTCCGCCACGATCGTGTTGGCTGTTTGCCCCTGTCTTGGCTTGTGTACCAAAGGCTTCCGTTCCAAACAACCGCTCTTTCAGGCACGCCACACAACGTCTCAAAACGGCAGATGGCCAAAGCCAAAGGCAAGAAAACGTCGCTCAAGGCCGCTCTATCCTCTCAGCAATCCAGGTTGAAGAAAAAGCAGGAGTTCGTCCATGCAGAGCAAGCCGAGAAGGCGAAGCAAAGCGCACGGGCGAAAGGCAAGGCGAAGGCTCTGCCGCCTCGACCGACCATTCCCTTCGATCCGACAGATCGCATCTTGCTGATTGGAGAGGGAACTTCTCATTCGCCCGCGCCCTCGTTTTCGACGCACCTAGTGCTCTTGAGTTTCTACCTCCCGGAAATGTCGCGGCCACTGCCTACGATAGCGAGGATAATGCTATTCGAAGTATCCGGACGCGCAGGGTATCGTGGACGCCTCAGGAAGAAGGGCGTACAGGTCCTGTTCAACGTCGATGCTACCAAACTGGAGAAATGCGCCGTGTTGAAAGGAACGAAGTGGGACAAGATCGTGTGGAACTTCCCTCATGCCGGTACATCCTATCTACGTGATGCTGGGGACACCAGTCTAATGGCTGACAGACACACTTGCTAGGTAAAGGCATCACAGATCAGGACCGCAATATCTTAGCAAACCAAGTTTTGATATTGGACTTCCTCCGTTCTGCTGCACCTCTCCTTACATCGGGTCCAGTACCGACTATCATGCGACCTCGGAAACGAAAAGCGGACCCCGATGAGGATGAGGATGACGCTCCTGATCACGCAGAGGAAGCAGACGCAAACAATCTTACGAGCCCGCGGGGCAGCATCCTCATCACGCTGCGCAACGTCCCTCCATACACACACTGGTAAGTGCCAGTCTGAACGTTGTCGCTCTTACCTGACGCAACCTCTCAGGGATGTCCCAAAAATGGCGAAAAATCCGCCCCCGCCTACTACATCGTCTTTAGGCCCGCCGAATCCGCGCTATGTGCAGTTACGTTCGTTCGTGTTCCATAGACGGCTTTGGATGGGTTACGAACACCGTATGACGAAGGGCGAGCGGGCACATGGGCAGGGCAAGACGGGCGAGGGGGGTGAGGATCGTACATGGCAGTTCTGCCTGGCGGACTAGCCGGCGTCTTGGAACACGTATGTTAGCTCAAAAATCTCGGCGGTAGAAGTACTGTCTGCGTTGTGAGTGAGACGGCCTACAACGTTCGAACACTGGATAGTCAGAGAATCGCCATTGAGATAAACCACAACGCAAGGGAGCAGAACAAGAGCAGAACCCCTTCATGAGGGCTCCTACCCTTGTGATTACCCCGCATTCTGATCTCGATCACCTGTTCCGCGTTCCCGTGCCTCGGGATGCCGTTCCCCGGACCTGTCTGTCAACTGCTCGTTCCAACCACTCATCCCGGCTGGACGCGACACTGAAGTAGGAAACGAACATAAGTACCACCATGGGTGCTCTCCAACCTCCCTCTCACTCAGACGAGATCAAGATGCTTTCCCTCAAGACCATGTGATGCTGCTGACCCTTAACCGCCCTAAAGCACTGAACGCGGTTTCGCCTACAATGCAAGGGGACATCGAGAGGGTCTTGGACTGGTTTGACAACGAGCCCAGCTTGTGGTGAGTACGGTCTCACTGGGAGCCATGCCACTGGACGGAAACCGTGGGGTAGGGTGGTCATCATCAACGGCGAAGGACGGATATTCTGCGCAGGAGCCGACCTCATCGCGTACGTTCCACCCTCCTCCTCACTCTTCCTCACAGCGCCCACGAGCACTTCCTTCAGGTGGCACAAGCGTCGGAGCAACAACGAAGCGGACAGTGCTTCTGAGTTCATCGACGACAAACACGGCTTCGCAGGCATCTCTCGCAGGACAACCTCCGGGAAACCTATCATCGCGGCCGTCCATGGCGGTGCCTACGGCGGCGGCACCGAGTTAGTGCTGAACTGCGACTTGTCGTCGCGAGTGATGACGCTGTCTTCGCGTTGCCGGAGGTCAAGCGCGGCGTGGTAGCCATCGCGGGCGGTTCGTCCGAGCAGTGTCGCAGACGGTCTTGGGTTTGAGGGATTTGACGCATGGTACAGGTATGCCGCGGTTGGGGAGGATCGCCGGTCATCAGGTGAGCTCTCGACGTGAAATGTTTGAAAGAGACTAACCCGGCCTCTGAACAGTTGGCAAGCGAGATGCTGTTGCTTGGAAAGCCCATCAAGGCATCTGATGCTGCGAGTCGTTTCGGATTGTGAGCCGAGCCTACCCCGTGGATTGACGGTGCGTCTGACGGGTGCGCAGCGTCAACAAGGTTGTGCCCAAGCCAGAGCTGCTCCCAACGGCATTAGCCTGGGCTGCAGAGATCACGTCGAACTCGCCCGATTCTGTGCAGAGCACAAAGCGCGCACTGTTGCTCACGAACCAACATGCGCATGTCGAGGATGTCGTCGAAGCGCATGTGCGGTCGAAGGAAGGCAAGCAGCAACTCGCGGGAGACAACATGAAGGTATGGGTTTAATCGCATTGAGCTGGGATTAGCTCCTGAGACTCTCGGACATAGGAGGGACTAAGGGCATTCACCGAGGTGCGAAGTCAATGTGCTGATTCGAAGCGGCGTGCCGTTTGCTCATTATATATACGAGACAGAGGAGAAAGCCAGTCTGGAGCAATCCAGCCAAGCTATGATGTTCTGCGTTGCTGGTACGCTTCTTTGCACGGAGCTCGTGCGTGAGCCTCCTGGGTGTATTTTGAGTACTCGTCGTCCTAACAGCGCTATACATACCCTCCCGTGCTCAGAAACCTGTGCGTCGCCGTGTTATTAATGAAAGGCAGGTGTCAAATGCATGTTGGAGACCAATGGATACTGTGTCGCCGCCGCATGCTCCGACGCCGCCGAAGGAAGTCGAGACGGTCGCGTCAGGGTATGATAGATCTGATCGGGGCGGAAGCCGAGACGCGTCTCACGTGGGCGCGCATCTCGTTTTCGTGCCTGCCACCAGCGACCAGCTCCGTATGCCCGACTCTGCCGACACAACCACGCCCCAGGCGGGCCCTTCGAGCGACGACCAGTCTACCTTTGAGCGATGGCGGCTTACCTTTGGCGTGATTACTGGCTTGGGAGTCACAGCCGGGGAGCGGACAGCAGAGCTCGAGCGACACCAATGGCGGACGTGTGAGAGGTGGAAGAGGTATCTCATGAACTACAGTTAGTCGAATCTCCTGGTCCATCCTCTTCATGTATACGAATGCATGCAGCTTATTGAACGGAAATGTCAACCCTAGGCCCCGCGGTTGTCTTCATGCTCAAGAACCTACAGCTGGTTGGGGCTCCTGTGTCAGAGAAAGACGTCCTTTGCGTACCCTGCGACTACACGCGCGCGGGTGGTTTCCACCCAGACGCAGGCGCCGTTATTATGTGCCAGGGCAGGTTCTTCAGCAAGAAACACATGGAGGACACCCTGGTGCACGAACTCGTTCACATGTACGATCACGCAAAGTTCAATGTCGACTGGAGCAACCTGAGGCATCATGCGTGCAGCGAGGTACGTAATACGTGCCCTCCACGCCGCTTCCGCGCGCCTGCTCACCGGGCTGACGGCGCAGATTCGCGCGAGCAGTCTCGGAGGTGACTGTCGGTTCAGCCGTGAGCTCCGTCGAGGGTTCGTCGCGTTCTCGAAGCAGCATCAGGTGAGGTCGACTCCACGGATGCTGGTTGCGAAACAGCAGACTGACTCGGTCTCCGATAGGCGTGTGTGCGTCGCCGTGCCATCCTGTCTGTGCGTGCGAATCCGGTGTGTCCAAACGAGGCTGCAGCGGAGCGAGCGTCAACGAGGTATGGGAGAGCTGCTTTGCCGACACACGGCCATTCGATGAGGTGTGTCTGTGTTCCCAGTGCAGTCCCTGGTATAGATCTGACGCTTCTCGCGATGAAGATCTACTAGACTTGTGTGGATGATGCGATTTATGTGCGACGGTCCGCGAGACCCTATGGCGGGTGGACCTTGCGTCTTCTGGCGTGGCATGAGACGGCAGCGGCTGAGCAGAGAAGCGGACGCCGCAGGGCGAATTGTCACCGGGGCTATTTCTGGCCGTGTGCGAATGGTCGACCATGCCCGCTCTGCCCCCCGCTGTTTGCTTGGTGGTAGTCGTAGCGAGTGCTGTATGTACTTAGAGACGGACACCGCGGTGTGACGGTTGGATAATCGAGGCTGAACTGGGCACGACTGGCGGGAGACGTTCCCCGCGCCGAGAAGGGCGTCCGAACTAGCGCATGGCTTCGAGGCGATTCGGCTGGCTGATGGGCAGATTCCTGATTTGCTCGGCGGCTGACCAGTGGAAGGCTCGACCAGGCGGGACGCGCCGCGTGACGCGCCCATAAAACCACGGCCAACAGCGCTTCCCCTGTGCAACGTCCCCTGCGTTCCCCTTGTTCACCCTCCCTCCTCGGTCAGTCCTCTCCAAAAGTACTCTTACGACTTTCGTCCAGTATGTTCGCCGCAGTCAGGTGCGTCTCATCCGTGCCCTGTCGCAGAGCTTCAGCCTCACGCGTGCTGCAACAGCGCCCTCATCGCCCTCGTTCCCTTCGCGTCTGCGCTCGTCTTGGAGACACCGACCGGCTGGCAGAGCAGTACACCTGCTAACATCAGCTGGGTCTCAAGTGCGGGTGACCCTCGACGTTCTCATTCCAGCTGTCCAACCCGGACGAGTTCCACAACTCCTACGCCATCGGCAACAACATCCCAGCCAGCAACGACTTCTTCGCGTTCGAGATGCCCACTGTGGCGGTTGGAGCTGGTTACTACGTGTTGGCTATCAATATATCGTGAGTGCTGCTGGTACGCATCGTACGCATGGGGCTGATTGTATGCGCAGGAACATCAACCAGGTCTTCGCTCAGACTGGCGAGTTCTCCATTGCCGCACCACCTGCCTCCGTTCCTCGTCTGCGACTTCTTCTGGTTCCGCCTCGGCCTCGTGAGTAGTGCTACTCTGATAAACCACGCACCTGCATCTCACGCTGTCTACTCAGCTCCGCCTCGGCCACGTCCTCTGGTGCCTCGTCGGCGGCGTCCTCTACGTCCCCTGCGTCGTCCTCTGGTGGCTCTAGCTCTGCCGGTGCCTCTACCTCCGCTGCCGGGCCTCTGAGACCACGGGCAGCGGCACCTTCAACGGCGCTGCCCGCTTCGACGTCAGCTTCGGCTCCCTGGCCGTCGCTGCCATCGGTGTCGTTGCTGGCGCAGTCGTCGCCCTCTGAGGAGATGATGTAACGATAGCACGACGCTTCTTTGCTTATGGACAGAGTGGGTTTCTTCTGGTACTCGGTATACCATGTTCATGGACGAGCACGGACTGTATGGACTTCCCCCGCATTTTGGACTTGCACTTGCTCCCGTTTACGACTTGCATCGTTGTTTCCGTACTGGATTGAATTCACGATCCAGTTGTGCCACTCGTTTGCCCCAGTACTTTGAGAGCCTTTTAATGTCGACCGTCTGAAAACATTCGTAACATGAGATTTGCGTGCGATGAGTGCCCATGAGGCTGGCTGACATGCTGATGTGGTGTCGCCGGGGTGGAAATGGCCAACATTCAGGCAGACAGAGACAGAGACCTGGAAGCAAGCTGCATAATTCGCCAACACCAGGGTCAATGCGTGTACATGCAAGAGTACTCAATTACCTGCCCACCACGCGTAGTTGTCAGTTTCCTCCGGCGTATCGTAGACCAACTGCGTGCTCGTGTTATCCGGCCTTTCTGGCCAAGCTCTCCCCAACCCTTCCCAAACTGTGACCTGCTTGAACGTGACCGACCCGTTGCCCGCGCCGACAACGTATCCCACTCCCAGAGAGTCGCTCCTCGCCGGGTATGTGCGCCCAATCATCGCGACACGAGAGTTCGCGAAGACCTCGATGACTGAATTGTCGAGGAAGATATCGAGCACCAACGGTTCGCGAACGGTGCCAACCTGAGAGCCATTGTATGTATCGAAAAGGAAGAGCGGTGCGACGTGGTTTGCGGTGTTGACGAACGATGGCTCGAGTAGGGTCGAGGACGTCAAGTTTATATTGAGCATTTCGCGGGCGGGATCATAGGTAATCAGTGTCTGCTCCTCACCGTCTGGGCTGCGACGAAGGACAAAGCTGACGTCCGACGTAGTATCAGCCGACATGTCGATCTCCGCATGGATGATGATAGAGTCGCCAGTAACATTCAGGTCATGGAACTGTCCACGAGTAACATCGCTTGCTGACACGACGACGACGTCTATACGAGTCACTGTCGCGTTCTGTCGCAGTGCAGCGACGACGTCTGGAGCGGGACGCATGGAAAGGGTGGTCATTGTCCAACTACCTTTTGGGTTCTGTATAGCCGTCCAAGACCCAGGTTGTGATAGGACGCCCTTCGTGTCCGCAAGGTCTCGAAAGACTTGGACGTACAACTCACGGGGGAGGGAGGTAGCTCCGGCCCAACCCTGTGGGGGCAGCACGGACGTATCGAGGTCCTCGGGTATCCAGCCAAAGGCGATGCGGCGGTCGTGAAGCTCGTCGTAGAAGGAGTTCCACGCATAGGACTCTCCCCAGTCGATGACGCCCGACGAGCGTATGATGCTTTCCGCGGAGCCATTCGCTGAGCGCACGATATCAACTTCAGACCAGAGTGGCCAGTGGACGAGTGGGTGCAAGGTGGTGTTCCCGCCTTCCGTGCCCATCATGACAAAGTGGTGGGCCGTCACTCCGTCGCCTCCGTTCTCTGTCAGCTCCGGGAGGGAGAACGCGCCTGCAACTTCAAAGTTGAATGCGTAAGAGCCGGAGTAAGTCTCGGACCATGATGAGTTGCCTGCGACGGAGAAGAGTGGGCCGAGGTATGACCAATGAGTCAGGTTAGATGCCGGTGCAGCGTAGAATTGCAGACGCGGCCCGACGTTTTTGATTCCGGATCCGAAGACAGAATAGAAATGCGGCTCATCAGCATTGAGTATTGTGTCCATCTCAGGCCACGGTCCAAAGAAGGGGTCGCGAAATCCAGTGATATCGAGGTTAGGAGGTGGGCCGGGAATGACAGGGTTGATGCCCAAACCTTCGAACTTCGACCATGTATACCCTCCATCATCCGAGATCGCGAGGGCTTGCGTCTCCGTGCCATTGACGTAAGAGATATTCCATCCTGTAGGTAGGTGTTTCACTGCGGTGTAGAAGACGAGCATCAGTGTTCGTTCGCTGGACTTGTCTTCCGCGCGGGAGTCGTGATATTGTATAGGCAAGGCCCAGGTCTCGGTTTGCGTGACGTTCACAAACTGAGCGGACCCTGTGAACACTCCAAGGTGATCCATCGACCCATTTGGGCCTGGGGAAAGGGCGACTGCGCTGTTTGCCTCCCATGCACTGACATCTGTCCAGGTTACAAGGTCCCGCGACGTAGCATGGCCCCAAGAGATGTTGCCCCAGGCAATGTGTGCAGGATGGAACTGGTAGAACAGATGGTAGAGCCCAGAAGAGTGATCATAAGACGGCGCACACGGATCGTTCATCCACGAGTGTGGTGCAGTGAAATGGGACCTCGGACGCCAACGCGTGAACAGTGTGTTGTTCGGCAAGCTATTGAGATCATGAATGATAATCCATAGCTACATTGAGGACACGATAGCTCACGAAGATAGGTCCAGGCGAGCCAAGTTCGTCAGAGAGTAGTCCGGCTGCGACACTGTCGGTAGAACAACTGTTAAGGTCAACAACACCACAAAGGCCCACATTGCGTTTTCCAGCCTACGACTCGAGAGTCGTCAACTGAACCTGAAAACAGAGCCTGAGTACGTACTAGAACGAGTCCTCTGAGCAACGCGTAAGGCCTCAGCTGGGCCTCAGCCTCAGCCGTCGGATTCAGTAGAGATTGACTAACCCTGAAGACAGGTGGATCAAACGAATGAGGATATTGTATGACGGTCGTTATCGCGGAAAATACTTACACTTACGCCTTAGTTATCGCGTAAGATTTGCTACTTAGTTGACACGTGACCCGTACACCTCGGACTTAGATTCGCTCCGTTTCGTACACTTGGTCTCTACAATAATGGATATTTCTGGCCTTGTTAACACTGTATATAGATTACAGTGAGTCACAGATCCGTTGTCTGCTCATGCTAGATCACTTGATTCTGCTTCGAGGGCTGGTGAATTGCCTAATGCGGAATCATTAGCCAATTGTGGCAACTCTGTCTGCGGGCCTTTATGCGCGCTGCTGTTCATTGCACGGCGAATCCGGAAGCCACTAATAATTCTATAGAAGGGAGTCTGTAAACTTCCTCTCAGCATGTCATCCTCATGACCTCATCATTGACGAGACGTATGGCCGGGATGCTTCAGTAGAATCTCCGATGAGAGCCATAGTCATGAGCCTGTGGTTCTCACTATATCGAAGAGAACAGGTGATGCAACACATAAAAGAAGGCGTATGAAATTTATGAAGAGACATTATACATGAAAGAGAATAAGGGAAACGCCTGGCGCAGCGGCCCTGGCAGGCGCGATGCTCATCCCGATTAGGCAAGTACCGCATCGGCGCGTTCGGACGGCGCCAATCACACTAAGTTCAAGTCGGGAAAGTAAGACTTGCCGGTAAGTATTTTCCACGAAAACGTCACTCATAATATTGCGTAGCTTCGGTGTCCCACACTGGCAACTTGAAGGGCCACAACCCACCACAAAGACTTCACCACTTATTCTGTCAGCTTCGCGCCAGCGACCAACACACTGAGATGAATCCCATAGCAATCTGCACACCATTCCAAGCTCCTTGCTGCCATAGACAAGAGGTACATTCAGGAAAAGAAAAACGAACTGGCCCACGCCGGGGTCGAACCGACGACCTTGGCGTACGTAAGCAACTCTCACGGTATTAGCACCACGCTCTAACCAACTGAGCTAGTCGACCTCGTCCAACAGATATTACTAGAGATTAAGCAGTGCTGCTATCGCCGCTACGCCTGTCTCAGCCATCGGTTTTGACCAAGTCTTCTGGACCACGTCGCGTTGTCTGGAACGCGCACATTATCCCGCTCTCGTTGCCGTCATGTCTCTAGTCTCAAAGAAGGATGAAGAAAGTGGTCTGAGCACCTACTACAATAACAAGACCACCGTCATCCAGGAGGCACGCGTGTTCAACGACTCTCCCATTAGTCCGCGAAGATGCAGGGCACTGCTCACTCGCATCGTGTTCTTACTCTATGTCGGGGAGACCTTTGGTACGCAGGAGGCGACGACGCTGTTCTTTGGGACGACGAAGTTGTTCCAACATAAGGACGTGAGTTGTACACCTGATAGGGAAATGGGCGTACTCAATGACATGTATGGCTGCGCATAGAGTGCCCTCCGGCAGATGGTGTACCTGGCGATTAAGGAGCTGGCCAGCACGGCGGAGGACGTGATCATGGTAACGAGTAGTATCATGAAGGACATGCAGCCCAACTCGGAGGTCATCTACAGACCAAACGCGATCCGGGCATTATGCCGTATCATCGACGTGCGTGATATAACTGCTGTCTGCGTAGGCAGTGGACGATTGACCGCACACACAGCCGTCTATGGCGCAAGGTGTAGAGCGGTTCTTCAAAGCAGCGATAGTCGACAAGAACCCGTCCATCTCCTCTGCCGCGCTTGTCTCGGCCTACCACCTGTTTCCTAACGCAAAGGACGTCGTGAAGAGGTGGGTGAACGAGGCGCAGGAAGCGGTTAGCGGCAAGTCCTCCGGTTCCTTCTTTGGCGGGAACACTGGCGGCGGTTACCTTGGATGGGGAGGCTCGTCCTCGCAACCCACGAACGGATATTCGCCTGTGCCATCTACCAGCAATATCACCCAGTACCATGCGTTGGGTCTGCTCTACTTGATTCGCCAGCAGGATCGTATGGCAATCACGAAGATGATCCAGCAGCTGGGTGGAGGGAAATCGGGTGCCGGAACTACGCTCAAGAACCCTATGGCGTTATGCATGCTCATCCGCTATGCAGCGAAGATCATGGAAGAGGACCCGAAGTACGTGTTTTGGTCTGGAAGACATCGCACTGACCTTTCATGCCCGGCGTAGTATGCAGAGACAGATGTTCGACCTCTTGGAAGGCTGGTTGCGGCACAAGAGTGACATGGTCAACCTCGAGGCGGCTGCGCCATCTGTGAGATGAAGGGAGTTACTGCCCAGCAGCTCACAAGGTCTATCGCAGGTATGCGTCGAAGGTCGTGGCAACGAAGAATCCCATTCACGAGTATCATTTGACAGTGCTTCAACTCTTCCTTTCGTCTCCAAAGTCTACGCTGAAGTTCGCTGCAACCCGGACATTGGCAGCGTTAGCTGTGAACCACCCTCAGAGTGTGGCTGCTTGCAACATGGACTTGGAGAACCTCATCTCGGACCAGAACCGCAGTGTTGCAACCTACGCCATCACAACCCTCTTGAAGGTGCGACACATTGTGTCGACAATATTCTTCCTGTGCTGAGGAATCATGCAGACTGGCAACGAAGCCTCCGTAGATCGCCTCATGAAGCAGATCACAGGCTTTATGAGCGAGATCAGCGACGAGTTCAAGGTCATCATCGTCGACGCCATCCGCTCGCTCTGCCTCAAGTTCCCGTCCAAGCACGCGTCCATGCTCGCCTTCCTGTCGGGTGTGCTCCGCGATGAGGGCGGTTACGACTTCAAGCGCGCCGTCGTCGAGGCCATCTTCGACATGATCAAATTCATCGGAGACTGCAAGGAGCAGGCGCTCTCACACCTATGTGAGTTCATCGAGGATTGCGAGTTCACAAAGCTCTCCGTGCGGATCTTGCATCTACTTGGTGCGGAGGGCCCAAAGGCGCCGCAGCCGACGAAGTATATCCGGTATATCTATAACCGTGTGGTGCTGGAGAACGCTACCGTCCGCGCTGCGGCGGTAGCGAGCTTGGCGAAATTCGGCCTCAACGGATTGGATGAGAAGCTGGCTAGCAGCGTCAGGGTCCTTCTCAACCGGTCAGTGAACAGGATCCGTGTATTCATTCCGATCCTTATCCTGTCCACAGGTGTCTGGATGATGTGGACGATGAGGTCCGGGATCGTGCTGCGCTCTATTTGAAGGTGTATGAAGATCCGCCACTAGTAACTACGTACGTAAAAGAAGGTACGTCCCTGTTATCTCTGGGCTTCGATGCGCTGCTCACAGAAGCATGTAGAGTCGATCTTCTCCCTCGGTGCCCTCGAGTCAAAGCTGGTGTCATACATGAGTGATCCCGAGTCCTTTGACAAGCCCTTCGATACTTCCTCAATACCTAAAATCAGCAAGGATCAGGCTGCGAAGGAGGTCGCTCGTAAGTAGCAAGCCCTCCAGCAAGCTGTTAAGTGGACCCTGACGTGCCTGTTTAGGTCCCAGCAGTTTGGACACTATCGGTGTGCCTTCGACATCAAAGGCCGCAACTCCTCCGCCTCAAACGGCTGCGGAAACGCAGTCCGCATACGCACAGCAGCTTATAGATGTACCAGAGTTCGCAGACTATGGCCCTGTGCTCAACAGCAGCTCCAAGCCTTCCCAGCTCACGGAGGCAGAAACAGAGTACCAAGTGTCATGTGTCAAGCACATATTCAAGGAGCACGTTGTATTCCAGGTGAGTACATGCCTTTCCCCCGACGTATGGCTCCGGCTGAGCGTATTCTCGCTAGTTCAATGTTGCAAATACGATTCCGGACACAGTTCTGGAACAGGTGTCAGTCGTGATGCAGTCACAGACAGAGTCGGGACTCACAGAAGACTTCATCATTCCTTCGCCCACACTATCACAAGCGAATCACCCGGAATCGTATACGTCTCATTCACGCGCGACAGCCCAGAAGATTACATCTTGGCATCGTTCCAATGTGTCCTCAAGTTCGTCAGCAAAGAGGTGGACCCATCGACAGGCGAACCCGAGGAGGAGGGCTACGAAGACGACTACCAGCTGGAGGAGACCGAGCTTGCTGCGGGCGACTACATCATTCCCAGCTACGCGACTTTCTCGTCAGAGTGGGACCGTATGCGCGATGGGGCAACCGCAACGGAAACCTTCGCCCTATCTGCAATGGAGTCCATGAAAGGTACGCCGGATCTCAGTGTCAGGTATAGACGTGTCTCACGTCTGTGGCAGCCGCATGCGACTCTATCGTCGAGATTCTCAATATGCAGCCGCTGGGCGGCACGGAGGAGCCTCAAAACCCGACCGTGCATACATTGCAACTGTCTGGCTTGATCCCAGGCGGAGGCGGGAAGGTGCTCGTACGGTGCCGGATGGCCTACTCAAAGGCGCAGGGTGTCACGCTGGAGCTGGCCGTCCGCGCAGAACAGCAGCAAGCTTGCGGACTGGTGATCACAGCTATCGGTGGTTGAGTTACCGTGTAGACGAGGCCTTTTCGCGTTGTTGGATGTGTATCGGACGTTTGTCGTAAATTCCCAGTATCTATTTGTGCATGAGAGGTGGTGGAGGCAAACGAGAGCCGTTGTCCCACAGCTGGGTGGTCTTTGAGTCTCGACGCGGGGCGAGTGAGAAAGCTGGTGATTTAGCGTACTGGGGGAGGGCCCGTGGCTCTCCCGTCGCCGGTCGTTCCACCCTTTCCTTCACAAAAGCACACGATGTCTTGTGCCTTTCATTGCTCTCGCTACGGGGAAGCTGCGCCACGCAGCCGCTGTACTCGTGTCCCGTCTGATTCCTGGATAACCGTGCAGTCGTACGACCGGACGAGGCGCACACCTGTCGCACTTTTCGGATTTACCCCAGCCGCCGCCCCGCATTCGCCCCCTAATAGATCAGAGGCGCAGTCGCCGATCGCTGACTCGCGTCCCGCCCTGGCCAGTCAGGGCTTCCGAATTGCTGCAGCAGTACACCGGTGCGAGGAGGATGTCGGGGCCAACGCTGCCTGGCGCGAAGGCGATCCATGTCGACACCCGCGGGGCACTCATACTGGACGAGGAGTCACCCGACGTGCGTTGCTCATTCGCCTCCCGCATTTCGTCATTCTGATTGTGTGCACTAGACCCGCGACAGTCGCGGCATCTACCTTCCGAATTACATCGAGCCAGTGTCCCACATAGCAGTCGATGTACGATCTGCAGTACGCCTCTTTCGTTCACTCGCATGCTGACCTTTGCCTCCAGATTGGTGGCTCGCTGGCAAAAGTAGTCTACTTCACCCGCTCCCCGGAACCGCCAAAGTCACCGTCAGTAGCGGCTACGCGGGGCTCGGGCTCGAGCGCCGCCAGCGACCTCTCCTCCCCCATCTCATCTTCACCACCCCGAGATACCCCCGTCTCTGGCTCTCCAACCTCGAGCGCAAAGTACAACGCAAAACTCAACGGCGCACTCACACCAGCGGTGCTCGAGAACGGCCATGCAAGCCCGCCCGCACCCGAGCACCCCCTCCTCGACCACCGCTTCCTGCAGGGCTCGCTTCTCCGGCGAGCGTCCGTGCAGCACTTTCCCGGCGGGCAGCTGAACTTTGAGCGGTACGAGACGGAGCACATCGACGCGTGCGTCGAGTTCATCCAGGGGCTCATCGAGCACAGCGCCGCGCTCAACGGCGTGCCCATCGCGGAGATGCGGCGCTCCGTCAAGATCATGGCGACGGGCGGGGGCGCGCACAAGTTCCACGAGCTCTTCGGGCAGGAGCTGTGCGTCGAGGTGCGGCGGGAGGACGAGATGGAGTGTCTGATCGAGGGCCTCAAGTTCATCACGCTCATCCCGGACGAGGTGTACTACTTCTCCGACGAGCTCATCGACGCGGTGTCGCACCCGGGCGGCACCCTCGAGCGGCCGAGCCCGAACCCGCCCAAGTACGCGGTGACGTTCGTGCAGGACCCGACGCCGCAGCTGCCGTGCCTGCTGGTGAACATCGGCTCGGGCGTGTCGATCATCAAGGTGGACGAGGACGGCACGTACGAGCGCGTGAGCGGGACGAGTCTGGGGGCGGGACGCTGTGGGGGCTCTTGAGCCTGTTGACGCCGGCGACGACGTTCGACGGTGCGTACGTCAGGATCTGCGCCCGCGCGTGATCGTCCTCATTGCTTTCCCCCGCAGAGATCCTCGAGCTGTCCGAGAAGGGCGACAACTCCAAGGTGGACATGCTCGTCGGGGATATCTACGGGTCGGACTACAGCAAGCTCGGGCTGAAGTCGACTATGATCGCGAGCTCGTTCGGCAAGGTGTTCAAGAACCGCGAGCAGAAGGGCACCTTCACGCCGGAGGACATTTCGAAGAGCCTGCTGTACGCGGTATCGAACAACATCGGGCAGATAGCGTGCGTCAGCTGCCTGTCCATATCTGCCATCTCTATTTGTTGACCGGCGTGTGGTGACGCAGCTACATGAACGCGGAGAAGTACAACCTCGAGCGCATCTACTTTGGGGGCTTCTACATCCGGGGTACGCTACTGCCCCACCGTTGACGATCGCGCTGTGTCCATCTGACTGGTTGATTGTCTGCCGGGTGCAGGCCATGCGGCGACTATCAGCACATTGTCGTACGCTATCAGGTTCTGGAGCAAGGGCACCAAGCGCGCGATGTTTCTTCGGCACGAGGGCTTCCTGTGAGTGGTGCTGCTTATATGAGTGCCCCCGTTCCATCGCTGAGGTGTCTGTACGTCTATGCAGCGGTGCGATAGGAGCGTGGATCAAGAACATCGGAGAAGAGCAAGAAGAAGTGTCGATGTGATGCTTGTGCCTCGGCGGTTCCCATGTCAGGGAGAGTTAAGTACATGGTATCTAGGAGTCAAATTTATCGGTGGGACAATGAAACCTCTGTACAGTAGACGCACGTACCTTACATTCTGCGACTGTCCGGACGTGTCCCTGGCTGACACATGTGCGAAGGCGACACACGCCACTTTGTCTCGTCTCGGTGGTTCGAAGAGCATATTCGAGACAGAGCAGATCGGATCAGTGTACTGCGTAACGGCATCGGACGCACTGGCTGAATCTGGGCGGCTACAGCGGATGACCGGGACGCAAGGAGCTAACCTGAGTGCACTGGAGCTGTGGGAGTCAGGACGTGCTGGCGCTAGCGCTCCGAGTGGCGTGCAGAATGGTTGTAAGTATGTACTGCTTCCCAAACAGCGCCGTTCATGCAGTGGTCTACCTGGCTGAAGGTGGTTTGAACATGAAGTGCAAGATTGGAAGACGTCATCACGATGAGTGAGTGAATAAGATCATCTATCAGATCCGATTTTATTCGCCTTCGGTGGATATCTACGCCGAGGCGGCACAGCATTCAGCATCTACTCGAACCACAAATCATCCAGAGCAAAACAGGCTGTGGACAGGACGACAAGATGGCAGGCGACCGCAGCGCGATGAATGGGATGTGATATGCAGGGCAGGATCATGGACAGATCATGGACAGTGGTCTGTCAGACGGCGTGCATTACAGCGGCCAGCATTGTCACTAGACGCCCATAAGGTCAAGAGGCAATCATGCGCACGTGGACGGGTTGCGAGGGATCTGGTCATGGATGAACACACAGGCACCGCTTCAGTCCTCCATCAGCCAGAGCCTTCCCCGCCCGCGCATGCAGCCTGCGCTGGCTGCACCGACGCAGAGGACGGGGACACTGCGGCGGGCAACCGGGTAGGCGGGCTGCTGGGCCGGGCGGAAGAGAGAGAGCAAAAGCGCGGCCGTGGCCGGAGAGTGATGGCATAATTTGAATGCACCGTGGGACAGTTGTCTGTTCTCGGACAGCTGCATAAGTGTCCACCTGCTTAATTTTCCTGCTTAAAGAGCCGAACTGCCCCCCTATAGCGCACGCTTTGTCACTGTCCCCATCTCTTTCCTCCCTCCCCGTTGTCCGCCATGCTCCCTCCGCCCCCCGCATGGGCCAGGGACGACCTCCCGTCTCCCATCGCCCCAGAACAGCAGCAACGACGCCGCCCCGCAGAACCAAAGGTTCGAAAGCCCAATCCCCCTCCCCAAGATACCACCGACCAGCCAAAGAAACCCCGACACCGGCATTCGGCCTTTCAGCTCGCAGCACTCAATGAACTCTACGACAAGGACGAGCACCCGGCGTTGGAGGAGCGCACTTCTCTTGCAGAGCGTCTCGGAATGTGAGCACCCTTCTCGTTGTCTTCCTCGACGTCGTCGTATTTCCATCCGCCGCCGCTCCTGTCTTCCCCCCAATTGCTCACGATCACTCAGGGAGACCAAGACCGTCAACTCCTGGTTCCAAAACAAACGTGCGTCGTGCAAGAAGCGTCACAAAGGCTCCTCAGCGACCACCCCAGCTCCGAACGCCCGCGCTGGTTCGAGTGTAAATACCAGCGCGCCGACCAAGAAGCCCAGCAGCAACAACAACTCAGTGGAGCTCCCGCCTATTTCGGCCCTCATCGCATCCGTATCTGCTCGCCCAGGCCTCGGCCTCGGCCCACCGCTTCCCGACAACCCGAGTACGATGACTACGACGATGAGGAATACGTGCACCGATTACCGCCCACAAAGCAGCAGCTCTTCTACGCAGGCAATCCTTCACACCGTCACCTCGATGCCGCCGAGCAGAGCCAACGACCCAAGGCTCGTTCGCGGCCGTCTGCAGCGCAGACGGAGGAGCTCCGCAAAGTGTACGACGTGGATCCTCATCCCTCGAAAGACGTACGGGAGCAGCTTGGACACAAAATCGGCATGTGAGTAGCTTCTGCATCGTTTTCTTTGACATCTGCGTCTATCACGCAGTGCCTTCGCGATGCCCCGTTGGGCATGATACATTATGGGCGTCTAACTCTTTGTTGTGCGATCAGGCCCGATCCAAAACAAGGTGCTGATGTGATTCTGAATTTCTCTCTTAGGCGCTATCAATCGGTCACGAACTGGTTCCAGAACCAACGCAGCATCGCGAAGAAGCGCAAGGATGAGGAAGAAGCACACGCTGCCGCGCTCGCTGCGCATGCCGCCTCCTCGTCGAAGCCGCGTATGTTCTCGCCGTTCCCTCCGGCGACGAGCGCGGCACATCCGTCGCTGTCCTTGGCAGTCCCACCGGCGACTAGCCACCCATCATTAGCGATACCGCACCACTCACAACATTCGATCTCGGCTCCTCCGCCGCGAGCCCGCCGTTCTTTGAGCGCCGCGCCGTTGAACCGTGGTCATGATCTAAGCCATGGCTCGAGTCGATCAGTTTCTCGCCCATCTTCGCCACGCGTTTCTCCGTATCGCATGCCATCTGATCGTGTCCAGGGTCCGAGTCGTTTGCAGGAAAGACCTCGGCGCCCTCGTCGCACGCGTCCGGAACCGCACCAACTCGAAGCACTGAAAAAGCTCTTTCGGCGAACCTCGACGCCGAGCATCGAGGAGCGGGGTGCGCTCGCGCTCGAGGTCGGCATGGACGTCGGGAAAGTGACGAACTGGTTCCGTAACCTCCGGCAGACTGCGCGGAAACGTGCCACGGGCCTCCAGGACCAGTTGGAGGAGGGCGAGATCGACCAGGACGACCAGGACGAGTTGATGGATGTGGACGCAGACGACGTCAGCCTCGCGACGTACCAGTCGAGGTCGGCGACGCCGATGCACTCAACGGGCGTGTCGTCCTCGGTGTCGTCGCCCCTCGTGCACGCGCTCCACCCGAGCCAGCCTCCGCCGCCGTACTCGCTCGAGGACGCCCGCGAGGAGATGCCCGTGCCGCGGTATGAGGCGCGGTATACCCCGCCCTCGCCCATGCAGCCGCCGAGCGAGGAGAATCTACGACAGCTGTACACGTACGCGCGCGCGATGCGCCAGCGGCCTCCGCCGTTGAACGAGCATAGCTCGAGCTCGGACCCCGATGTGTATCCTGATGGCGACTCGCATATGGGCAGCGAGGAGGACGTGCAGGAGGCGTGACGCCCAGCCCGGAGAGCTCGCCCCCGCCCCCGTCGGCGCTGGCGTCTCCTGCGGTGTTCAGCATGGGCGTGCAGAAGGCGGTCGACGTGAAGAGGCGCAGGTGAAGGTGGAGACGGGCGTGAAGGTAGAGGACGCGCTGTTGCTGTTAAGCTTCCATCACCATGTCGTGCACTAAGCGGACGCAGAGTACATTGTGAGTGCCCTTGCTCAATGTTGGGTTTGGCGCTGACGCCCTTCGCAGAAAGCTATTATCGTCGTAGTGTCGCTGTATGCGCAGGACGGTATGCATATCATCCGCCCGCCCTCGTCCATACCAGTAATATCCCCCTCACCTGTCTTCCCCCACAACTCCACCATCGTCCTGCATTCTCGTAGCATACATAGTAAGTCGTCTCCCGTCGTTCTGTAGCAAGTCCCGCGATTCCCCGCCCGCCGTCTGTTTCTCCCGCCTCGGCCGTGTTTGTTCTCTCACGTCTATTGTCTCCCGTCTGTCCGCCGCCGGCGCCCCCTAGTACCTAGTCCCGTTATTCTTTATCTATCGATGCCGTTGTTCACACGAGACAGAGAAGAGAAGCTGTGTTTGGTACAATTGACATGAGAAATGTAATCGATTCCATCCTTGCATGTTGTGCGACTGAGACTTCGCGCTGCGTGGCTAGCAGTACCAAGCCCCGTCACTACAATAGTGGTCAAGGCTGAGTTACATCGTGTGCATAGTGCACTCACGGTCCATGGTCGATAATCGAAATCTTCCTCTTGCGCATGGCCTCGCATCAGCCATTCCCAGTCTTCACAGCCAAAATCATCGGCCGTCCGGAACAGGACTTTAGTAGAAGGCCAAGGTTCGCCGAGCTCGACCGCATCTCCCGTGCGAACCACCTGCCGTAGGCACGAGCGGGTGCCTACAAGCGTCAGAGATTTGTTGGCGACCGCGATGTCGGACCAGTCTACGACGGGCGGGTGTCCGTCGTCGTCAATGTGCGCGAAGGCCAGCCTCGGGAGGGTTGCCCACTGCGAAGGGACATCACAATGAGGGTTTCCTGCTTTCTTCAGGCTGCGGGGAAATCTGACATACCAGTCCGTTCCATCCGGTGTCGCGATGGTTCATGTTACCCTGTTCAAGCCAGAGACGTAGAGCGTTTAACCCGTCGGGGAATGCGCGTCTCAACGTGTCACATTGCGCCTGCCGAATATCGTCTAGCCAGATGTCAAGACCTAGTACCTGAAGGCTTGTTAGCGACCGGATGGCCGTCAGGACAGGAGATAGTTCCTCGACAGTGCTGCCCCCGTCACTAAAGTCCAGACACCGCAGTCTCTTCTTCGTCCGAATGAAGCCCGCTAACGCCTCGACTTCCGTGGTAGCGAAGACGGGAGGCGCCAAACGCAGCTTGAAGTGCGTGAGATGAGGGAGTGCAGAGGGATCACCTGCTAGAGCCGTGTAGACATCCGCAGGCGAGCCCGGGCAGAGGACAATGTGCAGAGCCTGGAGCTGGGCGCAGTGATGGAAGAGGAGCGTGATGTTGCCGAGATGACTGCCGTTGACAATGGTTAGATGAGTCAAATTCTGCAGGACGTGGATCGGGCATTCCCAAATAGCCTGGCTCGGCGCGGTGAGCTGCGTCAGAGACCCTCTGCGGGACTCAAGCAATGATGCAAAGGGCGTGCGGTACACTGCCTGGTACAAATCGGACTCCAGTTCCTCGGGATCTTCAGGCAGATTGTATATATGGAGGCTCTCTGCTGGTAGTCTCTTGAGAATCTTCAACGCGTCCAAACACTGGATCCTGATGCAGATTCATGAGAACGATAGTGGAGGGACTCAATGCATAGCCTACGGCAAGCTGTACTCGCGAAGATTGACGGCGGTCGACGCCAGTGCCATCAGGACGTTGTCTCCAGGTAACAAGTACGACCGGAGGGTGGTGTACCATTTAAATGTCCGCAAATTGTGCATGCTGGTGATAGCATTCGCCAGGCAACCTGATTTCAGCATCAGTCAGAGACAAAGGCTTTGACACCACGAGCAGCGAAAAAGTAACTCACACATTTCAAAGGTCGCGCCGTTGTCCGCGAATGCAAGTACATGCAGTTCTTTGACATAAGATGCGAACACAGGGTCGGTGATGATGCGCAGTAGTATACAACACGACTTGCATCCGCGGTCTCCGCCACTGGCAGGAGGCTCGTCGGTAAAGCCATAACTGACTTCCCAGTACCCAAAGTTTATACGGAGCGTCGAGAACAATGTGCGAGCGGCGAGATCATGAAAGAACCTGGAGACAGCCAGGCATTCCCGGCTCGTGGCGGGGGTGTATGGCTCAGAACGATTTGCCATAATTCTGGCGGAAGACGTCCAGACCATCGAGAGTCTGCCTCCATTTTGCTGCGATGCTGTAGAGAACGCACTTGTCAGTAGCTGGTCCGAGAACGTGCCCGACTGAAACGACCGTGCCAATGCTTTCATACCGTATCGAATGCTCGCACTCTGTGATGCTACGCTTGATTCCTTCGAGCTAAACTTCCAATCTCCTCCTCTCAGTATAATACTCGAGAATGGGATCAAATTCAAGGGAGTGCGGGATGGCGATCCGCGAGAGGACGGCGGCCGCCGCTGAGTCTAACTGGTAACCTATCAATAAGTAGTCTATATCGGCCAGGGATCTCGACCATGAGCCCTCCTCAGATCCAATCGCACCGTATCGGCCCCGGCCACAGCCGCTTCCACCGTG
Source organism: Fomitopsis serialis (assembly GCF_022376445.1). Taxonomy (NCBI): domain Eukaryota; kingdom Fungi; phylum Basidiomycota; class Agaricomycetes; order Polyporales; family Fomitopsidaceae; genus Fomitopsis; species Fomitopsis serialis. The sequence continues at coordinate 240,968 of NW_025954979.1, forward strand.
GGCCACACCTTCTTTGTGATTCAAGAACTACTGACAAGCGCGTTCTCTACGGCATCAGACCTTCACAGCCAAATGGAGGTGGAAGACACCCGATGGTCTGAACGTCTTCCGCCAGAACTATGGCAGATCGTTCTGAGCCATACACCCCCCGCCACGACCCGAGAATGCCTGGCTATCTCCAGGTTCTTTCATGATCTCGCCGCTCGCATAGTGTTCTCGGCGCTCCGTATACACTTCGGGTACTGGGAAGTCAGTTATGGCTTTACCGACGAGCCCCCTGAGGGAGACCGCGGATGCAAGTCGTGTTGTGTGCTACTGCGCATCATCACCGACCCTGTGTTCGCGTCTTATGTCAAAGAACTGCATGTACTTGCATTCGCGAACAACGTCGCTCCCTTCGAGATGTGTGAGTTACATTTTTGCTGCTCGTGATGCCCAAGTTTGTCTCTGACTGATATTGGGATCAGGTGGCCTGGCGAATGCTATCAGCAGCATGCACAATTTGCGGACATTCAAGTGGTACACCACCCTCCCGTCGCATTTGCTACCTGGCGACAACATCCTGATGGCACTGGCGTCGACCGCCGTCAACCTTCGCGAGTACAGCTTGCCGTAGGTTATGCATCGAGTCCCTCCATCATCGTTCTCATAAATCTGCATCAGGATCCAGTGTTTGGACGCGTTGAAGATTCTCAAGAGAATTCCAGCAGCGAGCCTCTGTGTGTACAATCTGCAGGACGAGCCCCGGGAACCGGCGTCCGATTGTACGAGGTGTACCGCTCGTCCTTTGCATCATTGCTTGAGTCCCGCAGAGGGTCTCTGACGCAGCTTGCCGCACCGAGCCGGGCGATTTGGGAATGCCCGATCCGCATCCTGCAGGATTTGACACATCTGACCATTGACAACGGTGGTCATCTCGGCAACATCACGCTCCTCTTCCACCACTGCGCCCAGCTCCAGGCTCTGCACATTGTCCTCCGCCCTGACTCGCCCATGGACCTCTATGCCGCTTTAGAGGCACATCCCTCTGCGCTCCCGCATCTCACGCACCTCAAGCTTCAGTTGACGCGTCCCGCCGTCATCACCACGGAGCGTGAGGCGTTGGCGGGCTTCATTCGGACGAAGAAGAGACTGCGGTGTCTGGATTACAGTGACGCGAGCACCACTGTCGAGCTAGCTCCTGTCCTGACGGCCATCCGGTCGCTATCGAGCCTGGAGGTTCTAGGGCTTGATCTTTGTCTCGAAGATGTCGGGCGGGGACAATGTGATTCGCTGAGAGACGCAATGCCCGACGGATTAAGGGCCCTACGTCTCTGGCTTGAATACATGGACCTGGTCCCGGAGGATAACGAATGGGATGACTGGTATGTCGGATATCCCCGCAGTCTATGAAGAGAGCAGGAAATCTCATTGTGATATCCCTCCCCAGTGGGCAACCCTTCCGAAGCTGGCCTTTGCACACGTTGATGATGACGGGAGCCTGCCGATGGTAGACTGGCCCGACATCGCGGTGCCAACAAGTCTCTGGCTCTTGTAGGCCGCTGCTCGTCCCTATGGCATGTGGTTCGCACGGAAGATACGTTCGAGCTCGGCGAACCTTGGCCTTCCACTAAGGTCCTGTTTCGAACGGCCGAGGATTTTGGGTGTGAAGACTGGGAGTGGCTGATGCGGGGCCATGCGCAAGTGGACGAGTTCGATTATTGATCGTGGACCATGCCTGTGCAGAGTTCATGGATCAGAGGCCGATTGACTATGTAATGGAAAGACAGTATCAACGTATTCAAGCGTACAGGCGTGTAATTGCTGGCATCTCTTTATGAAGCAGCCCATGGCAATGCTTTCTGAACCCGCTGATGCTCTTCGAGTCTAAGCCAATGATGGAGCCCAAAATTGGCTCGCTCCGACCGCGCCTCCAAGAGGGTCGGCTGACTGAATGTATGATAAGACAAATCCTACAATGCGAAACAACCAGACAAGCTCCGAGAGAGGTAGCCATGCAAGACACCAGCATACATGCCGTCATACACGGGTCAGACACAGAATCGTTAAGAAAGACTATCTTCTTGATTGATACGCCACGTATGCAGTTTGTCCGCCAGCACAAACTCCAACGCCTTCCGCCCCTCGACGCCGCCCACTTATCGACCTGCTCCAGATCGACAAACCCTTCGCGCAGGTCGTCGCTGGGATCCCACTCCTCGTTGGCCTCGTCGGCCCCCTTCATGTGCTTCAGCACCCCCTGCAGGAAGTGGTCGCGGAAGAGGTCGTCGAGGGGGCGCAAGCGGTGATCCGCGTGTGGGAGAAGTCGACGTGTAGCCCGTCGTATTCGATGTAGTCGTTGATGAACGCGGTGACGCGGTAGTCCCTCTGGTGCGGATTGCGAGTCAGCCCTGGGTATTTACTAGAGCGCAGGGAGACCTTGCTTACGTCCGGGTCGATGGAGAACTCGTACGCATCCCAGCCATCATGCAGCGATGAGTCGAGCAGGATGATGTTCTGGATGGAGTCGATCTTCGTGGGTCCGCCGACGGCGGAGGCGGTGCTGGGTCGATGATTTGCGCTGTGAACCCTATCCGCGCGAACTACGGCGCAAGTTGTCTGGTCAGTACTTTGTAATGTATCGTCCTGGATCGTATACCTCAGCTGCGTGCGATCGCGGAAAGATGTGCGCGGCCTTGAGGCGGGAATAGGAGGCGTGTTGGGCTCCCGTGACGACGCACTTGTTGTTCCTTTCGCGCGCCCGCTGCCGGTAATCATCGTCTGCAGTACTGTGAGTTAGACCAATATGATATTGAGGTCGAGTTTACGGACGGAGTGGCCCGCCGTAGAAGACGTGGGAACCGTGTGCGAGCGCAGTCCGTCGCCAGAAACACCTTCATCGCTAAACTGTCTGTGCAACAGTTTCCGACAACGTCCCTGGTAGAAGCAACTTGAAGTTCACTTACCACCCGAGTGGCCATACTGCCAGAAACCTGCAAGCGAGGAAAAGAGGATGTTGTCAGCGCATTCGCTACACGGCGCAAGATAAAGGAGGGCGTACCAGCAATGGTATGGCCAGAAGGATCGCAACGAAGACGTTGCGTTTGGGGAGTGGGGGTTGCGGCCTGAGCGAGTTCGCCATCTTGTACAGATATGATGTCAATCGGTACGGCTGGTTTCATTGATTGCAGAAGTAATGTAATCGTTTGCGAAACATTGCTGCCGTGTCCTATGAAGGATTCATGTCGTCGATTGAAGTAGTGTGATAGTTCAAAATGCGTGGCGTGAGGGTGCGCACGATTGGATCTGAGGGGATCGGGGACGATCAGCCGACATTGATGTGCCTAAATCAGGCGCTTGTTACTGCTCGAAACCACCTGTCACCTGGTCTGCGTTCAACCAGACAAATCCCAAGTTCTACTGTAACAGTCAACCTGCATTGGATCTCGTCGTGGTTCATAAAACGCCTCGACGTCCTATGGTGGCTCCTAACTAGTTAACTAGCTAGTGTTGGATACAGGTGACTTGCTTTCTGTTCCTCTGAGTCGGTGATGCATGCGCCTCCGAGTCGGCCTGCTGATTGACCATGGGCCAGAATTTAATTCGAGGCCTCCATAGCACCCCCGCGAACGCGGCCGTCCCGTCAGCGGATCAGAGGGCGCCGCATCTCCACTGTGAAGCATCTCTTAGGGGCGGCGGCGTCGTGTATGACGTCATTGCCTGTGTCAGTGCTACGCCTCTCCAATGCCTACCCAGAGGGTATATACGTTGGTTTGCGAGGGATCTGGCCCCCAATTCTTGACTGAGCCACGACGTTATACGACACGACCTACGACGACCAGAATTTATACAACGAATCATCAGCATGTGGATTGGACACTACGCCTCCGGTACGTTCACCCTCACTGATCCATTTCTCGCAAGGTCTTGACGCCGTACACCCAGCCTTCATCGCGAAAACCATCGCACCGGGCATCCCCCTCTCCGTCCTCGCGCTCTCCAGCAGCGCCGCGGACGCGCTCTTCTTCCTCCTCAACTTCGCCGGCCTCGAGTCGTTCAACCTCGACCAGTCGATCGTCGCGCGCTCGGGCTGCTTCCCGTACACGAACGACTACCCGTACAGCCACTCGCTCGCGGGCATGGGCGTCGCGGGCGCGCTCGTCGCGCTGGGTACAAGCTGCTGTGCCCGCACGCGCGGGTGTCCCTGACGGACTTTGCGGTGATCACTGCGACGGGGCTGAGCCATTTCGTGATGGAGCTGCCTGTGCACCGGAAGGGTACGTCATCCCCTTTCTCGCGTTCATTACTACCAGAAGACGACCGTCCTGCACAGACGTGAAGCTGACGCCGCACGACGACGTCGCGGCGGGCGCGGGGTGGTTTGACTCGCCCGCGACGGATTCGTCGGGGAGACCGCGCTCTTCCTCGCGAGCCTGTGGTTCTACACGCGTTTCGCGCCCAAGGTCACGCAGACGGGCTGGCTGACGAACAAGAACCGGCTGACGTGGATCGCGGCTTCTTCGTCGCGCAGCAGGCGCAGTTCTGCTTCACGGCGGCGCCGACGCAGGAGGCGCGCTGGGTGCATGCGCCGCTGTTCTTGAGCATGATACTGGGGAGCAGCTACCTGTTGGGAAAGCTTGAGAGTTAATGTAGTGGGTGACAGTAACTTGAAATGAATGATGGTGTATTGTAGTAATGTCTCATGAAATTGTTTTGTCTCCGGAGATGTGAGCTTGCCGGCAATTACTCAAGGTCATTCACGTCAGATCTACAGACTGAAGAAGCAGTGAACGGACCTGAAGCCATATCACTAGGTTTACTGTTGGGCAATTCGACCTGACTTGGCATGTCGCCGGCACCTGCTAAAGCCGAATGTCCTCTCATTGGGATTCAGCCAGTATGCTACCAGGCGATTCATAGAGTGAATGCTGTTTGAGAGAATCTTGTCAAAGCAGTTACGTATACTGCACAACAGACGTACAGGATACAATTAATGGCAGATGCCCCGCCAATTATTGGTGGGAGTGGCTGTGAAGACTAAAATGCGGGGCCCCGGCCGATCGAGTGTGTGACCGGCCCGGGTAAACGGGAGGAGGTGCATTACCGGACCCTCAGCCACCCGTTCCCTGAGGCAGCTCGCTCGGCCGTCGATCCTCCAGGCGGTCACGGTGGTCACCAGCATCCAGCGACGCGCATATAACCACCCCCGCTACGTGCTCGTCGTCCGAACACTCCCAACAATGTCGGGCGCACTACACGGAGCGCGTGCGGCCCTCCACCTCCCGCGCTCGCTGCCCGCCCGCGCGCTGAGTACCTTCACCTACACCGACCTCCCCGCTCTCCCGCTGTCTGCGCCTCCACCACAGAGCGAGGACAGCGCCTTCGCTGCGCGCGTCGCAGCCGTCGAGTCGTTCTTCGCGCTCCCCCGCTTCGCCGGCCTGAGGCGGCCCTACGCCGCCGCGGACGTCGCCTCGAAGCAGGGCTCCATCCCCCCGCTGCCCCTCCCGTCCGCGCTCACGGCGGACAAGCTGTGGAGGCTCTTTGACGAGAGGAGCAGGGAGGGAAGCCGGTGCACACGATGGGCGCGGTTGACCCTGTGCAGATGACGCAGATGGGAGGTGGCAGGAGGTGGTGTACGTGAGTGGGTGGGCGTGCAGTAGCTTGCTGACGACCGCTAGCAACGAGGTTGGACCGGACTTGGGGTGAGTGCTTCTCCTGCAATCCGCACTTCTGCCCGCGCTGACTGCGGTGTATGCCACCAGTGACTATCCTTATACGACCGTGCCGAACCAGGTCGAGCGGCTATTCCGCGCGCAGCTGCACCATGACCGCAAGCACTACGACGAGCGCATCGAGATGGGTGCAGAGGCACGGGCGAAGACACCTTACGTTGACTACCTCCGGCCTATCATCGCGGATGCAGACATGGGGTGCGCGATGGCGTTCTCCTCTATTATCGGCAAGACAAGGGTTGATCGTATGGGTTCACATAGACACGGCGGCCAGTCAACCGTCATGAAGCTCACCAAGCTCTTCGCCGAAGCCGACGTCCCCTCCTCCTCCCCCCCTCCTGACCTAACCTCACCCCCCAGGGCGCCTCCGCGATCCACTTCGAAGACCAGCTCGTCGGCGGGAAGAAGTGCGGGCACCTCGCGGGCAAGGTGCTCGTCCCGACCTCGACGCACATCGCGCGCCTCACCGCCGCGCGCTTCCAGCTCGACCTCCTCCAGCACCCGATGCTCCTCGTCGCGCGCACGGACGCCGAGTCCGCCCGCCTCATCTCGAGCACCGTCGACGTCCGCGACCACCCCCACATCCGCGGCGTCGCCGCGGAGAGCAGGGCCGAGCGCCGCGGGCTCGCGGAGGCCGTCGAGGAGGCGGAGGCGCGCGGGGCGGGCGCGGCGGAGGTGGGCAGGGTCGAGAGCGAGTGGCTGGAGAGGAACAAGCTGGTGACGTTCGATGAGGGTATGTTGCTTGGCTTCGTTGGTATCGACAGGCTGACAGGCGTGGGGTAGCTGTTGAGCAGGCATCCAGCGGAGCAGCATCCAGGACAAGGAGACCGCCCTCCGAGGCTACAGAGCCGCCGCGGACGGCAAGTCGAACGCCGATGCGCGGGACATCGCCAAGGACATCCTCGGCGAGCCCGTGTTCTTCGACTGGGACCGTGCGTGCACCTGCACGCCTTTCTCCTCCCTCTTGCGCTGACCGTGACGCCCAGTGCCGAAGACGCGCGAGGGCTACTACCACTTCACGGGCGGCATCGAGGCCGCGATCAAGCGCGAGCTCGCGTTCGCGCCCTACGCGGACATGATGTGGCTCGAGACGAAGAAGCCGGACCTCGAGCAGGCGCAGGGCTTGCGCGTAGGATCCGGGAGAAGTTCCCCGGCAAGTGCGTGTCACGATACTGCAGCGTTATATCTACAGCGGACGCTCATGTCTGCGTTGCAGATGGTTCGTGTATAACCTCAGCCCGAGCTTCAACTGGTCCGCACAGGTTTCTCAGACGCGGCGCTCAAGAACTTCGTCTGGGACCTCGCTAAGGAAGGGTGAGTCTCCCTCCTGCCCTCCCTGCATGCTTCACTCACTCCACTCCTCCGGCCCCCACGTAGCTTCGTCCTCCAGCTGATCTCCCTCGCCGGCCTGCACCTCAACGCCGCGGCCACCGCCGAGCTCGCGCAGCGCTACCACGCCGACGGCATGCTCGCGTACGTCGAGCTCGTCCAGCGCAAGGAGAAGGCGCTCGGCTGCGACGTGCTCACGCACCAGAAGTGGAGCGGCGCCAACTACGTCGACCGCATCCTCACCACGCTCTCCGCCGGCTCTCCAGCACGTCGCCATCGGCAAGGATTCGACGGAGCACACCTTCTGAGCGCACTCACGCAGCCGGACTGGAAGGTCCGACGCGTCAGTGACGGCGGGTCGGGGGGGAGCATCTACTATGGTGCACACGCACATGACGTTGGTTTGGTCGGAGCCGCCCCGCGCCCGGCGGGTATGTATTACACACTACTTACTTACTGGGAGTGGAGACGAGCGAGCGGGGATCTATGTAATATAACAATACGACTGCGTGCAACGTCGACGTCGAAGGCGGGCAGGCGTCCAGCGGGACATGCAAGTCCCTCGAGGAGCGGGGATTAGAGAATAGATAAGTACGGGTGCGGTGCGAAGTGCGAATGCGACGAGCGAAGAGCAGATGCGGGGGGTCAGACTCAGACAAGATCGGGATAGGTGGCGCGTGGGCTATGGCTATGGAAGTGAGCGAAGATGCAGAACAGTCGAACGTCAGACAGACCGGCGCAGCCGACAATCGTCACATAATAAGTACGAACTGAAAGCAACAGGCGACATCGAAGCGTAGCAAAGATACACGGTCCCGCCCTCACTCGCCATGGTCCAGCCCGTGGTACGGGTACGAGAGCGTGTTCTCCAGCTTGTACGAGTTCATCTTCGGCGAGACGATCTCGAACTGGGACACGTCGAAGCTCGGCCTGCTCTCCATCGACTCGCCCGAGTGCCGCGACAGCGCCCCGCCCTTTGGCGGGGAGTCGCCCGGCGTGAGCCTGCCGTTCTGCCGCGGCGGCGACGAGGACACCGTCGACACCGACGACATGCTCGGGCTCAGCCGCTGGCGTGTCGACGCACGTCGGCCATTGAGCAGGTTCGACTGGCTGGACCGCTTCTTCATCTGCGCCTGTGCGAACTCTTCCGGCAGCGCAGGGCTCGGCGGGATGTCCACGAGCGTGGCTGAGCCAGAGGACAACACCGAGCCACGCCTAGTTGCGAGGGTCGACCCGTCGATGATGCTGGGCCGACGACGCTTCGGTCCAATATCGTTGAGCAATTCTTGGCTGGAGCGCGGCGTGCTCTGGGATGACGATGAAGGCTGCGCATTCAGGCTCCCGTTGGCTGACTTCCACGACTTGAGGATGGACTTGCGTACGGTGCCGTTCCTGTCCGAAGGGGAAATGGCCGGCACAGCTGACGACAACATGGGCGAAGAGTTTGGAGAGGGAGATGCCGATATTGGAGGGAGGTAGGGAGAGGGAGAGGGAGAGGGAGAGGCGGACTGCGTGGCGCTGACAGGGATTGCCGGCGAGGGCTGGCGCGAGGCGTCCCCAAGAACTGCATGCTCCTGACCGACGACTTCCGCTTCCTAAGCCTCGGCGGCGAGTCGCCCATCTGGTCGGACAACTGGGGGGACTTAGTCGAGGTCCGTGACATGCGCTTGCCTGCAGGGTCCCGTGGATCATTAGGCGACGATCGTCCGGACTCGAGTACGTTCACGGAGGCGCTGGAGAGCTTGCTGTTGGTCTTGCGCCACAGCTTCTTGATGCTCTTCATGCTTACCAGCGGCGCACCCTTCGAGCCCTTCTCACTCTCCTCTTCCGACACGATCGAATCGAGTGAAAACCGGCTCGACGGCGTCTGCGATTTCGCCCTGATCTCCGGATCGTAAGAGGGCTTCCTAGAAGACGTGGGCCGCGAGGTGCCGTTGGGCCGTCGATCATTGTACATGTCGCTGCTCCTCTCCTCATGGATGCGCGTAGCCTCAGCCTCCGAAGGGAACCTGCCAAACGGGTCTGGGGAGAGGGGAATAACAGGTGAGTCACTGCCACTAAGACCTGGCGTGAGCATCGCAGGAGGCATCAGGGGCGGGTATAGCTCGTCTTCTCGCGCTGACGAGCGAGACTCTCGTTAGATATCGTGCCGGAGCGGGAGCGGGACATGACCATCCCATTTGGTGGTTCAGAAGAGAGACCATTGAAGGCTATACGTGGCGGCGACGAGGAAGCGCCTCTGTTTTCCGCAGGCGATGCAGACCTCATTGCGCTCGAGGCGTCTGTCGTGCTCACAGCCGAGTATGGGACAGCAGGCCATTGAGCGCCCCCTTGGGCCGTTGTCGGCTCGCTAGAGCACGATTGAGCGCTCCATGGAAATTGTCCTATGGGTATAAGCTGCTCACCTTGCGTTTGTCTTGAGTTTTAGTCTGGATGGTGAGGGTGAGCCCCATTTCGGAGGCGAGAGGGTAGCTGAATGCAATCCTCGCGTAGGAGAATCTTCGAAGGCCTCAGTTTGTAGTCGTCTCGGCGACAGTTGGACAAGGTTCTGTACAGCAGCTGTTCAGTGAAGACACCAGACAGAAAGATATCAACCCACCTTTTCGAGCTCGTCGAGCTGCTGTTTCATAAGGAACTGACTCCGTCTTCGGTCATTAGGGTCATTTTCGTCAAACTGGCACGCAGCACGCTCAGAATCAATCGCGCATCAACGAGACATTTGCCCTCACCTCATCATCCTCAACACGCAAACCGAGGTCGAGGTCCTCAAAGATCGCGCCATCGCGTTTCTCCTCCTCCGGACTCCTCATCTTCTTCAGGCTCTGCGGAGGTACCAAGTCCTCCTCTGTATCTGGGGTATCGCCATCGAGGTACGCAAGACGCACGCTCCAGGACTGCTCCCTGCGTTCGGGCTATCCTGCACAGCGAGGCCGTCAGTCCTAGCGGGCACAAGGTTGAGCGGCGGGGGCGGGGCGCGCTTGCCTGCGCCCGCGGTTGTAGGCGACGAACGCCGCTTGCCCGTAGATGGCGGCGAGGGGATTGACACGATGAGCGCCGGGCGGGAGCGCGAATTCCATAGCTCCTCGACCTCATCCTCGTCATTCAGCCCAGTGCGGTCGCCCTCGGGTCCTCCTGGAACGAGGAGAGCGCAGAGCCGTCTAGAGCGAGATCGACGACGTTAGGGTTGGCTGCGCGCCGCGCGCGTCTCGCTTGCATGTCGGCCCAGGTGTCTTCGTCTGTGCCGAAGACGTCCACAAGTGGGTCACCTACCGGTGCGTTGAGATCCTCGAGGTCCGATGTGTCGTCTTGAAGCTGGGCATAGCCCTCAGCAGCCAGAGCGTCTCGCTCGCGCAAGAACGCCGGGCGACCATCCTGCATTCGCTCGACGAGGGTGAGGTCAAATGGTGCTCTCCTATTCTCCGCATCTCCATTCTCTTCCTCTCCATCCACTCTCAACCCTGACCCCTTCCGTGTGCCCGCCCGAGACTCTGAGCGTTTTGCATGACTTGCCCTGCGACTCCTTGCCCAAGGCTCATACCACCCTGCTTTTCGCCTGTCAATGTCGAACTCTACCTTCGCAAGAATGGGGATCAGAGCAGGCGAACGGAGACCAGGCAGAGGCAGCTCATCAGGGGAACTATCAGGGCCTGCAGAGAGAGATGACATAGACTCCGGCGTTTCCAGTTCAGACTGCGAGGAGAATACGGAATGCGACGCAGTAGAAGGAGATGGTGTCATGGGCAATTGTGATTGGGACACGTCTATCCTCCCAGGTGACATGAGCGGTCGCAAAGACGTCGCCGCGACTTCCTGTATGAGGGAAGGCGACGCGGGAGAAGTGCCACTTATTCCCAGACCTAATTGTCTTGGGCCGGGCGAGAGAGCATCCTCTCTGTCCGCCTTGACGACGCGGTGCCAGATGTGTCTCCAAATGTCTTCGGATATGCGAGGACCGGGCTCCTCTTGCTCGGGTTCAACATCGGGTTTCGAAGACGTGGAGGTGAGGACGAGGTAGAGGATGAGACCTGCGGTGCTAGGCAGTGCGTACTCCTTCGCTATGGCGGAAAGTTGGCTTGACAGCGTGGAGTAAACAGGCACGAGCACGCCGCGGCCGAACTGTGTGTGGTAGCCCGACGCACCGGCGGGAGGGGGTAAAAGATCGGAGTCGTCCACAGCGTCAATATCATGGGGCAAATGAGGGGGTGGGATGACATGAAGGAGGTACTTCGTGGACGAGGCTGAAGATGTATAGGTTTGGACAGATGCTGCGGACGGAGTTGGTGACCGTCTAAAGTGATCAGAGGCTGCGGGGGACGTCGACGAGGAACTCGGCCAAGGCGGAGACGAGAGCGAGAGAGTGTATGCATGCCCTGCGGGCAAGGGTGTAGGTACGCCCAGAGCATTTGCGAGCTTCGCTAGGCGGTGGGGAGGGAGCGGGGAGCGTGGGGGAGCCCATGCGGGCGCGGACGCCACGGAGGCCGGCGAGTGCGTCGAAGAGCGGTCTGAGGTCGTTCCTGGCATGGCTCTCGCGCGGAGTGAGTGAGATTACCTTCTCTTGGCGGTGCTAGAACGACGCCCTCCGTCTATGCTAAATACAGGGGCTGATGGGGCGAAAATGAAGGCGTGAATACATACATAGGGGCCCTGGGAGAAGCACTTATGGACGTACCTCGTATCCGAGTAGCACCCTAGCGGAGAAAGCACGACCGCGAGCTGCGAAACGCGGGTAGGCATATACCAGCGACTGTAGGGCCTACGGGCGTGGCGAGGGGCGGGAGGGCGGCTTGGACGGCGGGATACAAACCGTTGTAGGGATCTGGCAGTCGCGCCTTCAAACAAGCAACCGTACTGGTCTCCCCACAGGGCCATCACGTGGCTCAGACAGCGGCAGATCCCCATCTCAGATTCCTGCCATCCATCATCTCGTCCGCAAGGCTACCAAGTTAACTCCAAATACCACCCCCGGATTCAGTGCTGTGTACCTTCACATGTAGAACAGCGGCCCACGACGATTTACAATTATTCCGCCGCGAAAACTTGTACAGCCAGTGTAACGACTAATGGCGAGTCCGTACCGGACCTGACTCGACTCGGCCCTGGGATGATGATCATTCACTTGATGCTTGTATGGGTTGTCGAACACGTTAGAAGCATGATATACGCCCCACATCTTCTCATTCGCCACGAAGATGGCTCACGTCGGGAACGACATTGACTGAACTGCTGACTGGTGGCCCTGTGAAACGAACCGAAGGTAACACCGGAACCGGTTTGACGTGTCTGCACACGAAAGAGGAGCCCCGTTTGTTGCAGTCAAACATATACATTCACACGTCATGCATACAATCCATTCATACAGGTACTGCCAGGTAGCGACTCATCACGACATATACGGTATACGTGGGAATACGCGCCTGATCCAAGATGCCTGCTGAGACGACGACCGAGCAGAGAACGCGACGCAGCGCCAGTGTAGCAAGCGGCGAAACATACCGCACCGTCGCACACCGACCCACTCGCACCCACAGACGGACCTCCCTCTGCCCAACAACCATCTGACCAGACGCGGCGCCCTCTCCCGCCCCGCGCGCCCCTGCCAGACTGCGGCCGGAAAGGTCGTAGTCAGCAAGGTGGAGGGAGGGAGGACGATAACAAGATGGGAGCAATAGTAGGAAGGGAATAGAAAGGAAAGAGAGAGCCGGAAATGACAGGGGTAGGGAAGGGAGGAATGATATGTACAGAATTGATGCGATTATCATGACGGATGGATGGATGGGGAGTGATGGGATAGCACTACACAGAGACTATCATCACGGCGTACGGCGCGAGGGAGTGTCATATATGGCGAGAGGGAACGAGGCAGTCCTCCGCAATCGCTATGTCCAATGCGTGGAAGAAGCGATGGAGAACGTGAATAGAAATAGCGTCCGTGCGGGAAAGAAGACGAGGCAATACGCGGTGGCGGCCAGGGAGCGGTATATTCGTATGGGCTTGCTCCTGTTAGGGCTTCTATGGGATGGAGGGCGCGGCAACTTCGACCGCGGACCAGGAATTACGGAGTGTTGTGAGGGAGCAAACGATGACCGGATCCCAGACGTAAAGGAGGGGATGTCGAACGCGCGCTGCGAGCAGTTCGACGCACCGGACCTGCTCTCACTGCGAATTCCATCGGCGTGCTCCACGACCTGTGCTTCTCCTCAAGAGCGCCTTGGACCAATAGTTTACCGACAACCTTGGCGCCATCCACCTTAGGCGACCAAACCCGAACCGAGCCAAACTCCTCTTCACCTACCCTCCGCCCCCTGTGCTCGGTCGTACTCCGGACGCGCCCTGAAGACTCGGACCCCCTGCTTCGATGCAGGTAGCTTACCAGTCTCCGCGGTTGATGCGCTGCTGGCCAACTGCACCAGCACCAGCAGCCTGCTGCTGCTGCCGAGTGTGAGAGCGGAGCCTATGCACACGTATGAGCACACACGATCGACGCGACTATATCAGAAACAATCACTTACATGCGGTCCGGCATGCGAGGCTCTTCTTCCTCCTGGACGACCTTGCGCCTGCCACCAGCCTTAGCGCTCGAACTACCGCTCGCCTCCTCCTGGCTCCTGTGCACAGACCAGTCGAAGACGTAGTCGTACTGGTAGCCCTCACGGACGAACAGGTCGCGGAAGAGCTTGCGCAGGTAAGAGTAGTCGGGCTTGTCGTCGAAGCGAAGCGCGCGAGTGTAGTTCAGGAAAATCCCAAACTCGTTGGGGAAGCCGCGGCAGAGCAAGTCTGTGGGGGTGGTCATCTTCTTCTCCATGATGCGGTCGTACTTCTGCTTCTTGGTAGCAGCCTTCAGACCCTGCCACGGAAGCGAGCCGCGAAGGAAGTACATGAGGACGTAGGCGAGGGACTCGAGATCGTCACGGCGGGCCTGCTCCACACCCAAATGGGTGTTGATGGAGGTGTAACGCGCCGTACCCGTCAGGTTCTTGTTCTCCCTGTACGGGATGTGTAGGTGCGTCTTCGGGTCTCTGTACTTCTTCGCCAACCGAAGTCGATGACGTTGACTTGGTTACCACGCTTGCCGATGCCCATGAGGAAGTTGTCCGGCTTGATGTCGCGGTGGATGAAGTTGCGCGAGTGGATATACTCGATGCGGGAGATCTGACGTGGCGTTTCGTAGTAAATTAGAATAGATGTAAACAAAGCACCGGTCATGACTCACCAATTGATCAGCCAACAGAAGAACGGTCTTCAGGCTGAACTTCCGGTTGCAGAAGTTGAAGAGGTCCTCGAGGGAGGGACCGAGGAGGTCAATAACCATGGCATTGTAGTCGCACTCCGTCCCGAACCATCGGACGAAAGGGACACCAACGCCACCGGCCAAGGTCTTGTAAACCTTGGACTCATATTCGAGTTGCGGGTGCTTGGCCTTGACCGACTCAAGCTTGATGGCAACTTCCTCCCCGGAGATGATGTTGATCCCGAGGTAGATATCACCTGCAAAGGCATCGTCAGACCCGAGCAAAAACAAAACATTACTTGCCACGCACCGAAAGAGCCCGAACCAATCTTCTTGCCCAGCCTGTACTTCCCACCAACCCTGAGGTCTAGTCTGTGCGATGAAGAGTCGGCCATGGTATGGATGGTGAAAGACTGGAAACCTGAGTGGGATGAAGCGGTCAGATATTAGTGGCGGGACAGAGAGGGAGAGGACAGAGGGGAAACGTGGATGACGCGGTGTGTAGTTAACGGTGTGGAACGCTGGCAACGACTCCCGACAGCCGCCCAGCGCACGTCGCCTTATTTAATGCATAATGCTGTCACCTCTTACAGTCAGGATGGCGGATGTGGCATTACGTTCATATTTGAGGCAGCAGTAGGTGTATGCTGGTGTCGTGTTGGTAGCCCGCCACAGGCGAGGAGACCTCGAGGCGACCCCCACACGTTATCCGATCCCTGGTCGAGCTACGGCCAAAGCGACGGAGCATTGAGAACTCACCGTTGACGTGAAAGTGAGAACGATGAAACGGAGATGTAGTCGAGGATGAAGAACAAGGATGAGGGTGCGAGAGAGATGGGGAGAGAGAAAGAACGACGGGCGCGGTCGACGGTGGCAATGAGGCTGGCTGGGGATCGTGGGAAAAGTGGCTCGGTCAAGCTGCGTGCAAATGGTGCGGCGCTGAGACTCAGAGCGCTCAATCGATGGCTGTCTTGTTCTCGTCCTCCACAGCGCTCCCTCTTGTCTTCCTCCTTCCCTCGTGAGACGCCTTCGCAATGCCTGCTTTTTGTGCCGTGCTGTCTCTGTTGTATAGCCGCTCTTCACCTTCACTTGACGACCTTAGCACAAGCATCACGCGTGGCGACCACCAGGGCTGGCACCGTAAAACACCAGTAATGTGTATCACTTGACGTCCTGGCGGCTGTGCATCTGGTCCTGGGTCCGGACGGCTTGCGGAAGTGCTGACGCGTCTGTCAGTGTGGTAAGAATGGCATCTCGCCCGGCCGCCCTCGTTCATCCCCCGCTTTGTGGCAATGATTGTCACGGCCGAGCTTCTACCGATTCATTGAAGATCCATTCATGTCTACATTCTCCGCCCGTCGTCTTTCCGGTCGCGCTTTCGGATCTACGCCTGGAATGCGTCGTCGCGCATGGCGAGCTCATGCCTGGGTGGCGAGGGAAAGGAAGCATAACAGCACCGTGCGGCGACCCTCGGCCGCCTCAGGATGCCGTTCTAGGTCCGCTTGACGTTATCAGCATGAAGGTGAGCTTCAGTTTCCGAAGGCCTACGTTCTCTACGCTGCCATCCAGTGGTCTCTTGAGGACTATCACTGCGACAATCCACTGTAACATGTATCAATAAACTACGTTCGTTTTTGTTATTTGCCCGTACATTGAGTAAGCGACAAGGAAGCGCAACGCAAATTTCCGGAATCCATGCAGTCCATCGCCGCCAAGTCTGCCACGACGTGTTCGTCTGCTCGGGCAAGTGTAACGACGCTCGTTCCGGAGATGGCCAAGAGGCGGCATCACACAGTTGGCAGTTGCGGCCGACGGCGGAGTTCAGTTGAGGGGATATTGCCATATCAGGAAGTGATAGGATGGGAAGGCTGAGCTCTGCAGCGAACTCAAACACCGACCGCAGTGTCGCTGGCAACACTGATACCTCCCCTCCGCTGGACCCCCCTCTTCCTCCAGCTCAGTCAGGCATCGGCGTCGACCTTGTCATTCTTTTCACACCTTCGTTCTTTTCCTCAGACATCTCGTTCTGCGCCGTGAAACTCGGTCACCATGGCGTATCGCACACAACCGCAACACGATCCCTACAGCCCCTACCCCGCCCAGGCCTACCCTGACTATCCCTCTACCAACACCGCTGCATTTGCCCCGGACTACCCGCCTGTCGCGCCCCAGCAGCAATATGCCTCCCCGAACCATGGCTACTACCAAGACTACGACGCGCACTCGAACTGGGAGACCAAGTCCACCAAGTCCTACCAGAGCAGCTACGGAGCCTCGCAGGCCCATCTAGTGCAAGGCTATCCTGCAGATGCTATCCCCCCTCTGCCGCCGCTGCCCTACCAGACCGCGCAGCTCAACTATCCGCCCATGCAGCAGATGCACCCGGGCGCGGGCTGGTCTGACGTCCGGGAGAAGCTCCTCAAGCAGCGTGTGGTCAAGCAGGTGAGCTCCACGAGGGTAACCTCGTCATGGACATGCAGGCCCCTTCGTTCATTGTCCCGAAGGGCATGGACGATATCGAGGAAATGACCAAGTTGCGATACACGGCCGCGACCTGCGACCCCGACGACTTCATGCGCAAGAAGTACACCCTGCGGCCGTACCTCCAGAACCGTCACACCGAACTCTTTATCGTTATGACTATGTACAACGAGGACGAGGTCCTGTTCACGCGTACCATGAATGCGTGAGTGCACACCCCTTGGTATGCACGCGTCGACTGAGTCTGTGTTGATGCGTGCAGTGTCATCAAGAACATCGCTCATTTGTGCAGCCGGAACCGCTCAAGATGTGGGGCCCGAATGGGTGGCAGAAAGTGGTGGTGTGCGTCGTTTCCGACGGCCGCAGCAAGATCAACAAGCGCACTCTCCAAGTCTCGCCCTCGTACGCACCGTGATATGCGCTGTTCCAGGCTCATCATACTTATCATACCGCAGATGGGCTGCTACCAGGAAGGTGTCGCCAAAGATACCGTCGGCGGTAAGGACGTGACAGCCCATATCTTCGAGTGAGTATCGCATCTCGGTCCCACAATTCGAGTACTCAAGATTTGCAGGTTCACCTCGAACGTCGTCGTTTCGGAGAAGGGGAGATCTCGAAGAGCGCTTGCCCCGTCCAGGTCATCTTCTGCTTGAAGGAGCAGAACAAGAAGAAGCTGAACAGCCACCGTTGGTTCTTCAACGCTTTCGGACCCCTCATCAGGCCCAACGGTGAGCAAACCTAACGCATGGAGGCTCGATGATATCACCTCACTTCACTTGACAGTCTGTGTGCTTCTGGATGTTGGAACTAAGCCCACTGGTACATCTATCTATGACTTATGGAAATGTTCGTGGAAGTGTTGTTATGCGTTGTCAGTCGGTTCTCATCATCTACACAGGTTTCGACAAGCACTCGAACGTCGGTGGTGCATGTGGAGAGTGAGCACTTTGACTCTCCCCCGAGGCCAGCCGCTCATCTATGATTTGCTAGAATCTGCGTCGATACCGGAAGGTTCTGCTGGTCTATTCTGAGGAGTCCTCTGGCGGCCTCCCAGAACTTTGAGTATAAGATGTCGAACATCCTCGATAAACCCCTGGAGGCACGTGCCAGTTCCCAACTCAGGTCATGTATGAAGTTGACGGCATTTTGTAACAGAGTGTGTTCGGATACATCAGTGTGCTGCCCGGTGCCTTCAGCGCCTACAGGTACAGGGCTCTCCAGAACGGCCCTGACGGCAAGGGGCCATTGGCGTCATACTTCAAGGGTGAGACGATGCACGGAGGTAACAGTAATGCGGGTCTATTCGGTAAGTTCCTGACTGTTGAGTGGGATTCATACGACGTTAACTGTTTTTCCCTTGCAGAACGTAACATGTACCTTGCTGAGGACGTATCTCTGTTTCGAGATTGTGACCAAGAAGCGCGAGGGCTGGATGTACGTCGACCGGATCTAGTCGTTAGGCTGATCTCATTCCTTCCATAGCCTCAAATATGTGAAGAGGCAAAGGCCGCAACCGATGTCCCGAAAGTGTACGTATTCTCCGGCCGATGAGAGCGTCCCATGCTGAGAGGTTCTGCAGGTCCCTGAGTTCATCTCTCAACGTCGTCGCTGGCTGAACGGCTCCCTTTTCGCCACTGTGCATTCGACCGTCTTCTTTTGGAGGATCTGGACGTCCGGACAGAACCCTATTCGGATGTTGCTGCTCCAAGTGCGTTCGCAGAACGTAGTACCGTGGCAAACTGATGGCTCCGTTCAGATCGAATTCATCTACAACGCCGTCCAGCTATTGTTCACGTGGACATCGCTGGCGAATTTCTACCTGGCTTTCTACTTCGTAAGTTCCAAGACCTCGACCTTGAAGTCCAAACGTATTCACAGTTGCAATTTAGTTGGTCTCTTCGGCAACTTCTGGCAATGGTTCTGAGGACGCTTTCTTCTTCCTCAACAAAGGTGCCGGTGTTCAGGTCTTTGAGGCATTCCTGAAGGTAGCATACTCTGCTTGCCTCGCATCCGTCTCGTGTACTCACGTCGCAACATAGCTCTACATTGCGCTCATCTTCGTCATCGTGGTATGTTCACTTGGCAACCGTCCTCAAGGGTCCAAGTGGATCTACGCGTTCTGCATGGTGCTCTTCGGATTCTGTAACATCATCACACTCTGGTGTGCTGGTTACACAGTCTGGCTCGCGGTGCCTCACACCGTTTCTGGATGGGAAGACTTCCCCAAGTGAGTGTTCATGACTCGTTGTGTGCACGACCTATTGACGTGATGTTCGTGCAGACTCATCGAGAACAACGCTGCATTCCGTGACATTGTCGTTTCCCTGGCCGCCACTTACGGTCTCTACTTCGTCGGCTCCTTCATGCATTTGAGCCGTGGCACATGTTCACGTCCTTCATTCAGTACTGTTCCTCCTCCCGAGCTGTAAGTCTTTTTTCCGTCGAAATGGCAAACTCTGACTGAACACTGATTGTTAGATGTGAACATCTTGAGTACGTCGTTGCTGCCTGGCAGCCGTTCATTTTCTCACAAATTACAGTGATGTACGCATGTGCAACCTTCACGATGTCACCTGGGGTACCAAGGGTGACAACGGTTCGCAAGGATCTCGGTGGTGCCAAGAAGGTTAAGAACTCGAGCGGCCAGGACGTCCTGAGTCGAGGTGCCTACGGCCCGTGAAGACGTCGATCAACTCTGGAATGCATCGCGCTATGCCCTGTCTGTGAAGCCCCCAGAGCAGAAGGAGCACCGAGACGCCGCTACCAAGCAAGCCGATCATGACCGCAACAGTCGTACCAACGTTGTGCTCACCTGGATCGGCACCAACATGTGGGTGTGCCGTGTGCCATTGACTGTGTTGACTAAACGGTGTCCACTCAGGGTTATGATCCTGGTCTTTACTTCGTCTGCCTTCTCCGACTGGGTCGATGAGCACGTCAGCCAAGGTGGCGACGACTCTACATTCAACCCATATCTGACTTTCTTGTTCTATGCCCTGTGCGTACATTGTCGTGCTTTCTCGCTGACCTCCGTACTGACATCTCGTACAGTGCTGGTCTCTCCGCCATTCGTTTTGTCTGCTCGGCGATCTACCTTATTATGCGCCTGTTTGGGTTCTAATTGCAGCTCGGTGGTGGAGAAAACTCTGTGAATGTGTACTTGTCTGTGATTGGCTCCTTGCTAGGTTATTGCGTCTTCGATCTTCGGTTGAGCTTTGTCGATGGCGGATGTGTTAGTAGATAGTTCCCTGTACATCATTGGTGTTATACCCTTGTCCGGATCCGTAGTGTGCTGCTCAATGTCTCAGTGTCTGTCTGTCTTCGCCCAGCCCGGCACAGGGCAGTAATTTATCGCTATTTCTCGCAATTCTTCGGGTGAAGTGCAGTGGCTCGGCAAGAGGGAACGTTCTGCGCGCGCACGTGTTTCGACGCGAATGCTCTAACGCGGTCGGGCGCTAACCGATCGTGTACCGTAAGTTACGCTCTGCTGCTTGGCCACTTTGCTGCTTGCACTTTTGCCCGTCGACATGAACACGTAGCCTCGCCTTACACTCAAACCACTGAGCTGTCCCACCCACCCAAAACGCTCGTTACCCCTGCCATCATGGAGACCACCGCGACGGCCCTAGCCATGATGGGCACCCAGTGCTTATGCTGTTATCGGCGCTTTCTGGGTAATTCGTGAGTGTTACGTCGATGGTCGCTGTGTCGGCACTCTTGAAACGTAAATCCAGTGTGGATGCTGTCATGGGTCAAGGCACTTGTCGCTTTCGTGACTATCACTGTGCCGACATGGATTTATGCCATACTTCTTACTCCATGACATTGACGGTACGACTCTCCCCGAGTCTGAAGAGCCATCCATAACCTGTGAATCATTCAGCTCAACTTCTGGTCTTTCGCTATCATGTTTGTGCTCTTTGCTATCGCTCTGAATTATTGGATTCGCTTTCGTTACCTCAACACCTACACAAGCTGAAGGAAGCTCCACTGCTCAAAGCGGATGCCCAGGAACTCAATCCAGATGTGAACACACCCGAACAGATGCCTACATTTCACAATTATCTGGATGAATTTCTCCAGGCAGTCCGTGTCTTTGGTTTCCTCGAGAAGCCAGTAAGTCAATCTTCTGAAGCAGCGTTGAGTGTCACGCTGATACATGCAGGTTTTCCATGAACTCGCGAGACATCTGCAGACGCGGAGGCTCATCGCTGGTGACACTCTTTCTCTGGATGAGGACAAGAGCTTTTATTGCGTGATCGACGGCAGTGTACAGGTCTATGCTCGCACGGGACTGCCAAACCAAGCTACAGGAAGCGGTGCCTGGGACGAAGAGGACATGAATGGCTACCAACTACTCAATCAAGTCGGATCCGGAGGCATGTTGTCCAGTCTCTTCACGATCCTCAGTCTCTTCACGGAGAACGTCAAGCTCAGCTGGCAGGACGGCGACAATCGCGACGATGATCTCGACTCAGTCAGCATACCATCAACCAACCAGACACCACCGCGGACGCGTCCCAGGAGGTCAGATTCGGACGTCTCCAACTTTAATCTAGGAATTTGAGGTCACCGACCCGCAGACCATCCGTGTCGTCGTCGGTTCTACAGTGCAACAGGAGGATGTACGTCTCCTCGTCCACCATCTCCCTTCAGGCGCTCACAATCTCCCTTTCCTCAATCTGCCCGTATCCCATCTGGTGGTCGCCCGAAGTCTCATGTTTCTGCAGAACCTGAGAGTCATTATAGTGCGGTTGCCCGCGCCGCAGAAGATAGCACCTTGGCCGTCATTCCAGCAGAGGCATTCCGGAGGTTGACCAAAAAGTTTCCCAAGGCAACGGCGCATATCGTGCAGGGTGAGAACTCTTGAGTTTGTGCTCTTGCGAACACGTCGTTGACGTCGATATAGTGATTTTGACGCGGTTCTCTCGAGTACATTCAACGCGGCACACAACTACCTGGGGCTGACTACAGAAGTTCTACGCACGGAGAAGGCTATCAACGAGATTGCTTGCCACCCGCTGCCACCGATGTTCTACGAGTCCGGGCTCAGGCAACTAAGACAACGCTTCGACGGCGTGGCGCGGACGAACGAGACCGACTCAGCGACGACTATTCAGTATGAACTCGCCATCCCTGAACCCTTCCAAGACGTCGACCCAGGCCGGGCGAGAAGAACCCGCTGACGGAGAGTCCCGCCCGACGAAATATCTCCGGTCACGCCCTTCAAGGGTGTACGCCACGTCAAACTGTGCAAGCCGGTGACCTCCACACGACTGTCGGGAACCGGCGGAGTCGTCGAGGCCTATGGTACGCTCAATGAGCACCGTTTTTGGCCCCAGATGGCAGGTCAACGACGAGAGCCGTCTCCTTCGCGCAGCCAGGCAGGCGTTCCCCAAGTGAGGCGTATGACAACGGAGGACTTCGATCTACGGGACGAGGTCATGTCTTGCATCGCCAAGTCGATAGGCTTGATTCAGCCTCCTCTCAGTGGCGCAGACTCTGTCGAGGCATCGCCTGCATTCACTCCTAGCGAAGCACGGAGTCCGGGCCGTTCAAGTCCTCCTTTGGCTCCTTATCCCTCTTGGAGATAGGTGACGACACTGCGTCGAATGTGACCGGCGCATCGTCGATTCTGACTGATGGGTACATGAGTGGTCTCGACAATGAGGTGGAAATTCTTTTCTTCCCTGCTGGGTCTGTCCTCGCGAAAGCGGGCGAACGAAATACAGGTAGACGGTCTCTTCGCTGTCTTGTGATCATATGCTCAGACGAACATGCAGGTCTGTTCTATGTCATTGACGGCTTCCTGGACATCTTGCTCCCGACACATAAGCCGCCGACCGCAGAAGGGAAAGGAAAGGGAGAACCTCTCGACGAAGAACGCAGCCCACGCGTCCTGGTTTGGGCAGTTGGGGAACGTCGACCCAGAGTAGGACCACAAGCTTCAACGTCCCAGGATCCCGGGAAAACAGCGAGAACACGCGCAAGCCCCTCTTCACTGTCAGGCCTGGCGGCATTGCCGGTTATCTCTGTAAGTCTGGTAGTCGGTTCAGAAGGACAAGGGGACTAACGCTCGAGAAGCCTCGCTTTGCCAGATAGCATCGTACGTCGACATCGTGGCGAAGACCGATACATATGTGGGATCCCTGCCATCGCCTGCGTTGGACCGGTTATTGGAGAAGCGGCCTATAGTCTTGCTGACGCTCGCCAAACGCCTCATCTCCTTGCTGTCGCCGATCGGTACGTCTGCGTGTAAGAGACAAGTGTTCTCATGGCGCTCACAACACTACAGTGCTTCACATTGACAGTTCCTTGGACTGGATGCAAGTCAATGCGGACAAGTACTCTGGCGGCCGGAGGATGCCAGTGACAGCTTCTACATAGTGATCAACGGCCGTCTAAGAGCTATCGCGATAAGGAGAGCGGTGGGATCAGCATCCAGGCTGAGTATGGTCAAGGGGATACAGTTGGCGAACTCGATGTGATCACTGGCTCACCACGGACAAACACTGTACATGCCATACGTGACACAGAGCTGATCAGGATGCCACGGACGTTGTTCAATGCATTTCTTCTCGGTACGTCATATTCGGCATCGTTCGTAGGACCTCATTACAACGATTGTCTACAGCAATCCACGGACAACAGCACAGTGCGTACATCTATCTTCAACTATGACCGCTATTGACCTGGACTCAGGATCCTGAAAATGATCGCCTCTCGAGTGCGGTCCGAGATCGACTCTTCCAAGAAAGGAGCGGTCGAGCTCTCCCGCAGCAACAGCAACCTGAAGACCGTCGCTGTGATGCCCGTCTCGCGCAACGTCCCCGTGGACGCGTTCGCCCGCAAACTGCACGCAGCTCTAGAAAGCATTGGCGCACCTACCTCGTATCTCAATCAAGCCTCGGTCTCAGACCACCTTGGGCGTCATGCATTCACTCGGATGGGCAAGCTGAAGGCAGCGGGATGGCTTGCGGAACAGGAGCAGAAGTACAGGATCGTGCTCTACGTTGCGGACTCCCCTGTGAATAGTTCTTGGACGCAGACTTGCATCCGGCAGGCGGACTGTGTTATGGTCGTCGGTATGGGAGATGATCCTAGCGTCGGAGAGTATGAGAGACTGCTGCTCTCGTTGAAGACCACTGCAAGGAAGGAGCTGGTGCTGTTGCACCCTGACCGCTCCATTGCTCCAGGGTCTACGCGGAATGGTTGAAGGTCCGTGATTCTCAGCGTATTCAATTGGAGCGCGCTCACTTCTTTCACCTAGAGTCGACCTTGGATACATCAACACATCCATGTAGAGCTTCCAGTGCGTTCTCTGTAGATATGGTGCTATGTCTTCATTCACTTATGACCGCTACGCAGGGATCGTAGGGTCGATGCCTCGGACGACCTTACCGCAACAAGATCCTGCCGCAATAGCAGCATTCAGGAACCTCAAGGACCGTGTGCAGAGCGAGATTAGGAAATACCGTGGAGGGTCGGGTGACCCCGTCCTCAACGACCATCATATTCGAGTGACTTCGCAAGGCTTGCGAGACGAATATGCGGTAAATCCATCGGGATCGTACTTGGAGGTGGCGGAGCGCGAGGAATATCGCATCTGGTAAGTCTGCACTCGTGGTCAACTGTAACAAGCTCATGCGTCTCAGGGTGTTCTTCGTGCGCTGGAGGAGTATGGTATCCCGATTGACATGGTGGGCGGTGAGTTGTCAGTTTCTTTATCCTGGGTTTTTCTGACGTCAGTCCTCAGGTACTAGCATGGGTGCTTTCGTCGGTGGTCTGTACGCTCGTGAGGGCGATATTATTTCGAGCGCTGGACGGACGAAGCAGTTCAGTGGGCGGATGGGCAATTTCTGGAGAATGTTGTCTGATGTCACGTACCCATTGTTGCGTATACAACGGTATGTGTTTGCGCTTCATAAACTTTGTTGAGCCGTGAAACTAATTCTTACTTAGGGTCATGAGTTTAATCGGTCGATATACAAGGTGAGGACCCTTAAATGCAGCGATGGAACATATGCTCATGTCGACTTACAGGCCTTCTACGATCTGCATATCGAGGATATGTGGCTGCCATATTTCTGCAACTCGACGAATATCAACACGTCTCGGATGGAGATCCATGAGACCGGCTTTGCATGGAGGTTCATACGTAAGCTCCCGTGGATATGTTTCTTGGGGACATACAGCTCACCGTACGCTCTAGGTGCTTCGATGACACTCGTCGGACTGTTGCCACCGCTATGCGATAACGGCAACATGTTGGTCGACGGAGGTTACAGTGAGTGCGCCGGTCGCGTATATGTTCCTTCACTAACGGCGTACCTCTTGCAGTCGATAATCTGCCGGTAGGGTTGACGTCTCCTTTGCCATGATTAAGAACCTGATGACGGTTCCCAGGTGGCTACGATGATGTCCATGGGAGCAAGTGCGGTGATTGCGTCCGATGTCGGTTCGGTGAGTGGGCTTGTACGTGGTTCCTGGCAAGACGCTCAACATAACTTGTAGCTCGACGACAACTCGCCACGAAACTTTGGAGACTCGGTCTCTGGATGGTGGCTTCTGATCAACCGCTGGAATCCCTTCTCGAATGCGAGAAGTATCCCAGCTATCACCGAATTGCAAGGACGACTAGCATAGTGAGTCCCAACATTAGGCCATCGCGTCGCATTTAATGACATCCGTCCGTCGGTCGTCCAGCGTGTCAAGCGTGAAGACGCTGGAGGAAGCTAAAGTGACGCCTGGGTGCCTGTACATGGGCATGCCCGTCCAGGAGGTATGGTATTCAGCGTCACCAGAGCTGCTACCTATTTGATGTCTTTGCAGTTTGGAACTCTGCAATTCGGGAAGTTTGAGGAGATACAGGAGTCGGGCTATAAGGCGGCCATGGACTTTTTGGAGAAATGGAATGAAGAGGGTAGCCTGCCATCTGCATATATAGGTGAGGCAAGCTCATCGATGGGTGGCAAGAGGGGCAAGAGTGCGCGCCGAATTCAATCTGAGGACAGAATGGACAACACATTGTAGTATACATCGCATTCATTTCCATCCGATACAGTTAACTTATGGCCTCGGATAACTAGTGCTCTTCGCGGTGCCATTACAGGCAGACTTGTCGGACGATCCGTTGGGAGCAAGAACATTGGACTCGCAGAGCGCATTGACTCCTTCACTTCAGTCCGCCGAGCCGATATTGGTGTAAGTATGTGTGCCGTGGTGCTTCGTAGTGAGTATAGTTATCGAGTCCAGGCAGCTCACGAACAATACTGCTGGCATTGATTAAGCATCGAGCCGCTATGGAAGGCGGAAGACAGTGCACTCAGGCTGGCAATCTAGATTTATCGTCGAATTTAGAGATCTCAGATTTCCGATCTCCCTGCGAGTAATTCGCTAGCGCCATCCACTCACTCTTACCGAAGGCCGCTGCGCGGAGACATTGCACTGCCATTACGCTCCGGCTATGGACGCAGACTCGCAAAGACTGCGCGCAAAAGTCGCGACGCTCAATAACTCACTGCATGATCTCGAGAGTGAACTAGAACCACTACTAGCTCAAACGCTTCCCGAGTCTTTGTCGGCTTGGACACCATCCAACAGGCAAAGCTTCAGGTCGCATTACCGTATCTCGTGTATGATCTCGTCTTCAGTGGGTACTCGACAGCACGTATAATTTAACGTTGACCTAAATATGTAGTCTATCTCAAGACAAGAGGCATTGACCCAAAGACCACCCTGTAATTTCTGAACTGGTGTGTTCAATCCACTTCCTAGCACTTCATTCCATCTGACCACATGCCCAGGACCGCATAAGGCAGTATTTTGACAAGATCAAGAATGCAGAAGACCCGAGAAGAGTACGCTCACGCTGCTCGTACCTGACAATGGCTCTGACCTTGACCCTGATTGCAGGAACGACCACTGTCGACAAGGCGGCCGCGAACCGCTTCATCAAGCACGCGATTCACAAGTGAAGGCGCAGCGGCCTCCAGGAGATGAACAGGGACCTTCCCATATTCGTTTCGGCGAGGGCGGGCAGCCGACCAAGGTGCCCGTCAAGATGACGAGCAAGATGGTGGCACGGGCGCAGTACGAGAAGGAACTTGCGGAGGCTGAGAGCGAAGAAGAGGAAGGCTTGGAAGTCATCGACGTCGAGGAAGTGCCAAACAACATGGACATCGACGTCAGCACAACTGCGAAAGACAAGGGCAAGGGCAAGGCGGTCGACAACGACGATGCTGAGCCGTCTTCTGCTGGTCGGAAACGAAGACGACCAGCCATGGACCCTTTCGCTGGCATGTACCTTCACCTACCGAACGCTCTATCATCTTACCTTCGAGGCAGGCTACGGAGATGACAACCCACCCTCTACTGCACAGGAGGAAAGAAGGCGAAGCCGGTCTGGAAGGGTGCAGATGAGTGAGGCTCTCCGCCGACAGCGGTCGCAGTACACCACTCTCAAGTTCCGACGCGGCGAAGAAAGCCAAGAAAGCTGAAAAGAAGGCCCGAAAGAAGGCGAAGCGGAAAGAGTCCATAGGCTGATCGAGTACAGCTTAGTCCACGTTGGGGTCTCATTATATAATTCACCGTCGCACTACCGTCCTGCAATGCCAGTGCAACAGTTGTAGGCATCATGTACAAACATCGTTCAATTCCGATACATACAGCTTATAGTTTAGTTCTACGGAACAGCAGCCAAAATACTCATGATACAGTAAAAATGTACAAGTGTCAACTATGTATACGACAACAACAGCATGCCACCGAGCGCAAAGTCTACAACAACTATGGTACAACAATTTACTTACCTCACATAATCGTACATCCATCCCTCTCCTGACCGAAGTCCGCAAGATTGGGCGACGTCCCGCCCGAGCGCCGCCCGCCGGCGACCACCACCGTGCACGCCCACTCGATGACCGCCCTCCTCGGTGCTGCTCGAGGAAGCGTTCAACCCTCGCCTCGTGGACTTGCGCTTCTTCTCGCGCGCCGCCCTGACAGCGTCCACCGTCTGCCACGAGAAGAACGTCTTCAGCGCCACCCGATGCTGATCCAGCTCGTCCTGGCCCACTCCCAAACCTTCCTCGTCCCGCCCGTCTAAGAAACCCAATTTCCGCGCGTCGTACGACCGCCAGCCCACACGCGGCCGTGTCTGCGGCGCGAGCTCGCGCACGCACCGCTCGCTGATGCCCCGGCAGTCCACAGCGACGATCTGCGCGTCGGCGGCCTTGCGCTCGCGGACAGCCGCACGAAGTCCCGCACGACGGGCTCCGATATGTGGTGTTGTCCACCTCGAGGCCCTCAGGCGGGTGCAGTTCTCGATGAGGTCTCGCACGGCCACATTCGTGACCTCGGTCGCGTAAGAGATGATGAGGTGTTCCAACGCGTGCCCAGGCTGGGGGGCCGAGGAACGCCGGTGCCGGAGTATCTGTGACGGGCTCTGGTGTGAGGTCATGAGCACGTCGTCCGTGATCTGACAAGCCCCTCCAGATCCAGCTTCCGTATGAAAGGCGTCGTCTCCAACAGACGAACCAGTCCGCTATCGCGCAGCTCCGTACCGATCCCCGCCAATTCCAACAGTTCCAGCTCCGGCACGGCATACGCAAGGTGCGAGCACGCGTGGTCCGTGAGCATGATGCACGCTGTCAGGTTCAATGTCGCAGGCGCGTGACGCGCCGCCAGTAACGCATCGAGTCCGTCGGGTCGCGCCCGCCTCGCGCGACGTCAGCTGCACCATCTCGAATCCCCTGTCTTCCTCAAAACACGAGACGAAAGCCTCCACAGACGAGTTGTGCAACGTGCGGCAGAAGCTGAGATCGAGCACCTCGAGAGCCGGGGCGGCCTTGCCGAGTGCCTCCATCGTATCATCGGAGATGTGCTTCAGGCCGGAGAGGCGTAGCTCCTCACGGGAGGGGTTCGTCGCGAATGAGAGCAGTGGCTGCGAAGGAATAAACGCCGCTGCCGCTTACATTCGGGCAGCGGGACATGTCGAGCGAGGTGATGTTGCGGCATACGAGGCTAGTATGCTGCATGTCGTATCCGTCACCGCAGTGAGCCCCGGAGGCACAGCTCGCGCACCGCGGCGAGCGGACGAGAGATGGTGGAGCGTGCGGTCTGTATCATCGAGCAGCCTTGCAAGTTGATCGACGTCAGGTGCGTGAACGCGACCCATCCTCTGGCTGGACGTCCGTGCAGAGATGGTCTACGATCTCTTGTAGCGCCGAGGAGTCCAATTCCGAGTGTCCTCGGAGGTCAAGTTGTCTGATAAACGCGCCTGCGACTTTCGCAAGGCGCTCGAGAGCCGGAGGCGGGATGTTCGGGAACGAGTGAAGATCCAGCTTCACCCAGAGCTGCCCGTCGAACACGAGGCGTTGCCATGCCTTCGAAACCTACAACGATAGGATATCATTGACACCGCATATACGCGTGTGGTGGTATACCTACCCTGCTCAGCTTGAACAATTCCCGGATGCCACGGTCCCGACCGACCCATTTGTTCTTCGACGAAGTTGCATTGCGAAGCGTCCAGAGACCGGCCTCGATCAACTTCTGGTGTTCAGCCTCGCGGAGCTCGACCAGAGAGACGAACACACGGAGCTTCAGCTCCATCGGGAGAAACTCATCAAAATAATTGGGCGTGGGCTGTAGGATAGGCTCGAAGATGTCGGCGGCGACAGGCACAAGATCAAGGGGAGTGACAGGGAGCGGCAGAGGCGACGAGTACGAACGACCCTTCGTGCGTAAGACAGTCCGGTTTGACGAGCTATTCGCGTAGTATATCGGGAAGGACTTGTCGAACTCTCCGATGCCCACCTCCATCTCAAGGGCAGGGGTGGCCAGCGGGCTAATACGAGGCGTGGCAGTGTGAGTCCATGGAGCGAGACAACTCATACGGTCGGCCGAGGCGGGCTCCTCAGGCTCGAGGACGACATCTCTCGACGGCGATGTGGGGCTCGCCGACGGGCTATCCCGCTGCTTCCCCAGGAGCTTCCGTGCCAGGTTGCCCGGAAGCTTCGCCCCACTGGATGATTTCACATTGGCCTTCGTGACGGACAACGCGGAAATCGAGCGCTTCGACGAGTGCGCGGAGAGGCTCGAGAACGAGCGGCGACGAGACGGGATGCGAGAGAGGGCGGTGCTCGTTTCAAGTATATCGGCGGGCGCGCTGGAGGGGCCGGCAACGGAGGCGGAGGTGCTCGGACTCGGCTCCCGATCGCCGACTGATCCATAGCTCGAGCTGAACGAGGAGGGCTCCGGGATCGACGAGGAAAACGTGGGCCAGTCCGAGCTCTCGTAGTTGAGCTCGGTCGTGCCAAAAGAGAGAGGGGGTAGAGTAGGCGGGACGTCTCGGGCCTTCCCTTTGCCCGTTGAGGGTATGTCTGTCTCCTTGAGGGGCTCCTGTGGACTCAGTGGAGAACCAGACGAGGAGCTGCTGCCTGTCGCAGCACTAGTGGATGAAGATGCAGGGGATCCCACAAGCTCGCGCATACCGGACGAAGCCTCTACACCGATAGACATGGAGAACATGTCTTCATTCTGGTCGTCAACCCGGCGATCCTCGACTGCATTTTGCGCGTGGATTAGCAAAGGTTGAGATACGCCCTTACCCTTGGAATCGGCAGGATAGACATCCTCCATTGTGTCGTCGGGGGGAGGGGTTCAAGATCGGCGATGTTGTGGGCTGTCTTTAAAGCTGACAACATGTCCGTAAGGTCTGAGATGCGTGAGGAGGAGGACTGGGGGACCCTCGCAGGGGCCTCGAGGTGATAGAGGCCCTTAAGCGATTCATTAGAGTCAAAATCGAAGAGAGGTTCAGGCTCGCCGTTATCGATGTCGTGCGCACGGCTCATGGCGAGAGCCTGCGAATCTAAGTGCGTGGTGCGTGTGCGGGAGTGGGCGGTGCAGATAGTGATACAGATCGGCGTGGAAGATAGAAAGCGAGAAGACGGATGAAAGCTAGAAAGGAGGGCTGGGTGGGAGTGCTGCACCAGGACGGACAGGCAGCTGGTGCATGGTCGTCCGGAACGGTGGAAAGAGGAGACAGCCTCGGAACGGCGTAGCGATCAATGCGGTCACCTCTTATCTAATCACGCCTTAGCCCTCTCCCGCCACCCGTCTCCCTGCTACACATCCATCGCCCGCAGACGTCGGTCGCTCGAAGGCCTCAACCGACGCACGCGACACAAGCCAACACTGGCTTGGCTCGCAGTCAACGGATCACGGAAGATCAAGACAGACCTCCGCCTACCTCCTTGCACCCGCAAAATTTGGCCTCGCATCCATACGCAAGTCGACCAAACTGGCACAATCGCATATTCATACACATTGGAATAACCACTGTACAATATTACCTAGCGTGCGCAATGGTATCGTGGGCCATACTGGCGCATAGTCAGGTCCCATAGCGCAACGAGCTGTCGAGAGCGAGCACGGGTCGAGAAAGCAGAGCGAGCAAGAAACGAGCGGGGAAAGGCAGCATGGAAGCAACATGGAGGTCCTAACCTGCGGGGAATACAGACGGAACAACCGACCCGTCGAGAAGCGCAAGTGTGGTGCAACGGACGAGTGCTTTGCAGCACACCGCGATAAGAGCCTGGCGAGTACCTATTTGCCCTTGCTCTTGTTCCAGTTCTCGATTACCAGCTTGAACCTTCAGCGTCGTGTTAGCGCACACGCTCCGCGGGTGAGCATGTGGCCACGCACCTCTCTTTGTGGGGCATGTTGGGATCTTGCTCCTTCAGACGAGCAACCTCGGTCTGCATGAACTTGTTGAATTCCGTGAGCTTCTTCCTACCACCTGCAGCACCTTTTCCTATGCAACGTCTTAATTCCATGTCTTATGCGAAAGACTACGCTGCACGTACGCTTCTTGACCACCGTGGTCTTTTTGGTTGTGTCGGGCGGCGCAGTCTTGCAACCATGGTCGCTATCAGGCTGCAATGACGTTTGGATCAGTTCCAGGCTCGACAACCTCACGGGACCGGCTACTGACAACCTCGAAAATCAGGGGAGGATAGGAAGAGGCCTTGGAGTGGGCCGAGGGGGTGGTTGCAGGACGAGAGAGGGTGACACATCGCGTCGAAGCGCAGGGGCCTTATACGAGCCCAGAAATTGCGATGACGGGTTTAGTCCTGTTCAACACGCTTCCTCGCGGTTCCCCGCTGTCCTGCCCCCAGCCACTCCGGCCACGTAATGGCGGACACCTCTTCTGCTGATCGAATGGGCCCCCATGCTTGCAGACACTGCTGTATCTCGACACTCATATCCACAATCCTTCGGCCCATGCACGTCGAGATTGGAGGATCAACGGTCGTCTCTGCGAGCTAGTTGGGCAGTACGCTGCGCACGTGCTACCCGGTCTCATTCTGCTGGGTGCGCCGGTTCCGGAGGACAGTCGCACGGTGCGTCCGGGGCCAAGATCAGTTCGCCGGGGTCCCGGTCGCCAGACCGCTATTCAACGACGCGTCGCGTCACGGGAGGTCAGCAGCCCCAGCCCAGACGAATCTCCGCAACATCCTACGAAGGCTAGCCCAAATAAATGTGAGAGAGCAAACCGATCCGCGACAGTTCCATATGGGCCCTAGCACGCCCTGGCACATAGATAATGGCCTAATACTAGCAACCAGTTCCACACAATGCCTATCGGCCTCCCCCTGCGCGTGGCAGAGCTCCCCTCCCGGCTTCACTAGAGCGCAGCATCTTTCGAATGCGCAGCAGCACGGTCGACACCCGCGATTCCCTCTATCAGGCTCGCACCGCTGATAATTCCTGTCGTAGCAACCAAGAACTTGCGCCCTGAATACCTCTCAGTAAGCCACTCCAACCGCACCAAAGGAATGACTTACCCTTGTTCTGCCGGCCAACCCACCTCAGCGCAGCGATCTCCGTGTATGTGCACCCTCCCAGGAAAAACACGAGCGTGGTCGTAGGTGTGTCCCTTGGCAGGACTGTATACCGTTAGCCTGAAACTCGCACAAAACGCTGGAATTTCGCTCACTCAGTGACGAGGCCGTCGCACTCGCGCCGTCCAGGCTTCCAGCTCCTTCTGGACGATGTCGACCGTCCCACCCGGTATGCTCGCTGCTACGTCCTCGAAGCCCTTCCACCACAATGGGGTGCGCTTGGACTTCTGTGACGGCAACCCTTCAGCTTGCTCCCGTCTGACCCGTCTTTCGCCCTCTTCTCCCTGTCCGCAGCAGGGTTGCTGAGGACGCCGCCCTTCTGCGCGACCACTGGACCAGCCGCACGCTGATGGGTGCGTATCCAGAGTAGACGTAGCTGATGTCGTTCTCGAGGTCGTCGACGTTGTCGGGATCCTCGATGAGCAGGCGGAGGGACTTGCGCAGCGCGGCGTAAGGGTACTTGGTCGCTGCGGAAGTGGCTTGGGCGGAGGGTGGCAGAGGGGTCGGGAGGAGGATGCATAATGGGGGCGCGGATAATGATAGGAGCAGTGGCAGGAGGTTGTACCCGTAGGCCTGCGCATCATTTAATGTCAGTGGCTCACTGGGAGGAGCAGCACGTACCTGTAGAATTTCACGCTTCATGTTTTCTAGCGTTTTAGCCTTGATACCGCCGCTGATTATGCTGGCGAGGCACAGTAGCCGGACGACGACCTGCATCTCTGCCCCTGTGCTATCAACTCCTCGATAGCGGTCAGTTGCGCAGGGATGTCATACGAGGCCAGGAGATCTACGCAAGCGGACCAGTCAGCCATGCAGCCTACGCTGTGGATATTGTATAGAACGACTGACTTTGTTGAATCTCGAGCGACTTGTTGAACTGGTCGTTTCTCGTCAGAGGACCAGCATCTCAGATAGCCCAGTATCTGACAACACTGTCAGAATGACTGAGACATAGGCCCACGATACTCACGAAGTCTCAGGGACTGATGTTCAGACTGCAGCCACCGAGCTTGTTTACGAAGTCCCGCAATTGCGCAGGCGTCTTGGCTTGGTGCCTAAGCTAGTCCAGGCATAAGCAACTATTGTGCACCCCAGGCCATAGTCCTACCTTGTAGTCCTCGTCCAACCGTCGTGCGACCTGATTCAGCTTCCGGCCTACATGGCGAAATTCAAGTCACGCAGTTCAACGAAGAGCGGGTCGGTCGCTGTGGTGAGATGATGCTTCTTTTGTTTCTCCTTCGCTAGTGTGGACGTTGGATTTGGCGGTGTACTTGATGAAGCGGCGTTGGGCTGTCCCGGGGTCGCGGTGGGGCCAGGAGGGAGGCTGGGACCTCGACATGCGCTGTATCTACAGTCAGAAGCAGAGCTTGATGACACTGGAGAGACCACGCACATTCTTGATGCCAAACGACTCGTCGATGAGACCTTCGTACGTCAGCTGTGTGAGCAGGGGCGTGATCATGTCCGCCCCTCTGTCGATGATGATCAGGGAGTCGATGGGGCTTTGGGCGGCCTGACTCGTGCTCGGGCTGGACGTCGGTGGATTTCGGTGGAGGAGATTCGCTAATCGCTATGTACTCGTAAGAGACGTGGTCATGCGGGAGGGCGTTGACGTACCGAGGCATAGTCGCCTTTACCGACTATTCGAGGGAACGGGCCGTACACACGCTGCAGACCATCCAGAGCCTGCATGGAGTTGTATATCACCGTCTCGTCGCCGTCCTGTGATACGGACTGAGTGGATTTCGATGGTAAGGGTAGAACGCCAACGTACGACCCATAGCTCCTTGAACGCATTGTCGTTCTCCAGCGAGATGACGTCCTCTGCGATGGGTATGAACTGCAGGTTATAGAAAGAAATTGTGATATCTCCCAGGACGCCCTCTTCCTCCAGTATCCGGGTGACAAGTGTCGAGGTACGGGGGACCAGGAGCAGCGTATATGTTGCTTCTGGGCTTCCCGGGCATGTCGCTTGAGTTGCTCTGGGTCCCGAGACATTTCAGCATCCTCGAGGCTTCATACATCAGATCAGCTACCAGCTATGAGCTTGACCCACTTCACGAGCGGACGACACAGGTACACGATGTTCGTAGTCGTTGCAGAAAGAGGCCCGGTTCAAGCCAGAACATCTTGTCGACTCCATGGTGCTGGCAACGCAAGGATGAGCACCTCGCATCCCGTACAAGGTACAGACCGCATACCTTAAGCAAAGATACCTCAGTCACCAAGCTGAGAGGCCCGGCCAAGGTGGGGTCCAGCACGAGAGTCTTCGCGCCATTCACAGAGTTCAGTGCATCTACCAACCCTTCCGCGCTTGCTCCTTCAGGGAGAAACGTCCAGGAGATTCTCCGCCTCGCTAATCTGCTGTGAGGAGTCGCCGGACGTCGATGCGGTGAGTGTAGCCATGGGGTGCGGGGGATGCGCGCGTGGACGGTCACCGCGCTGCCGCAGGGTCGCGCCACCGACCCGACGCGTCCGTGGACGCGATCGCATGGGCGCTCGCCGACGGCGCCAAAGCATCGTTCTGCTCTTGCCATGGTATGTCATCTCAGTCTTACTGAGGCTGGGAATTTAGCTCGCTCACCCATAGTTGACAGTCGTCTGAGCTTAGGTACACCGCAAACACTCAACTTGAGCACTGTGAGTACTTCACAAGCCCTCTTCTGCTGGACAGGCACCCTGACAAGGCCGTTACATACAGTGCACGCTCGCTACACCGGCACAGGTACGAACCTACTCAGATATTCGGTCATTCTTTCTTACGCAGCACTCTATCTCAGGCCATGCCGATCTGACGAAATAGTACGTCTTTGTCCACTGAGTGTCCGTGCGTGCGTTCTCACCTATCCGCAGCGAATGGCTCACGCACCAGCACCGGGACACCCTCTCCTCCATTGTGGGGCACCCGCCGCTTGCCTCGTACCTTGCCATCGCTGATGGAGAGCGGTGGACGGGTGAAGTTCGAGATGACGAGGTGCGTTCTGGGTGCGTTGGATAGCTGGGAAACACGTTGACCAGCTTTGTGTAGCGCATGCTGCAGCCTTGCGGCCCGCCTCCAGCAAAGGATGACTGAAAGCGATGCTGCGCACTGTTCAGCGCGTGACATGACCTTCACGCTCGAACTGCGCACGGTTGCTGAAGCTAGCGGGGACCCTGGTACAGGTGGCTATAGTATGTGAGAGCGACTCCGTTGACGTACAATTCTAGTTCTGGCACATATCCATTCTAGAGCACGAAGTGACGCCTCAATGCTATCCAACGCACT
Organism: Fomitopsis serialis; assembly: GCF_022376445.1. Classification (NCBI taxonomy): domain Eukaryota; kingdom Fungi; phylum Basidiomycota; class Agaricomycetes; order Polyporales; family Fomitopsidaceae; genus Fomitopsis; species Fomitopsis serialis. Next base: position 276,887 of record NW_025954979.1, read on the forward strand.
TGCTATAATTCTCCCATTGGCTGTGCCAGCCAGTCGTGGACCCCTTTACCAACTTCCAAATCAGGAAAAGCCTTCGTGCTACCATCGGGCGCCAAATCGAAGCACTGGGTATTATCCTTGCTTTGACAATGATGCGGCGTGGCCTTGCCCATTTGACTCTTGACAGCTGGCACTGCGGCCCGTCTTGGCGGTGTGCTCTTGGAGACCAGAGGTCCCCCACTTGCGGTGCCACAACGACTGCTGCCACATATGGATGGCGCCGCAGCGGCAAGCCCGTTAGTCGGGACGCTTTGTCTGGCTTATGAAGGCTAAGTACTCAACGCGCTTTGACCCTGACGTCCTGGTGGCGCAGTCTCTCTATATTAAGCTGATCTCGTGGCCACACAGTATCCTTTTGCCCCGCGCTCTTTGTTCCTAACACAAAGCACACCCGAAGTGAATATTCCTCGGTTCGCATTCGTGGCCTTGCTTTGGCTAAGATTAAAGCGCCTATCGACATCATCCAAGCGAAGAGTCCTCTGTTCCTATATCTACGGCCACTGCTAGGAGACGGCTCTCTTTCGATCCCACCCCGTCAGATTGCGCTGGTGACCTCAAACGCAGACGTCCGCCGCGCAGTGCCTACTGGCTATTGTCTCACTGTGGCGACCCTCTACGGTCTTTTCCCTGCTATGCATTTCAACATGGAGTTCGCACGTACGATGTCGACTCCCGACATCTTCAATCGACCTCTGCCCCCGCTGCCTCCCTCGATATCGCCGCGTCCTGCAAGCGGGCGCTCGCATACAGACAGTCTCTTGACGCGCACAAACAGCGTCAACTCCGAAGACACCCTGTGGACGGCACCTTCGAACGGCAGCGGCAGCCCTACACAATTCAAGAAGAATCGGCTATGGGGCCGCCACAACTCCTTCACCTTCGGACGGAAGAGCAATCGCCCCAGCCGGCGTTCCTCGCTGACGGATGATACGGCCACGTTGGTCTCATTTGGTGAGGTCGAGAGTCTGTGCGACGACTCGTCTGCGGAGAACGCTGCTAGTGAGACGTCCTCGGTGATATCGGAACAAGATCACAGGCGTTTCCGGATCTCAACAGGACGGTCGAGCGGTATGGCATGCCTCATCATCCGTTCAGCATCGAAGAGGTGCCCTATATGCAGTCGTACTCCCCAACTGCACTCGATAGGTAAGTGCTCGTCTTGCCGACAGTGATCCTTGTCTGACACGAGCGACTTACAGCGACTACCATACGTTTGAACTTCTGCGGCGACTCAATCCGAACATCAATTCACCGACCTTCCACGACTACGGCAGGAGACCGCCTAAGAATGTGCTTGACCTTGGATGTGGCGAGGGCCACTGGGTCCTGCACGCCGCACGGACATGGAGGTCGGCAGGCACGCATGTGACAGGGCTCGACCTCATCGACTTGTACAACAACGACCATGGGCGCGTCTCAAGCACGCGTGAAGGAGAGGCGCCACCAAGAAACGTCACCTTCGTGCGCGGGAATATGTGCGTCGTTCACTTCCGTATTTCTGCTGGTTGCTGACAGTGGCCGCTATAGCCTCAAACACCGTCTGCCCTTCTCAGATGGTAGTTTCGATCTCGTCCGGATGGCGAATCTCACGCTCGTCATCCCCTACTTGGATTGGGACTTCGTGTTCTTCGAGATCAAACGCGTCCTCTGTCTGGCGGGCGACTCGAACTTGTTGACGACCAGCTGTTCTTCCCGCGGATCCCCTCGATCTTAGAAATGCGCGGCTATCAGGTCCCTAGTCCTATCAACCCTGACTTCTCCCCAAACCTCTGGCAAGAGCTCTTGAGCGCTCGCCACGACGCCCAATCCATCCAAAGGCTCTTGGGTTCCTCCCCGCCCAAGCGACCTCAGTCGCCAGGCAAAGGCACAAGCGGTCCCAGTCTGATGTCGAGTACGACTCCAGTGCGCAGGCAGCGCAGGAGCTGGAGAAGATCTTCAAGAGCATGCTCGTAGACAAGTATGAATACGCGCCGGAGACACACCAGTACTTGACACACGCGCTGGAGCACTTCTTTGGTCGCGGCCAGGCGCGGATGGCCCATGAGTTCCGCCTCGGAGTACCCTCGCGCGAATTCGTGGATGGCGGCGACGTTCGGGAGAGCACCAAGCGGCCCGTCAGGCGACCGAGGCACAGCGACGGCGATGTGCAGATACCGACGAGCCCGCGAGACTGCGGTCTTTCGACTCGACATCGACATCAAAAGCGCTGAGAGTGCTTGTTGGAGATGGAGAATCCTCGAAGCCGCCGAAGGCTCCCCAACCGTACCAACCGCCTGGGCTCATCTTACTCCCGACTTCTTTGAACAAGCTCCTTCCGTTCTCTCCTACGGAGCTAGAGATGCATGCGTGCAAGAACATGCATACCTTGCTCTCCTGCAAGAATGCCTTGACGACCTACTGATGGAGCAGACGGCGAAGATGGCGTGCCCTTGTTTTCGGAGGATGAGGTCAATGACTACTTCTTCGAATATGACCAGTGAGTACTCCGTGCCCTCGTCAGTATCGACCAATCTCTGATGATCATGCAGATTCAGACGGAAGCGGTTCAACTGGCCCATGGACTACCCTGGCTTGCGAATGGAGAAGAGAAGTTGAAACGTCGCCCCTCACTCCGCTACTGCGACTCGGCTCAAGCTCGCCCTCATTTCAAGGGCGGGATCGCTCGTCATCCAACCCCATCAGCCCTCGCAAACTGAAGACCAAGACAGAGAGGGCAATAGAAGTGCGCGTGATCAGAGTCTACAATGTGGTCAACCTATAGAAGTTCGTCTGCGATGTTTTTTGCACGATTCCCCCTTTCCTGCTCGTTATTAGTCTAATTATCGCCGATATTGTGCGATTCTACGCTCCTTCAAGTTCCTATCGTTGGTCTTGCACGACCTCCATGCACACTCGCTAGATCTCTCGCAGTTATCACATAGACGCACTCTGTACCATAGCATACACTTGTTGTAGTTCTACGCATTATTTGACGAATATCCTTACTGCTTGCCCTCGCTGGAGGACGTCTTGACGGGAAGCTGCTGGTAAGTTCGAGTCCGAAGAAGTCGGGGTAGAGACGCGTCAGCGATTGGTCAGCGAAGAACTGACGCGTCGTGCTCGTGACCGCGCTTCATATAAACGCGTCGCGAGGCTGTCACGGTCGTGTGTTAGCTCGCTCAGGCTGCCAGTGCGGTCCTACATCACCTCTGCTCAATCCTACTGCGTCTCTGGTCATGTCTAATACGATGAATACCTTTGTCCAATCATTCACACATCTCAAGGATAGGCAAAGGCAGATCAGGCTTTGCCGATGCTCCAGCGCATCGCGTCCCTCGTGAAGCCGATTATGCGCAAGCACGGCTGGGTGCTGCCCGTGCTCTCCGAGTTCTTTCCAGAAAGCCCCAATCTAGTAGGTACGCCGAATCTACCTTGCTGCTGGTCCTGAGATGGCTGACACGATGCATGTATCAAGGTCTCAGTACGTCCCAACTGTGCTCAGCGTCATCAGGACCCTGACTTCTGAACCAGATATCAACGGAGGACAAAAGATTCTCTTGAGATTGCGTCCGGCACATGCACCCGATACCTTCTATGACGAGGAGGACATCGTCCACACTATGCTGCACGAGGTAACCTGCGTATCTACCACCCGTGACATCACTATGCTCATCCAGTCCTCACGAAAAGCTCACGCATAACGTACACGGACCTCATGACGAGAAATTCTACAAGTTTCTTGCGGGCCTAGAAGAAGAGTATGCCGTGCTCAAACGGTCGGGGTACGCGGGTGAAGGGTTCTTCACAAAGGGCCAACGACTTGGTACCAATGTCTCGCACAATCTGCCGCCTCATCTCGCGCGCCAGCGAGCCCTCGACGCGGCGGAGAAGCGGCGACAAATCAACGCCGTTCTAGGCGGAGGGGGAAAGTTGGGCGGCGCAAGAGGTACCGTGAACAAGTCTCCCCGCGAGTTGGCTGCAGAGGTATGTTCACATCTGACGGTTTGTCATGATGTGTGTATTGACAGCGGTGTAGGCAGCAGAGAGACGCATGCGTGACGAGAAAGCCTGCGCCTCTGGTGCCGTCGCACAAATGGAAGCGGAGAAGGCCGCGAAAGAGAGCGTGGTCAATAGGGTGATTGACCTCACAGTAGAATCAGACTCGGACACAGACTCGGACGTCGAGGTTGTGGATGGACCTCAACCTGTTGCGGGACCATCTAAGGCATCCAATCCGATCAACGAAGCAAGGAATGCGACGAAGCGGCCGTTGGACAAGACGTCATCTGCGAACTTGAAGCGCAGCAGAACCACGCAAGTCGCGTCTTCAGCGGCCTCCACGTCCGCTCTTGCCGCCAAGATCGTACCTACGGAATGGTCTTGCCCACAATGCACGCTGGTGAACGAGGCACATTTGCCCCATTGCGCGGCATGCGACTTTGCCAGTCCGGCCGATGCAGATCGTCCTCGCCAAACTGACGGCGTCCCTGGTGCCCTGCACTCTGTCGGTGAATGGGCCTGTCCACAATGCACGCTCATGAACAAAGCAGAACTCCCCCGCTGCCTGGCTTGTGACGGCCCTCGTCCCACTAACAACCGTTCGGTGAAGCGGGTTCAGCCTGAGACCGAGGGATGGACGTGCACTTTGTGTGGCGAGGCGGGCATGCGGAATGATTTCTGGAGTTGTAGCTTCTGTGGGAGTATCAAAACTCAAAGTTAGACTCTGCATTTCTCTCAGATATATTACATCTGTGCTGTGCTGTTTTGCCGGGCTATGGTACATTCGGTGTCTCACTAGTACTATACTGTAGTTGATATAATCTGACCTCTTGGTCTTCATTTGAATGCACCCCTAGTAACCTTTGCTCGTCCATTTCAGTTGAGATGTCTAGCAACTGGAGCGAGCGTTCTAGATGTACAGAGTAAATAACAGACACAGATGGAGCACGAGAGGTCAAGTACGTACCAGCCGCACCCACAAATTGCGAGTGTGTCTTCTCGTTTCTGACGGTGAGCGCAATGTATGCTATGATATCTCTGCCCATCGACTTGCCGATACTCATGACCAGCGACAGGGTGTCGACTAGAGCAGGGATGATCCCAGGATCAAACACCTAATTGTGGGAAGTTCACTATATGCGTCGTCATATTCCTTGGACTCACTATGTCTGCCCCGATGATGACGTCCGCATCGATCCTGCGAATTAGTGCCTCGAGCGACGGTCGCGCGACAGGGTCAGCTGCATCCGTCCAGTCCATCCGTATGTAGTGTACATTCGGATGAACGGACGATATGTCTATAATCACTATGTAAGGCAGGTCACGTTGATGAAGTGAAAGACATACTGCATGGTAGCTGTATGTTGTTTGGCAGCGCTTCAGAACGGCCGAGTCACGTCTGTCAACCGAAGCGCGGAGCGGTCGTGAACATCTTTTGTAGTAGCACTTGACTGCTGCTGGAGCGTTGCTACGACGATCCCAAGAAAGCCTGCGCCGCACCCGAGTTCGAGTACGTGTTGGCCTTGAACCAGCTCTGCAAAGAGGTTGGCCGTTACGTGGGATTGTAAATGCGACAGCAGGCTTGCCTGGATGTAGGATCAAGAACTCTGCCAATGTGATGCTAGCCGTCCAAGTTGTCAGTCCTGTGGTCCCCCTCTCGATGAGAGTACGAGACTCTAGGAGAGTTGCACTGGCAACTCCGGGAAATATGGAAGCGCGCGGCGCGCGGGACTCTTCCACAAATACGTGACATAGCTCTCCGAAGGTGGCTGAGTCCCTGACATCCGCTGCTGATTTCAAGACAGCAGTTCAATCAGCTAGGGAAGACGCACGATGAAGAGCTTTGAATCAAGTCGACTAGGTGGTTGTATAGGCGGTCGTCGATCTCAGCGTCCTGCAGGAACAAACGTTAGCTCACAGTGCTAGATGACTGGGTCAAGCTCACCTGCCCATCCAACAGTGCGTCCAATTTCCGATGGCCCATTTCCAGAAAAGGGCTTGATATCGTTTGAGGGTGGGTAAGCTTGGAAGTGCGGGCTGAGCAGCAAGCGATTGAGGAAGAAGTCATGGGCTTCTTCGAAGTGGATTCCGGGGAGAGTTGACAATAGTCGCAGAGGCGAGAGGGATGCATATCCCCGCACACAGAAAAGAGGGGATCCGTGAGGTCCAAGTGCTCCCCGGGCATTGAGTATCATAAGCGATCGCTCAACGTTTGTTGCATTGAGCTTGGACGCGACGGTGGCGGCAGGTGCGCGCGTGCGTGCTTGCCCTGAAGCTGCACGTGCCCAGTAGCAGACCCACCTCTGGATTTTTCTGCCAGCGCTGGCCAATGCTCGCTCATCTGCGCACCGTCGCTCCTCGCCGGACACGGCACCATGGTCCGTACTCGGCCGTAGTCGCGGTCTTGCGACCTCTCGTGCATCTGAAGAGGAAGAATCGGAGTCCTCCATTCCTCTTCCTGCCGCTCAGCGAAAGAAGAAGTCATCCGACGAGAAGGACCCTGACTTCTCAAGATGGTTGAACACGACGGGTAAGCTGTACAAGGACCCAGTCAGGCCCGCAACTGGCTTGGTGGAAAAGTAGTTGAGTTCGTCTTCATCGCTCAGATGTTGAGCCGCGGTTGACGTGGTGCCATGGGACAGCCGTTTCCGTTGAACCCGTCCTTCAAGCCGCCTACGCCTGTGTCTGGGATACTCCGTGAACGGATCTACAACGAGTACCTACTCGATCCCGAGCTGTAAATGTGCGGACGCTTTCGGAACGACATGGCATAGCATACAACGCGTCGATGCCATTTTGAGGTTGCGGGTCTGGAGGAAAGCTGGAGACAGGTTAGTCGCCATTCTCATTGCTGTTGTGCACTGCACACGGTGCTATGATGAGTCAAAATCGATTAGTCTTTAAGACAAACACATGGTTAAACAAACTTTACCTTTCTGATCTTTCTCCTGTTCTGCAGCGTATTAGAAGATGTACTGATGCGCCGCCAGGTATTTGAGACTTTACCCTCAGCCAGGACAACACTGACCCATTCTCCTGCTTGGTCCGAATGGCGGAATTAGGAGGTGAGTGCTGCTAGCCCATGTTATGCAGTTATGCCGGGTGGATGAGTTCGCGAGTTTGGAAGACCACTGTGGTGCCTTACATCGCCCGGTGTGTTGTTATAACGTTCTCAATCCCACCTGAACTGTTCGCATTCAGTTCGATTCGAGACAAAGACATTGATGAATTATTTGCAGAACAAGCCCTGCAAACCGGTTTCCAAGCGGGCATGGAGAGATACTCGGAGTCTCAGATGTCATTACGAACCGAGGTCTCACAAAGCTTACAGTGGAGCTGAGTGAGGATGCCATTGAGGCAGATGCTGCGAGCTCTGCCACAAGGACCGTGCACGAGACCGGTATCAACGGCTTTTTGGGAACCAATTGTCGAAGGCCAAGTATGTTGCACTATCGGCCCCATCTCTTGATAGTTGGTCGCTGAAGATCTGCAGGATCCCATTGTCCTACGTGAACTGGAGCGTGCACGTATGCAAGATCGGAGCCGAGCGAAGCCGTTGCCGACGGCAAGGATGCACAAGCTCGTATCCCTCATCCCAAGGAGGAGGTACATGCTCTCGTACATCGACTGGTCGGTCCAGCATCAAGTTCGTCGATGTCGGCGGCGCGTACGTCGATGTTGATGACCGTTTGGCGAGGTTGAAGGCGGCCAAGCACCGAGCTCAGGTGAAAGCGAAGAGGAGGGCAAGCGTTCATTCGACGAAGGGTGGTGCGAAGTCGAAGGCTGCTGTCGTGACGCACTGAGTAGTGTTTACTGTCTCTAGTTGCTGTTCTGGATATGATACTTGTGATTCACCGCTTTATTAAATTCATTGCTCTCGGGTGTGTATGGCTGTGGTCGGATTTCAGACTGAGACCTGAAGTCATCTCGCCTTTCACGGCACCGTGTCGGACTGTCTGCACAGAACATTGCAAGCCTTTCTATAATAGCATGAGGCGTGAGGCCTTGACGCCTAGCTTGTGGACCCCAACTGACGACGATTGTTGAGTGTCGCTTCACGCGGATCTCAGCCACTGACGCGTCTGGTCACGACAAACAAGCGACAACACGGAGGCCACTTTGGGATCCAAAATTACGCGTTTGCGTAGAGCTTGAAGCTTCGGTCTGGCCAGTGATTTGTACAGTCCGACACCATGCAACGAGCTATGGTGAGTACATATACCACGAGTCTTCCGACCACGTAAACTGATGTCCGTAGCAACCGACCGTAGTCCTCCTCAAGGAGGGCACGGATACCTCACAGGGCAAGCCCCAGCTCCTCTCGAATATCTCCGCATGCCTCGCCATCGCCGAGACACTGTCGAGCACCCTCGGACCTCGCGGGATGGACAACTGATTGTTCCGAACGTGGCGAGGCGCAAATCACGAACGATGGCGCGACGATCCTCAAGCTGCTGGATATTGTGCACCCCGCTGCGAGGACGCTCGTAGACATCGCGCGTGCGCAAGACGCTGAGGTTGGCGATGGGACGACCAGCGTGGTACTGCTGGCAGCGCAGATGTTGAAGGAAGTACGGGGGTACATCGAGGAGGGTGTAAGCCCCCAGATCATCATGAAGGGATTCCGTCAGGCGAGTCAATTGGTGAGTATTGATTCAATCACATTATGCGCGTCGCCTCATACCATGTGTGTTTTCAAGGCGCTGGATCGCATAAAAGCCATTCAGGTCACGATTGATAAGGGGGAGCCAGAGTGCGTACATGATTCTTCTAGAGTATGCGCCAGAGGCTGATATAACGACTGTAGAAGTTTCCGTTCCCTTCTCCTAAAATGCGCATCGACCGCAATGTCTTCAAAACTTATCCACTCAGAAAAGCCCTTCTTCTCCAAAATGGTCGTTGACGCTGTACAATGTCTCGATCAGGAGGACCTCAACGAGTCTCTCATCGGCGTGAAGAAGATTCCCGGTGGCGGCATGCAGGACTCGCTTCTCATCAGTGGTGTCGCATTCAAGAAGACGTTCACGTATGCGGGTGCTGAGCAGCAGCCAAAATCTTTCCATAATCCTCTGATCGTCTGCCTGAATGTCGAGCTCGAGCTCAAGGCGGAAAAGGACAATGCGGAGGTCCGTGTTGAGGCTGTCTCCGATTACCAGGCGATCGTGGACGCGGAGTGGGAGATCATCTACAGGAAACTGGAGGCTATCGAGAAGACTGGCGCTAAGGTCGTGCTGAGCAAGCTTCCCATCGGCGACTTGGCGACTCAATGGTTTGCGGACCGCGAAATCTTTTGCGCTGGTCGTGTTCCCGCTGGCGACCTGCAGAGAGTTGTGCAAGCCGTCGGCGGCTCTGTCCAATCCACCTGCACGGATATTAGGCGTGAGCATCTCGGCACATGCGGACGCTTCGAGGAGCGTCAGATCGGAGGCGAGAGGTACAATGTCTTCGAAGAATGTCCGAAGGCGAAGACTTGTACCTTGATTTTGCGCGGCGGTGCGGAGCAGTTCATCGAAGAGGTCGAGCGCAGTCTGCACGATGCCATCATGGTGGTCAAACGCGCCGTCAAGAATGGCGACGTCGTCGCTGGCGGAGGCGCCATCGAGGTACGGATGGATCGGCCGCTGCTGTTACCGGATCCGGGTGTACTAACGCAGGGGTGTACCTTTCGACAGATGGATCTCTCCGCCCACATCCGCAAACACGCTCTATCGATCCCTGGCAAGCTTCAGCTCGTAATGATCGCCTTTGCCAAGGCGCTTGAAATTATTCCTCGGCAAATTTGCGATAATGCTGGTCTCGACTCCACGGACGTCCTGAACAAGCTGCGCATGAAGCATGCGAATGGCGAGAAGTGGCATGGTGTTGACGTCGACGGCCCTGAAGGCGTGCGGGACAACATGGAGGCTTTCGTCTGGGAGCCCAGTTTGGTCAAGGTCAACGCAATCAGCAGCGCCACGGAGGCAGCGTGCCTGATTCTTAGCATTGACGAGACGGTTCGCGGGCCACAAAGCGAAGCTGTGAGTGGATCGTGTAGTTCGAAGCTGGATCGCTGACGAGCTTTTCCGGCAGCCGGGCACGGGTCCGAGAGCACCTCCTGGGACGGCTCAGCGCGCGTTGCGGGGCCGGGGTCGGGGGATGCCTCGGCGGTGAAAGACTAGAGTTGCACGAATAGTATTGTATCAATAGTGCTTCCGAGAGCATTAGTTCTGACCTATTGCAGTGTTCATGAGTGATCATGTGACCGCGACTGAGGCGCGTCTTGAAGGGCATAACGCCATCAACACGAGAAGTACGCAATCCACGCAAGAGCTTACGACCATCTCTTCCCTTTATCGCTGGTGTGCTTCCAACGCATGACCGCGTAATGCGGAGCACCATGCTCAACAACGGACCCTTGACGGATATGCGGGGCCCGCGCGCGAGTATAAGTACAACCTGTCGCCCAGAAGGTGTCTGTCGGACGATCCTCGCTCAACGGCTGCTCTGCTTCTGCCGATATGTCTACCGTACTCCGCACGTTCAACGCGGGCTCCGACAAGGACAGCGACGGCAAGCTTGGCAGCTCCGTCAGTCTCGAGCAAGTCCCTTCGCTCGGAGTGCCGATCGAAGAGAAGGGTGGCTTATGGCGTCGGTCGAAGCGCGATCTGGACAGCGTCGCGACTCAGCCGTCTGTGTTCGACGATCCCGCTACAGTCGACATGTACAGACCGTCCCCGGTTTACGAGAGCGCGCACCGCTTCGACCCCCTTGCGCGGTGGACATGGCGGGAGGAGATTGTAGGTGTGCTTACCGCGTATAGATCGGCTCGTCTGACCATCTGAATCGCAGCCTCTCGTTCGCAAGATTGACTGGCTTATAATGGTCTGGGCATGGTTAATGTTCTTCGCCTTGGATTTGGACCGCGCGAACATCTCGCAGGCCAACACGGACAACTTTTTGCCAGACTTGGGCATGACGACTAACGACTTCAACACGGGGAATATGTTATTCAAGGTACGTTGCCTACGAGCGGTGGTATTCTATATATACTCACTGTGTATGTCTTTCCATAGGTTTGCTTCTTGATCGCCGAGCTTCCTTCGCAGCTCGTCTCGAAGAGGATCGGTCCCGACGTTTGGATTCCCAGTCAGGTGAGCGACCTTATTCAGCGAACTACGTTGTTGCTCATTGCCTATAGATGGTTCTGTGGAGCATCGTGTCCCTCGCCCAGTATTGGCTGACGGGGCGTGGCTCCTTCCTCGCGACACGGTAAGTGCTTCGTTGCCTATAGATATGCCGATCTCTGATTCGTGAAATAGCTGCCTTCTCGGTTTCATGCAGGGAGGCTTTATCCCGGATGTCATCCTCTACCTGTCCTATTTTTACACTAGAAGAGAACGTGAGTCACCGCTCGGCGGTTCTGTCTCCTGCTCACATGCTCACATTATGTGCCTGTAGTCACGATGCGGCTCGCGTGGTTCTGGGTCTCTAACTACGTGGCCGCCCTTGCTAGTGCTTTCCTTGCTACAGGTATTTTGAAGTTGGACGGCGTCCGAGGGCAGGCTGGGTGGCGATACATGTTTCTGATTGAAGGCGGTTTGACGCTTCTCATTGGACTGGCCTCCTTCTACATGATGCCTCCCAGCCCTACGCAAACGAGGGCTTGGTATAGACCAAAGGGATGGTTTACTGAGCGGTACGTGTTGTATTTTATTGAGGTTTATGCTGCGTACCGATTACATGCAGCGAGGAGACCATTATCGTCAATCGAGTCCTACGAGACGATCCTGCGAAGTCGGATATGCACAATCGACAAGGTCTCTCGGTTATGCAAATTCTCAAGATCTTGACGGACTGGAGAATGTGGCCGCTCTATATTCTGGGTCTCGTGCACTTGAGTGAGCGTTCTTCTACACTTGCTTATGGCGACATGCTCATGTCACCGTCTAGTCCCCGTGAACCCCCCACAGACCTATCTGACGCTGACGCTACGCCAGCTTGGTTTCGACACAACCCAAGCGAATCTTCTCACCATCCCTTCTACCGTGTTGGGCATCATTTTACTCCTTCTCATCTCTTACCTCAGTGAGGTTTTCGACAGTCGGGTCGGCACTTCGGTGGTCCTCCAGTTCTGGGCGCTCCCGCTGCTCATTGCGCTGTACAAGTTCAACGAGAATACGTCGCAGTGGGTCTACTATGCGGTCGTCACGTTGATCACTGGATATCCCTATGTGCACCCAATTCAAGTCGCGTGGGCGTCCGCGAACTCTTACGGAGTTGGGACGAGGACAGTGTCAGCCTCCGTGTATAATATGTTCGTGCAGGCGGGCGGCGTGGTATCGGTGAGTGCTCTTTGGGCTCTTCGATGTTGTTGCCGATGCTCATATGGGATTACAGTCGTATATCTATCGCGCCGATGATGCGGTAAGTAGTCTTCGTTTGTGTCTTGCTACACCGATACTAACACTTCTCGTACTTCTTAGCCACTTTGTGAGTCGATTTGTCCGGTTCTCTGCGTAGGTCATGCTGACACGTAATAGATCGACGCGGTAACATAGACTTGATCGCCATCACCTGCATGAACATAGCTCTCTACGTCTTGACATGGTTGTTCTATCGCACCATCAACAAGAGAAGGGAGAGGAAATGGGAGTCGATGACGCCTGAGGTAAGTACCCGTTCAGAGTTCCTCGACAGTACTATCTGAGAGAGACCCGCCTTAGGAGCAACAAGAATACCTAGATAAGACGACTGACAAGGTATGTTATTCGGGCCCGTTGTACTTCCCGTGGATATGTCTAACTGCTTCTTACAGGGCAACCAAAGACTCAACTTCCGCTTCGTGTACTAAACACCGCGCAAGAGGCCGCCTTTCGTCGCCTCGATCAAACGCTCTGGGTAGTATTCTCAGCCGTGGACTTGTAGACTCTATGGTTGTACTTATAAAATAGACGGACCGGGCGTCCCCGGTGTATGGCTTAGATTGTTCCCATGCGATTGTGCGTGTCCTTCACGCTCGTCGGATCGTCTCGAAGAAGGTCGGACCAGACATACGGGTGCCTTGTCAAGCTGAGGTTTAAGAGAGTACGTATCCGCCGGAGGATGCAAGTGTTAGTGGACAGAGCTTGAGAACCGAGTCGCTGTCGTCGTAGTGCAGGAACGTACTAAGTACACCTTCATGTGGCGGTCAACGCGACGGATTGAACGTGACCGTGTCGCGATCGCGATCGTGGGGCGGAGTCTGAACGCGTCAGTGGCGGAGGTGGTCCACAGGCGCGCGTGTTGACCGCGTCGCTTAACTTACTTCGCATACTGAGGACTCTGGAGAACATGTCTCAATCGCTAACTGGCGCTCCTCCACCATTCTTTGCAGACTCTGACGACGAAGATGGCACGAAAAATCACGCAAACGATGCGGATACCCTTGAGGCACCGTCGAGCTCAGATACTAATGTACCACGGGAACCCGCACTCTTCTTCGCTGACAGTGACGACGAGGAAGAGAATGGAAACGCGCCTCTTCAGCTTCCTGGGATTGCACTTGACCATGCGATGGCAGACCTCTCCGATGACATAGATATTCCAGAACTGGACGAGCCTCCCAGAGCTTCGAGCGTTTCCAGCGCATCTTCTGGCGTCCACGAAGCCCAGACATATTCGCGCTCTCCCTCAGTGACAATCGAAGAGCAACCGGAGGAAAGACCAAAGAAGAAGCGAAAGCTGTCGCTGTCTAGCAATCAGGCACCTACGTCGTTCAATTCGTCTTACCTAGGCTCCTTTCTCGTGCCCAATGCTTGGAGCACTGTACGAGGGTCGGGATATGTGAAGTCGGGCGACGAGGTTCGCATTGAACGAGACTCGCCTGAGGACGACACCCCTGCGAGCTCCAGGCAGACGAAGGGGAAGAGTGGCTCAAACAAGGATGGCAAGAACAAGGCTGGCAAAAAGCAAATATCCATAGCCACGATGTTCAAGCCGCAGCCGGCAAATGCGACGAAGAAGAAAAAGGATTCGGTGGTCAGACTGACCAACATGAGGGGATTCGGTGAGGAGACAACGATTGTATCCTGCACTCAGCTAATAGGTGCTTAGAGTTCGGACGGTTGCCCCAGGACGTCGCATCTTGGGTATCAAAACTGCTGGATCTTGGTACGTCCGTTAACATGACCCATGTACTGAACTGCTCACGAACGTATATGCGAAGATATCGTTGACTTCCGCGGAAGCACGGTCGTCGATTGCCCTACTACACTCCACTCTGGTGCCGATCTCATCCTCTCCCTTTCTATCTACATCAAGGCTTCCGCCTTCCGCGCACCGAGCACATCCGCAGAGGATCAACAGAAGGAGCGCGTAATGTTTGACGAAGGAAAAGAAACCGGGGAGGAGCAGATGCTTCGGGAGCGGAAGCAGGCATTACTCAAAATGTTCAAGGTGCTTGACCTCAAGCCTCGGAAAGGAAGTGACTTCACACGGAAACCCCATGGTAAGCTAGACCAGATGGACCTGGAAATGCTCTCGCAGAGACATGTGGCGAACGAAAAGTCCAAGCCCAAAAAGGAGACCGAACTTGTCGGTGACGGCGAGGAGGTGGAAGTCGAAGAGGAGGGCGAGGAGCTGTCTGACAATGAGCTTGACCTCATTTACAAGAGGTACTGTACGAATTGTAGATCCATTGAAGTACAAAATGCTGATCAATGCTACTCAGGGCACAGCAGAACGATCGACAGCTGGGACAGATGGAGCCAGCCGACACCTTCACTTTGACCCTACGAGGTTACCAGAAGCAGGCACTTAAGTAAGCGGTCAGTTGCAACATTTGTGTACGTTCGCTGATATTGTTGCCGCCTCAGCTGGATGCATTCCATCGAGACAGGCGTCACGTCCGCACGTGAAGAGACTTCAATGCATCCTCTATGGAAGGAGTAAGTTGTATGCATCTGACTAGATCAATATGCCTAGCTGACGGTGCTTAGATATCTATTCCCACTTGAACCTAATAACGGAGTCATCGACTTGACTGCGGATGACAGAGCGTTCTACTTCAACGAGTATTCTGGCGAATTGAGCTTACAGTTCCCGAAGGCGGAAAGGAAGTGTAGAGGAGGTATCCTTGCGTACGTCTGCTTACTCACGCGACCAGTGTTCACGCTAACAAGACCTGCAGTGATGGTAATGTACTCTTGCTGCTTATGTCCGTGTCACTGCTAACCGACGCCACGACGTCTCGATTATCGCAGAGAGTATGTGCCATGTCAGGACTAAACATTACTGTGCTGACTATACATCAGTGGGCATGGGCAAGACTATCATGCTTTCTGCCCTGATGCAAACCTCTCGAGGACCCGAAGACCCCGCCCCGGATAGCAACGCCAACGCCAGCAAAAAGCGACAGCTCAAGCTCAACAACGCCTTCCGCTCCGTCAAGCACGATCCAAACACACAACCCGAGCGTGGGCCAGCGGCAACGTTAATCGTCGCACCAACCTCTCTGCTACTGCAGTGGTCCTCCGAACTGGAAAGATCGAGTAAGCCAGGGACACTGAAGGTCTTGGTGTGGCATAGCCAGAACAGGACAGACTTGGATGCCGCGTTGAGCGGACACAATCCGGTCGACGTAGTGATCACCTCTTACGGGACGCTAGTGTCGGAACATTCTAAGTCGGAACGATCAAACGGTAGCGGTACTTCGCCGGTCTTCGAAAGTAAGTATCGTCATTGATCTGAATGCTACCATCTCTCATTAAGTTGTTGCAAGTTGAATGGCTTCGTAGGTCATGATATCATGTGCTCGTTCTTGCAGGCTGAGATCTGCGTACAGGTGTTGTTCTCGACGAAGCTCACCACTGTAAGTCACGGCAGAGCAAGACCGCCAAAGCAGTATATGCTCTTCGTGCGCGACGGCGATGGGCTGCCACAGGAACGCCTATCGTCAACAGATTAGAGGACCTCTACTCGTTACTGTTTGTGATCTTTGTTTGCCACTTTTCTACAGCGCTTACGCGCCCCCAGCAAATTCTTGGACTTTACGCCGTGGTCAAACTACACTTTCTTCCGCTCGTACGTAACGCCGTATCATGGTCCGGGGGAATAGTGATAACAGCTCGTCAGGTTTATCACCTTGCCCTTCCTTGCTCGGGATCCCAAGGCAGTCGAGGTAGTACAAGTAATCCTCGAGAGTGTTTTGTTGCGCAGAGAGAAGAACATGCTCGACACAGATGGAAAGAAGATTGTCGAACTTCCTCCGAAAGAGGTAAGTTGACCCGCGCATGGACGTGACTTCGAACTTAACTGCAGACGGCTTAGATTGTCGTGGAGAACTTGGAATTCTCGCCGCTGGAACGGAAGATCTACGACTCATTGTATACGGATGCTAAGAAGAACTTCGATAACCTGATTGAGAAGGGGCTTGTCAGCAGAAACTACACACACATCTTGGCCATGCTTATGCGGTAAGTGATCCGAGAGTATTGAGGACGAGGTGTGACTCAGATCTGTTACGGCAGGCTACGCCGTGCGGTTCTGCACCCCAATCTCGTGCTTTCTAGTGACAACGAGGGGATAAAGGCATCGAGTGCGGGAGCAGTGGACGTGGATGCTCTCATCAAGCAGTTCGACGAGGGCAACAACTCGCCGAGCGACAACAAGGTCTTCGCCGAGGGCGTACTCGCGAACCTAGAGGGAGAAGAAGAGAGGGAGTGTCCAATATGTTTCGATGTCATGGACACGCCTACTATCATACCAAACTGCCTGCACCAGAGGTGCGTTGAACATTAAGTGTAGGTGTAAATTCCTGACGCCGTTTGCAGCTGCAAGGATTGCATCATCGCATTCATCGAGACTTGTCGAGAGAAGGGTGAGGAGGGGCGATGTCCGACGTGCTCCCGCGGCCCTGTCAAGGTTTGCGATGCCGACCACCCGTATCGACCCATTCCTGACCATACACTCCAGGAGAGCGATCTCATCGAGGTTGTTCGATCGAAAACGCAAGCTGAAGGCAAAGAGCCGCAAGCATCGCGTCCAGCGGTCACGTTGCGACGCAACGACTTCCGATCCTCGACTAAGCTCGAAGCCCTGCTGCAGAATCTCAGTGAGTGCGACTCTGTTATTCACTGCGCAGTCTAACAATCGCCACCAGAACGCCTGCAAAGCGAAGACTCGTCTTTCCGTGCGGTCGTCTTTTCTCAATTCACGAGCTTCCTCGACTTGATACAAACCATCTTGGAACGAGAGGGTCTGGCATGGTACCGGTTCGATGGTACCATGGATGTCAAGAAGCGAAACGATTCCATCGCGGGCTTCAAGGCTGCTTCTCAGGCTCCGAAAGTTCTGATTGTGAGCTTGAAAGCAGGAGGCGTCGGTCTCAACGTGAGTGATCAATTCCAAGCTGTCTATCCGGGTCTCATCGAATGCATCGCCAGTTGACGAACGCCAACCATGTCTTCATGGTATGTGTTTGAAAGACATCAGTGCCTTGTGGTTTCTGACACAGTGATTCATTCCTAGATGGACTGTTGGTGGAATGCAGCCACTGAGAACCAGGGTGAATAGATTTGTGTTGTGTCTTGGTTTGTTGTCATTAACATCGCGTTCAGCCATCGATCGCGTCCACCGCATCGGACAGGAGAAACCAGTCTACGTCAAGCACTTCATCGTGAGTGGTTGTTTGATGTCATGTGTCTCGCCGCGGTTGCTCAACGTGCTCCAGATCTCGGATACCATCGAAGGCCGTATCTTGCAGATACAAAAGCGCAAGACTGCCATCGTGAAGGAAGCATTCCGCGGCAAAAGAGAGGGGGATCCGGAAAGTGTTGAGAATCTCAAGATCATGTTTGATATCTAGATCAACATTGTTGAATTACTGCTCAGTATATGGAGTTGCTACCGCCGTCGGATGGCCACCGTGCGCATACTTCGGCGTGCAGCTGCGTTAGTCATAACGAGGTACATGTTAGCTTTCAGTCTATTGCTCTGCATTCTTGTGGCAACTCCTCTTACGTCCATGTCAACTGCGTGTTCCGGTGTTGCTTGTAGGCAGGATTGAATGAATACTACGTTGTGCCGTGTTTCCGTGGGTTATGCGGGTCAAACCGGATTGCATTCTTCGTGTCCCGAGAGGGTGTTCGACCTCTTTCATAGAGAAAGAGGCAAAAAAAGACATATGACAAGAGCGAGATTCGAACCGCGCCCTTTCGGACTGGATTGCTTTCATGTGACCTGATTCCAGCGCCTTAGACCGCTCGGCCATCTTGCCTTACACGAGAGTTCTGGTAGAGCTGTATGACCACACGACTGTCGCTTCCATACAACACGTCTCCGCAGAGCGAGCACATACCATAGTCATTATCACAACACCCTCAGTCACTTTTACCGAACAGTCTCTCCTGTATCGCGACCAGCTCGAGCACGCGTCCAGGTACACGTCCGCTGTCCGCACTACAGCGGATGTGTCGGGACACGGAAACAAAGTGTCTATGGTAGTATGCACGGGACCCTAGACCCCCACATCAGTCAGAATTCTCCCGCATATAATGAGCCGGACACTCACCCGACTTGAGCACAGTATGCTGCTGGATCTTCCATGTACTTCGCTGCATCGTACGCGAACTTGGCGCAGCGAAGGCCCGTGCCCCGAGTGTCGTGTCGCTCCTCTTCGGATAGATCATAGTTGTAGGTGTGCATCTGGCTCAGTCTCTCCACTTCAGCTGCAAGCGCATCGGGGTCGTCGGACTGGTCGGAGAACTGGCCCGGGAAATATGTCTGCATCTTCAACCAGAACGTTTCCGAAGAACCGTGCCAGAGTGACCAGTGGATGTCCTACGAGGGCATGGCCCGTATGGTATTAGAAGCGCGAGCGTCGCTGAGACGAGACACGCACCACTTCGAAACACGTATTGATGATGGACCTGTACATCTCCTGCTGTTCGTCCGCACGCAACGTCACTCTCCGCAGGCGTTCTTCCTGGGCACGAGAAAGCGTCGAGACGTCTGGGTCGGGGTGATTGCGATAATGATCGTTCCACTTGAGCTCAGTTGTCGCTTTAGCCAGAGCAATTTGCGGACGATGTTAACGTGTCCTACGAGGGTGAGCAACTCGAGTGTGTGGCCTAGCAGGAAGGTCGGCTTCATGATATTGCGGATAGCATATACGAGGGCAGGAAGCGGGGGGCAGCTGTTCGCGGTACGTGCGGCACGATCTTAGGTTACAATGGTCTTCAATGCAAAATCTGGGTTAGAAATCTCGGCGGTGGTATGTGTGTCCTCACTAAAGACATCTTTGTGAAAGTTTTCGTCCGTGTAATCGACCATTTTCTCTGTGATGCTTCTGTTTAAAAGGGAGATCATGCCTTTCAATGTTTGATCAGACATGGGAGTTTCTGAGTAACACAGTGGTCACACGAATCGATGAGTGCGCAGTGTACATGTAACAGAGTTATGGCAAGAGACTCGGAGAGACTGCCGGTGCGACGCGTCGATGGCGTGGCCTCGAGCGGAGAATGATCGGAGATACGCGTCTGTGGCGGGGGTGCTCCGACGCGAGTTACTGCAACATTGACTCTGAACACACGTACATTTGCTCCTAGAGAGATCTTGGAGAGGAGTGATACCCTCTTGGTCGTAATTTTGTTGAAGGAGACCCAAAGGAGACCCCTAGAGCTGGCGTCAGTCCAACGTTTTCACTCTTTCGCGTGAGGAGCATGACGCCTACGTTTCTGTCAGTGAAATCGCGATCATTGCTCTGGCTTGTTCCAGCTTGTGTCCACTTGGCATCGTGCATTCACAATACCATTGCGCTCGCGCATATTGCGAGCAGCGCAAAGGAACGAAGCAGTGGGCGATGGACATGGACGTTGAATTGGACCCAATCCGCCTCAGCCACCGATAGCCATCGCACCATTCAAACCCCGATCATCCCTCAAAAAAATCAAAATCCACCGCAAGACCTCTCTCCTCACCCCCACACGACAGTGCAAAAGCCGCGATGCTCGCCCCGCACAGGCCGCATCCTTGCCCCCGGAGCGCGCCCCCCTCGCGAGCGGGCTAAGGTCTGAGCATTCCAGTCCCCCTCGAGACAGGCCCTAGCAGGGCCCCGGCCATAACGCCGGCGCGACGTATCAGAAACCCGCTGCCCGTGGACCACATACACACCCGGAGAACCACCAGTTTGCCTGGCGGGGAGGGCGTACGCGGGCAGCTTGGGAGATGTCGCGGGGACCGGGCGGGCATGCAAATGAGCGCGGCCGGTACAGGTGGCGCGGTTCTGCAGAACTTCACGCGCACGCCTCGGTCGCGCGGTGCCCGTCCTTCAGCTCACTTCGCGGCTCGCAGATGTGGGGGCCCTTCGGGGCCCCTTGCGAAACTCGATTCAGACTACTCTTGTGCTGTCGGGGTGTACAATTTTTTGCTTTGTCGCTCTTCGCGAGCTGGTCTTTGGCGGATGGAAAGATGTGGTATGCCTGCATCGTTTGGGCCAGTATGCTACATGGGTATAGCACCGATGATGTTCTGTCCTTTTCGATCTTGGTCCGTATATCATCCTGCGCAAATAAGTGAACTATCGTGTCTCGTTTATCAGGCCGTCGAATCATGGCGCGACTACAATTTTGACGAAGGCGTCAAAGATGCGTCTCCCCAGCTCACTCCGAAGAGGGCGTCTTCTCGCGCAGGGTCATGAATCCCTGCCTGACGAGCTCCGCGTCGCGCAACTGAAGAGCACGGTCAGTTGGATGCAGATGGGCGAATGCCATGACGTACCCGGAACTCGTCAATACGACGTCCGCGCGGTTCATGTATAAATCAACGGTGCTCATCGGGAAGTTGATAAAGCGGAAGAAGTCGAACGGAAACTGTCCGACGACGTGAACATTTGTCTGCGGAATAACACTGAGAACGTCGCAGGAGAGCGAAAACAAGCAGACGTACGTCCACCACGGCGTCCATTCTCTCTGATATGGCCATGCACACGGATCCAGCGGCCCTCCTCCGCGACGAGCACCAAGCTGCCCCGATCCGTTCCCAGTCTCGCCGAAGCTGTGCATCAATGGCGCGGAAGAATATATGCGCCCGTCTGGTTGTGTAAGTGTAGCTGACACACCGAGACCGTCGCGCGCATCTCGTCGGTCTCGCGGTTCAGGAAGGCGGCGGCGGGTCGACGTGGTCTGCAGGACTGCTCCCATCCGCCTCGCAGTCTCGTATTCGTCGCTTGAATCCCGTGGCTAGAGTCGCTATCATCCCCTCCTCCTCGGTTCGGAATGGTCTCGCTTCGATTCTCCTGGCCACTAGAAGCCTTTGACGGGGAGCATAGCAGACAGGGGCCGCTCCCTCGCGCGAAACCAAGAACGTCCCTGCCGCATGTTGGGTACCACGGTTCAGACAGCCCCGCGAATCGCACAGTCGTTTGACGTCGTCCAGGCGTATATGTCGCCGTTAGCAGCGCCCCGGCGATGTTTGCCTCAGGCGTTGACCCAGTACGGCGTCGTGTTACTGTGGTGTACGCGGATCCTGAGGCCGTCCACGTCGGCGCTGACCCACGGCCCGCGGTGCGCTTGAAGAGGTAGGGAGAGCCAGAAGGTTGCGTCCACCGGTGACGGAGGCGTCGCAGGTGGTGGACTTGTAGAAGACCTCGTGCGTGGTGAAGACGAGCCAGCTTGGGTAGGAGGGAGTTGGTATGCGAAAGCGGATGGACATACATGGCGCGGCGAACGTATAGTGTACTTCTCGTCATAGAGTGCGCCGGTGTAGTGGAGATCGTATAGGGAGAGTCGCTTATTGAGACGCGGCCGATCTTCAGGCGGTGACCTCCTAGCGGACGGCCGACGACCCAGGACGCAAGAATGAAGAAGATGGTAGGATGATCTCTCCAGAGAACTGCAGGAACTCTCTGAAGCGCAGGGCAGCATTCTTGTGCATCGCTCGCGCAATACAGCCTCGGAGGTGCGGTCTCTGCTAGCCCCAGGGATTTGGTTGCCAGTGCTGGGGTGTGCGATAGGTATGCCGGAGGCTAACAGTACTTGGGATGGCACCATGCCACGCGCTATAAAGGCCAGGGGTATAGGAGGCGTGAAATTCGAGTGGCATTTGGGGTGGCAGTCGTCTTCCTTCGTCCTTGCTGCCTCGCGGGTCTGTTTCCAATCGGCTAACGTCATAGTCACGCCTGTCACAATTCATTAACCGCGTCACACCCATCTCGCGGACTCGGACTCGGGCTGCTTCACTTACAACGGCCATGGCAGCACCAGAGACGAGCGGCGCACAGACGAATGGCACACAGTCTACCCAGCCTCGCAGCGCTCTCGACGCGGACATAGCCCTCCTTCAATCTCTTCTTTCTCAAGAACACAATGACGAGCCCGAGTCTGATCTTGACGTCGCGGAGATCCTCAAGCGGCTCGAAACAGCAGACGGCATCGCTGCGGGCCTGGAGAGCCGCCTGGACGGCATCATGGGCAGTATCGATTCGATGCTCGGAGCTTTGGAACCGGCATGTCGAGCACGAGTCGGCCGTGGTGGGCCAGGGCGATGTTGCTGTGGAGGCAGCGCGCGTAGTGACAACGGATCGGCCGGAGGAGGGCGAGCAGAAGTGAGAACGCTGCATGGTTTGAGTCCGCTGGGACTACCGATCAACAAGAGTGCTTCCCCGTGTTGTGAGTTTGCGTCGCTCTGTGATAAAGATCCAACCTGACTTGGTGTTTCGTAGGGGCTTCAGGGAACGACTCGTCTGGGGTGACCCTGAGTCCATCAGCACGGACATCGCGTCCACGGAGGCGAGCCCGCCTGACGGTTCACCGGATGATCAGAGACATCGCGGTTGTATGCTGGCCATCGAAAGGAACGCCGCTACTTCGAGCAACTGCAAGGTGCGGTAGTGGGTTGGGTATGCCTTGGCGTTGTATCTTGTGTCAAGGTACTATACATTCCATAGCGGCGATGCAACGTGCTGTCGGCCATGTGCCTAGTCTCCATGTTGTGAGCGAATCGTGCTCTTCGCGCTCACCGTGCGTCTACATTCCCGACTTTGCCGTGTTGTTTGCCTCCAAACT
Source organism: Fomitopsis serialis (assembly GCF_022376445.1). Lineage (NCBI taxonomy): Eukaryota > Fungi > Basidiomycota > Agaricomycetes > Polyporales > Fomitopsidaceae > Fomitopsis > Fomitopsis serialis. The sequence goes on from NW_025954979.1 coordinate 299,923, forward strand.
TGACCCCCGAAGTTCTCCTGTATCCTTGTACCCTTCCGATTCATCCTGAATCGATCTAAGAAACAAAATCATGCCAACCGCAGGGCTCAATCTTGCAACCATCGCGCCTGGAAGCCATGGACATGAGGACGCTTGACGGTTCACCAGGTCATAACCACCAATATCCCTTGTACTCAACTAGCTATTACAGAATTACAGCCTTACTGATAAGGTATTCAACGTTCAACCAAGATGTCACCAGCGGAGAGAAGGTTAAATAGAGGTAGTTAGCAACGAGTGGGTGGGGCAACGAGTGCAAGCCGAGGAAAGAGCGTGTCCGTGTTTCGGGTGTGCAGTTGGCCGCTGGTGAGGTACACTGTTCAACGCGCGGTGTAGTATCTTCCCAAGCAAACGATTCATGTTACATGGCTTCGACGCTCTGTACGCATCATCAATGCATGAGTAAGCTCTCCCAAGTGCGACGGACCAGGCGACTGACCTCAACATCACCAGAGCGCTCCGACAGCACGCTGACCCTAACGTCTGCTGCGGATGAATCGCCAGAGAGTTGCGCGCGCTATGCAGCGGCGAGTCCCACGCAGCGACCTGGCCCTCGCGGGGGAACAGCGCAAGGTCCCGGTACGGGTTCGGCAATGGCACATGGATCGTCGGCGACTCCGCCGTCACAACGCTCGCGGTTTGCTCGCGCGCGTGCACAGCCGGGTCCGCGAACGGGTCTGGGTCGTCTGCGCGGATCTGCGCGCTGGGCAGCGGCGGCGACACGACGAGGCGGGTGGAGGTCGCCAGTGCCTGTGGGGTCGCGCCGTACCGGTATGTCGGCGCGGCTTGGTTGTTCTCGCCCATGATATCGTCCTCGGCGGTGTAGAAGAAGGACGAGCTGCTGCTTGTGGAGCGGTTCAGAAGCCCGGAGGTCGCAGCGGTGGCCCCCATGGGGTCGAACCAAATTGATTCGCGGGCAGCCCGGCGGCGACGCGTGCGTTTGCGATGCCACAGTAGAGCCAAGAGGAGCAAGAGGAGGATGGCCAACGCCCCAAAGATTCCACCCAATATCTTGCCTGTGCTTGGTTTGCTGCATCGTCATGGTAAGAGACAAAGATCAGAAGGGTGAACGATCTGCCCCGAAGAATGAGCATGCCAATAATTATAGCTCACCTCTTTGATGCCGGTGAAGCATCATTTGCAGTCGAGCCTGAAGGGAAAGAACCCGAGGCTCCACTCGACGTGGACGTGTAAACCGTCGTTATCGTCGTACTGAGGCTTATCACTCGAGTACCTTCCGTCTCGCCAGCAGAGCCACTCGTCGAGAAGGTTGAGGTGGAGAGTACTACTGTGGTGTAAGCAGATGTTACAGTTGTCCCGTCCCGCGAGGAACGTGAAGGCGACTGTGATGCGGCATAGCTGCCACAAATATCACTGTGTTTGAATCTGGGAAAGGCATTGTAGCAAAGGCGACGTACGTAGACTGAGTGTCTGATGCGTGATTGACTGTCGGAGTTTCACCACCCGGAGAGGTGAGCCCTGAGGAGCTTGCTTGAGTTAGAGCAGTGCTGCTTGCATCTGGCGGAGGGCTTGAAGTGGATTCGTCGCTAGTAGCGGGGCCAGTGCCAGGCGTTGTGCTAGCGAAAGTATCACTTCCCGCGTTCGAACTGTGACTGGGCGGCGATTCTGAGGCTGGGTGAGCCGTAGGCGATTGAGAATGGGGAACGGAGGTTGTATCCGTAGTGATTGGTGGAGCTGTAGTCGCAGGGCTTGAAGTGGGCGTAGGCGTATACTTCGACTGAAGCCTCCAGTGGGAAGGGAGTGTGGAGGGAGTGATACACGAACCGATCCGCAGGTACGCTGCAGGCTCGCATGGCGAAGCATTGCTGTCTCCTCCGCTGAACATGGTGGACAGCGTAAGCCCGCCACGGAAGTCTTGCGCCAGATGGCAAAGGGTGTGTCGAAGAGAATTACCAGGAAGATAAAGGTACTGCACCAGCGGGAGAGTGAGGGGAGCACTCTGCCGGGAAGGAAGGGACACAATCAGAGGCCAACTTGTGCGTCGGGACGGAACTGAGAAGTGGATGTCGTAGGACTGTGGCATGACGGGAATGAATGGGATGACAGTTAAGATGAACAGAATCACTGACCGACGATGCCACCAGTCCAACCGATTGGATCAGCTTGAAAGGGCAATTCCTAGACCGAGGGTGTCCTACAAAAAACCACACTCGGAGAAGAGAATAATAAGTTATCAAAGTGGGCAGAGTACGATCCACCTTGGCAATGTGAACTTAAGGTCCTCGAGAGGGCAGCCGCATGCCGAGCAGCCGCACAGGAAGATGGATGCAGTCGTTCGATGGGTGGGACTTGAGAAAAGGCCGCCGCTGTCTGAATCTGATGATGCTGTGCAATATCATGATCATCGTTCGACCAAACCTCCAGGCACAAAACGGAAGCAAGCAGAAGCCGCACCAGTCTGTGTTACACAGGGCTCTGAAGCCGAGTTCGTCGGCGTTACATACCGTTGGGAACCTCCAGCATGGATAGCGCAACGAAGCTGGACGTACGCTGCGCGCCGCCCATCGGAAAGCATTGACGCCTATTTAGACCCTGACCATCGAATGTGGCCCTGCTGTAATGTATCATCATGGTGGTAGTCAAGGATGCTCATAGATAGATAGTTGGTTTGATGGTGATCACGTCTGGGATTGGGAACGGCGAACGTACCGGGCCGAGGCAAGTACGATCCGAGAGCTATTCGCTCCCCGGTGCCAAGCCACTGAACTTGACAAGACTCGCCGCTTTCATGCGAACGAAGATGCGCTGAGGAAGTCCAAGGGTGAGGTCACGATACAAGCGACAGTCGAACTAAACGTACGGTGTGATATGCCGGGGCATCTACTTCCAAGATCGTGCAGCAGTCGATGATTTCATCAATATTGACCATCCAACATCTAACAGCGGCACCGGGTACAGAACACGCCGCACGATTAAAGCCCGCGATGCATTGGCATAAGCCGCCGGATGGACATATCCGCTCTTCGCCTGCGCACTGTGACGTTGCTGCAAATTGGTCATGAATCCTATGGCGACGGGTGCATAAGTATGCCTCGAAACTTGGTGGCAAAGGCCAGGATCTGTTGGGGACGCAGTCTGAAGCGGTGAGAAGGTACGAGCTACATAGGGAGTTGAGGCTAGATGCTCACGCGATGCATACAAACGGCCAACGTCGACGTCGAGTACGATCTTGATCTCGCTCTACGATTCCCACGTACCCATCATCGAAGCGAGCTCCACCTTCTTGTCCATCCAATAGATCTTGACCACTATTACTCATCGTCCCGGTTTGCAGAGCTCAACGTACAGTTTGCACACCAGCATGGCTTTATAGTCACAGGTTGCCCAGGATTATCATTAGTAGTAGCTAAACCTTGTAGGCTGTCCGTTTCAACCGTCGGGTGCCAGATAGATACAGATTACAAACCCGGGTCTTACTTCTCGTCGCCCATTCTAGCAATATAAGGCGTGAGGGTCGACTGCGGCCTACTGGCCCTCGACGTCGTAGCCCGTGGGGTTCTTCGTCTGCCAGTTCCACAGGTCGCGGCACATGGTCTCGAGGGTCTGCGGCGCCGTGAACCCGAGCTCCTTCTCAGCGAGGGCCGGGTCCGCCGTAAGGTCCGGCACATCGCCCTTCCTGCACAATAACAGCCGAGTGAGCAATCCGGCTTGAGCCCAGGCTAGGACACGTACCTGCGGCCAACGATATCGTACTCGTAGGCGTGCCCAGTCGCCTTGTGCATGGCCTCTACGATCTGCAGCACGCTCATGCCTTGCCCTTGCCAAGGTTGTACGCCTTGTAGCGCGCCTCCGACGGGCAGTTGTCGAACACCGTCGAGCCTGGTGCGAGAGCATCGAGCGCGAGCAAGTGGCCCTTGGCGAGGTCGAGGACGTGCAGGTAGTCGCGCACGCAGGTGCCGTCGGGTGTGGGGTAGTCGTTGCCGAACACCTGGAGCTTGTCCTTGACGCGGCCGACGGCCATCTGGGCGAGCAGGGGCAGGAGATTGCCCGGGCGACCTCTGGGGTCCTCACCAATCAGGCCCGATGGGTGTGCACCGGCAGGGCTGAGGCCCGGTCAGTCTGGAAAGCGTGAGCACGTAGGAAGGTGGACTCACTTGAAGTAACGAAGGGAGAGGGCCTGCCACTTCAAGTCGGAACTGCACAGGTCCTCGATGACGGTCTCGCTCATGACCTTCGTCTTGCCGTACGGACTCTGGGCCTGCAGGCGAGTCGTCTCCGGGATGGGGATGACTGGAGGGATGCCGTACACGGTCGCGCTGGAGGAGTATACGAAGCGATTGCAGTCGAAGTCTGAGGCGGTCTGGAGCAGGGAGATGGTTGCACCAACGTTGTTGGCATAGTAGGTCAGGGGATCTGCGTCGACTCGCCGACAGCCTTGTAGGCCTGTCAAGTTGCATCAGCGTGCTGTTGAGGATCCAAGATGTGCACACGACGTACCGCGATGTGAACGACACCCCAGATCCCGCCCTTGCCGTACTTCTCGAACACCGCGCGCACCTCCTCGGGCTTGGTGAGGTCCGCAGAGTATGCGTCGATCTCCGCACTGTCCTTGTCCTTCTCAGAGGCATCTGCGGGGAGGTTGCTGCGCGCAAGCTCGGCGACGCGGACGAGGGCTTTAGGGGTAGAGTTGTGGTGGTTGTCGATCGAGATGACCTTGTAGCGGCGAGTCGCCTGGAGGGTATAGACCACATGCGAGCCTAGAAGAGTGTTGGCGATGCGATGTTCCCGGCAGCATGGCAAAGGCGTGGTGGGCAAGAGCGGAAATAGCAATCAGCAAGCGAGCGGAGGTAGAGGACATTGATCCGTGTCTGTATGTACGTACCGATGTAGCCCGCACCGCCGGTGACCAGGACCCGCTGTCCGAGGCAGGGATTAGCAAGTCAGACCCACCGAGAGAAGGGAGCGAGGCGCACTCGGAGAGGCTCGTCAGTCATGATAGGCTGGTTTGTGTGTGGGGAGGATTAGGGTGGATGAGTGTGTGGGTTGGCGGCTCGCTCGCCGTTGAGGCGGCCTTTTATCCGATCCATTGCTGGTCGAGCGTATGCACAGCGGCGAGATCGATTCGTAGACCGACGATGACCACATGGCCCGGACCACACTCGGCCCGTTGCCAATCGGCGGGACGAACATGATTCGCTCTCGGGGGCTCTGGGCAGCGGAAGCACAGCGAAGTAGCATAGCAGTGACGATGCGCGCAACGAAATACAGATCTAGAGGGCTGACGAATCTACTGCTATGGTCCGACGGTCCGTAATTGCAAACTGACGATGCTTGTACATCCCACACAGCGACCAGACTCACACCAAGAGAACACGGAAGAGGCGGCCTGGAGGTCACGGGACCTAGAACGTTTTTCCATGGCCCGTAGATCGGACTCGGTCGACCGGGGAGCGCAGACCGCAAATCCCAGGCCTCAGGGCGCGTCGGACCGATATTACAGGGGTATGGACTGTCGGGCACGATCACCGCTCCTCCATCCTCGTATCGCCCTCTTGATCGCGGGCGGCGGGGTCGGCACGCTACCATTCGGTTTATCCCCCTTGGCCTCTGGCCCACCCATCAGGCTCGCCTCGCTCTCCTCCAGCTCGGCCATGCCCACGACGGCGTTCACATTCGTTGATGCCATGCTGAACTTGCGTGTGACATGGTCCCCGGGCGACTCGACCACTTTGACGTAGTCCTCGAACTTGTTCATGACGTCAATGTCGAAGAACGATGTGTACAAGTCTCGTCCAGAGCGCAGGGCGAGCCATGCCCAGCGTTGTTTGTTCTGTAAGTTAGGAGGTGAGTGGACGGTAAACGACTCTAAGTGTCAATTTACGAACCTCTTCGTACTGTGAGATGACTGGTCGCGGATCAGTGCAGGTTCAGGCGGTGCGGGCGTCGGGTCGGAACAGGCGCAGGCGCCGCGGCAGGTTGTACGGGTGTTGAGATACGCGCGGGGAAGAGCTTTGCGCGACGTTATCCGCAGACACGGATGCCGGCATTGTCCCTGGTTTAGCCGGCAGCGATGGATGCAAGGGAGCAGAGGTGGACGATGATATGCGCGCAGAAACTGGTGTGGGTGTGGCTACCGCAGGAGGGGCGGGTTCCTTTGGTGTTTCCTTCGCAGCAGCGGCTGCTGCTGCTGCCTTCGCCCGTGCCTGTGCGACCCGCTCCGCTTGCTTCTGCAACTGCTTTCTCCTCATGTCTATCCTCGCGTCTTCCTGTTTGATCTTCTTCAAGAAGTCGCGCGGCTCTCCGGGCCTGAACAGCGTATGAGCATCATCAAAATACGGAGCCGAGCGCAACGCACAAGAACGGCCGCTCTAAGTCCATCAGATCCCGGTAGCCCATCTCCCAAATCTCCGTTAGCGGCGCTGAACCAGCTTGTGTGGCCATGGCTCGGTGTCTACATGCATCTTCTTGCGTACCTCCCGCGTTGCCTCCTCCAGCCCGACCTTCTTCGTCTGCCCGTCGACCTCAATCTCCTCCGACCACGGCTCCTTGTCGAATGGTGCACACAGCTCGTTCTTCCAGCGCACCCAGTTCTTCTCGCGCTCGAGGATGACATGAACAGTCTCAGCGAACATGCGTCCGTTGGGAGTTGTCTGCCGGAGCTCTTCTGTCGCTTTGGCGACTGTTTCTTGGACCCATTGTGCATCAGTCGTGTCCAAGGTGAAATCGATCTGGAGGGATCGGTTTCGTGTACTTGACCAGGTCGCCTTAGCAGCCTTCGTGAAGATGAGTAGGTGGTTGAGTAGAATAAGCAGCTGGAAGAGGAATTGTCTCCGGAAGTGGGTGTCTGCGATCTAGAGAACAGTGTCAGTACGCCATGGGTCCTCAAAAGCTGTGAACGAACCTCTAGCTCTAGCAGGTCTGGGCTGGTCAGGTACTTGGCGAAGAAGTACTCTCCATTCGCACTGTCCTCCACGCCTTCGGATTCACGCTTGCGCTTCAGCGACGAAGGATGCCCCGCGCTCGTCTTGCTACCCATGAGCGCACGCTCCTTGGCAGTGGCCTCCTTGATGACAGGCAAGACCCTGTTCACAGCCTCCTTGAACTGGGTGAAGGTGCCCTGTTCTGCAAAGAGCGGAGGGCGAGAGAATGGGAGCTGGAGGGACCAGAATGTGTTGTACCACTCTGCGCGATACTGAGTGTGTGCGGGGATGACATTAATGCATGTAAACGCACCTTCTTCTTGTTCGACTCCGGAGAACCTTCTACCTTGGGCTCATCGACCTGCATCTTCGTTTCGTCCTCTGCCTCCTTCTTCGCCGGACCCGGCTCCTCCGCGCCCTCCTCCTTCTTCGCACCGGGCCCATCCCATGTGGGGCCGTATTCTCCCCGAAGATTTACACCGCTCCGCTCACCCAGCGGGAAACTTGGCTCATGAACGTCAAAATCCGTCCGCAGAACATAGTCGTGTTGCCGATTTTGGAGAGTCGTCGGAGTAGGTCGTTAAGTGTACGCAGGAGGACCAGTGCCTTGCCTTTCTGGGGGACCATGCCCTCGGTGAGTCGGTCTGCACGGTGTTCGATCCAGCTGAATATGTGTGAACACGAGTCGATTGTTTGTGTCTCGAGGAGATCGAAGAGGACGGTGAAGGGGAAGGTTTTGTCGCATACATCTACGACCGAAGGCTTTAGCAGCCATTGGTTAAACAACAATCAACGCACCATGTTCGGAGAATACAAGACAGAGATCGAGTCTGTCGCATAGATTGTCGTAATATCGTGTATTGGGCTCCTTCAACGCCTGACCTTCCGTCATCTGCGACAGAACGCCAATGATCGGCTCTGGGGCTCGCTTCTATGAGACAAAACATGCACGTACGGCAAGCGCAAAGATCTCTTTCTTCAGCGCGTATTCCCATTGGTTTCTCCGGATCTCAGGAGATGAGCTTGTCTTCGCGCGCGACAAGGCCTCCGTGACAAGAGGGTCAAGAACCGACTTGTCTGCTGGGTGTGGTAATTTGGCAATTAAGGCCTTCAGGCTGGCCTCTGTCGACTGCATCTCAAGCGTTCGCAAGTCAGCAGGTAGCAGGGTTAGTGCACCAAGAATCTCTCGAGGTAGTGGATCCAGGTGTTCTCAACAAGTACTGGGATGGTGGACAAGGACAGCCAACGGTGGCGGAGCCGAGGAGGTGAGCGCGTGTGGCGCTCGAGACGCGACGGCGCTTCTGGGGAATGGGCGCTAAACTGTGGCTTCACACGCTCTTTTGCAGTGTGCACCCTGCAGCTGCTGCTGCATACCAGATCTATCATTTCACTGTCGCCCACCCCTTCGCAGCTTTATAATCCTTGCGTCCAGTGGTATTTATCCCGCGCTTAACTCCTCATCCTCATGCACCCCGATTCGGAGGCATGGTTTTCGACTCGCCGCGAGTATGAGTCCTAGGAAGAGAACGTCTACAACTGGCTGAAGTAGCCAGCCATTGACGGAGACTTATTGTTCAACGTCAACACTCAATTGTCTATCTCGAGCACAAGATATGCCTATCAACGTCTGTCCAGTCCTAAGGTTCTCGAGGAATGAATATGATTCGAGGGAGCACGAATGCCTTCCCTGACACCAGCAACGTCGGTCCTCCGACCCGCATTCCGGCTGCGGTGCACCTTGAGATCACATAATCGATCAGGAGAGAAGCAGTAACTACATATGATGACGGTACTCACGGCACTCCAAGCAACAATTACTGCGACGATGCGGGATCTCGAGGACGTCAATCCGCAGTGTCTTGAGGACCCTCGTCATCTCGACTCTCGGGCTGCACCTCTCCTCCAGTGTTTGTCTGTTCAACTCGCGCTGTACGATTCCCCAGCTGAAGCGTTCTTCAATATTATGTGCGGTGCTAAAGGGTATTCAGCGGGTCACTGGAGTTCGATTCAGTCCATAGTACTACTTACGCCAGTATACCTCGTCCATTTGAGTGTGGCATCTTCTGCCTGACAAGCTTGTCCCACCGATGCCCGTCCAACCGATCAAACTGCTCCTGGAGTGTTGAACCCGTCCCAAAACACTGTTTGCCAGCGACCCAAGTGCAATCACGACATGGAAAGAAGCCTAGGCAAACATTGAGTGATGTACTGGAGCAGTACTTCTCCTGCAGTATGTCGTCCAGCTGTCCCAAGACACCATCTTGCTCCATTGTCACCAGGAAGTCGTCCAGGTGATTGTGCGTGTGATTCATATCAAGAACCACAACGGAGATGATTGAAAGTGTTTTGAAGTGATGCGTGACAGGATATGTGGGATCCAGGGCCATGCTGCGAAGGGGCGTTTCAGGTAGATATCCAACCTCCATAGATGGTCGTGGCGTGAAAGGTTGTAGTGTTGCTCTGTAGGCACAAAGCAATCAGCGAAGTGGCGAGGAAGAGAACTAATAAAACTTTCCGACCGTGGCATCAATTGTACCATCAATAATAGGAGAACTGACAATTTCGAGCCCAACCTTTTCCGCAGATGTGGAACTCGCATCCAGCAAAGTCTGGCTTCTGCTAACTGCCGAGGATGGATCCGACTGGTCGTCCACCCCAATATTGAATTCACGCACTCGAGAAGCCCGGCTGATCTGCGCGAAGAGGTCTTCGACTGCTGGTGCAACCCATCGCACATCCATTTCCTCCATATTTGCAGAGTTCAGTGGGAGAGAGGCTGGGGAGACTTGCTGTTCTTGCAAACAACTGACACTGTTGCACCACAACTTCCTAAGCCACGGGAGTGCTGAGACGAGGCGGGATAGCTGGGCAGCGCTCGACAAGATGACATTGCGGACGACCAGAGTGTTGATGGAGCTAAACGTAGCTAGGTAGCCGATGTCCTCCATTCGGACCGAGCCGGTGGGCCATTCAGCGTCTTCAATGGTGATCCTCCACAACATCGGAAGTTTGCCCGCGAGCATGGTGGCAAACGTCCCCAGGTGCCGGATAGGGTGACATTCCCCGGGAAAGGCACCCGATATAACGATCTGTCGAATGACCTCACGGAGGCGCGGTTTCGCGCGGAGTGTCTTCGAGAGCGACAGAACATCCTTCCGGTCTCGTAGATGGATGATTTGACGCAGATGGTACCATGTCAGGTAGTACCAGTCTTGGCATACGAGCGCGCAGGATGTGAGAGTGGACAGATGTGGCTCGCCCTTTCTGACGGTATAGCCCATATCCCATCCCGCAGCTATGTAGTCGATGATCTGTTCACAGACCTCCACAGGAAGCCGCGAATTCGAAGGGCCCCCGGACGCTGCGGTTGAACTGTGCTCTTCATGTGTGAACCACGTTACTCAGTTCCGACAGTGACACTTACGTCGACTCGTCTCTGTCCATTCCGTCTAGAATATGCGCTACAGCGACGTGGCTGAGCTGTCGCCAAAGTCGCAGACTTCCGACAGGGAAGTCACGCTCCTAGTGGTATCCGAATCGTTTCAGACCGCGGCTCGTGAGGAACAAAAAATGCGATGATAAGCTACCTATTGCTTGGGGTTCAGACTGACTACCGGACGGGTCAAGGGGTGCGTCGTCCGGGTCGTTGGTTCGCGAGGTACTGGCAACCGTTCGTAGTCGCGACGCTAGAAGGAAAGCACGACATCAGTAAGGATATCCGTTGGCGAAAGCGAGGTCGTACCTAGCAAGGACTTTCAATGACTCTTGGTGTGCGCTGCAAAGACTCGAAGCAGGACAAGGGGAGAGCACAGGGACAGCGAAGGCAATGATAGGTGGTGTATATATGCATCGATCCAACGTAGCGCTAGCTCGCCGGGTAGAAGCGTCAAACACAGATACACGATATCGCAAGCGGTCCTTTGCTTTCAGTGGATAGCCCGCTATGATCGGAATACTGTACAAGGCGGTACTCGCATTATTCACCTGCAGTCCGCGTGCACGGAAATCGCATAGAGAGGACCGCTGTCCCGGGATGCAGTGCGCCTGATTCTGGCTAGCTCGCGCGAGGCAGGCATGTGCATGTGAACCCAATGTGGACCTTGATGAACTTGTTACATATATGAACCCTTACCGATGATCAAGCTCACGGTCGACCACACTGACGCGGGATCGTGCGCTGAGTTCTGAAACAGAGGAAGGGAACACGCGGGCCAGGACCGCATTCAATACAGTACCAGCACCAACAATGGATATGGTGCATCACATTTCTACATAGCTGCGTCGCCTCCGAGTCATTGAGACACCTACACAACACCGATGAGCTACACCTCGCACTGTGCGGTCACGAGTTCAACACGACACTCCCTGCATGACGAGGAACATGTGGACGCACATATCTGGCCGACACCCATCCTCGTCATGCCCTATTTTATCTCCTCGAGCGCCGACATTGCGTAGAACCTCACTTGACATCGCCATCGTCGTGTCTTCGCCATGATCGCTCCACATGCTCTGCGGAGGGCCAACAGCTGCGAATGAGAGAGGCAGGCTCGGACACGGAACCCTGTCGTCCTTGTTGTCTGAAGCCGTCTCCGCGCGCGCGAGGCTACACATATGACCAGGTCGAGCGTGATGCGTACATTACTTGGGGATCCCGACTGCGGGAAGCAGTGTGAAGGTTGGTGTTGGATGGGCGTACGTTCCAGGAGTGGACGAGATGTAGCGAATGCGAACGACGGGCACGTAGCGTAGCATTTACATCCAGCGAAGACGACCTGAGCGAAACCGATATATAAATCGAGCGGCAGAACGACATATCGGTAATGCACTCACCCGGTACATCAACTCAGGCCTCAAAAATCAGGTAGACGAGGCAGACGAAGGACTGTATCTGTCATGTACATGTTGATATGTCATAGCGTCCGCCAGGCATGCGCGGACGTGACATACCTTGATCTAGCGGGTTACGCGTTGAAAACAAGCGCAGCGGCACTAAGTCTCCGGTCATCATCCCGACGAACGCGTGAAGGTGTTGCGCGGACAGGTCGGGAGTACGGCATGAGCAGCGGGCGTAAGCTGAATTGCAGCGTTTGCGCAACGTCGTGGCTTTCCTGCAATAAAACACAGCTGATTCACGCGAATAGCGAGACAGGAGTGCTACGCAGCTAGCATCAGCAATGGCGCCACACAGAAGAAAGGGCAAAAACGCACTCGACGAAGACAGCCTTCATGTTCTAGTACGTCTATTGGATTACTCCTCAGGATGTACGAAGCACGGTATGAATCCGCGCAGCCAGGCATCGCACCATCACTGACCCCCGTACAGATCCATCTGCAACCGAGTGCTTCAGAGACAAATGAGGGGAAAATCAAACACAATTCAGGGCACGACTATGCGGTGACAGACCTAGAGGCGGACTGGTCTTCAGTTTCGGGTGGACGCCGTTCGTTCGCAGGGCAACCAGCAGCGGCCGCCGATCACTGGCTTCGTCTGACAATGTATAGCACTTCGGCCCGACGCAAGAGAGCGGTGGAAGAGGGTCGAGGAGGTTTGGAGGAGGTGGAGGTAATGTCACAGTGAGGGAGGGCGCTAAACCGTGGTTACGAGATCAGGATCGTAGCGCTGCAGCTCTCAGGCTCACTCTCAGTCTCACTGCCAACTCGTTATAGCCACCCTCTCGCTTCTACATATCACGTATACAAAGATGGTGCGCTTTGACACTGCTCATTGTTACTGGCCTGGGCATAGACCTAGATAATGCTTTCAGTCATGGGAAGTCCGCATGTCCAGCTCGCGCAAGGTGCCCTACTACTATAACACCCAGAACGGGCAGTCCATATGGGACCCGCCCACGGAGCTCACCCAGGAGGAGCTGCACGCGCTGCCCGGTGCGAAAAAGTATTTGCTCGGTGAGGGTGGGCGACCTGCGCAAGTGCGTGCTAGCCATCTGCTGGTGAAGCACAGCGGGAGCCGGAGGCCGAGCAGCTGGAAGGAGGTGCATATACCCAGTCAATTGCCTTGTCGAGGGAACTAACACCCGCTGGGTAGGCGAAGATTACGCGCTCCAAGGAGGAAGCCCTTGAGATTCTCAAGGGCTACGCTGCTGAGATTGATGGCTCGCCGGAGAAGTTCGGGGAGCTCGCCAGCGTACACTCTGACTGCTCTTCCCATGCAAACAACGGTGACCTCGGCTCATTCGGACCTGTAAGTGCCTCCGTTGTTCAGTTAACAAGATTAATGATTTACTGCATTTGATACAGGGACAAATGCAAAAGCCGTTTGAGGAGGCTACCTACGCTCTGAAAGTAGGTCAGATTAGCGACATCGTGAGCACGGACAGCGGTGTCCACCTCATCTTGAGGACGGGGTGATGTCACGCAGATGGACAGTCCTGATTGGACGGAGAACCTTTTGTTGTAGAGTATCGGACCGCAGGAATGTCGAACCGAAGGGCAAGTCAACCTCCTAAGCATGCATGGCTATCCCGAACCGACACCGTTACCTTATGGGACACCCCAGTTGAAGAGTGTAAGTGGTCGCTCGATCGCGCAAGCATACTGATATCGTCTCATGGCATCCCAATAAGCTAGGATGCGTCTGTAAGAACATCCAGTAGTTGGTATTTGTGTGGGCGTTATGTGCGGCATCATCGATTCATCCCGCGTGAAGACTGGCGGTTCTCTGACTAGACAGAGGTGTCATTCCAGAACCTACTTATCTGTAAGAAACAAGTCTCGCGGCCTGAGCTCAACGCATTCGGAAGTCACTAGTCTAGTGCTTCAGACAAACCTCCGGGTCCAACAAGCTCCCGCTAACTAAGAACTGCGCACGTTGTGGTTCTGTGTGAGGTACGCGGCGATGCTGGAAGTCGGAACCAAGTCGGAACCACGCTCCCGGGCCAAGCTACCGATTAGAGACAATCGACAGCGCGTCGCACTCCTAGCGCGTCTTGTTCCGGTGCCCCAGACGCTTGTCGGCTCCTATGGTCTGCGCAACGGAGACTAATGTTCCCAATGTCGTCATATAACAAGGCTGTGGCCTGTCTGCCGGTTATCACTCGTCTCCTTGCCAGTGTATTCTTCATCCCACTGGGTCAGCCTTTGCCCATCAGTTGCTCAAAGGCTGAGAGGCCTTGTCACTTGCCACCATGATGGATATTCCGACGATCTACAGCTTGCTTGGCGTAGCTTGTGCTTTGCTCTTTCTACGGTGGAGGACATATCCTGTGAGTACGGCAGCACTATCTATCAGACCACGCCGAAGCTCATGCAAGCATCTGACTTGAACCCAGCTTCGACATATCCGTACCATTGGGCCTGCTCTGCCGATATTCTCATACGTTGGCGCGTTGAAGTTCGCTTTCAATGGCCATGCTGTTCTCCAGGAAGGATACGACAAGGTACGCTCGCGCCGTTGCAGATTGCGCCAGGTCTGATCACGACTTCGCCGGTCCTGGTTGCAGTACAAGGTGTTCAAGATTGCGCTTGTAGACCGCTGGCTCGTCGTCGTCAGTGGCGCGGACATGAACGAGGAGCTCTGTAGATTTCCAGACGACCAGATATCCTTCGAACTTGCGGCTGAAGAGGTGCGTTGTGAATGTATGACCTATCACCTTTATTCGAACTGACTACGCGCTGTAGTTGGTACACACGGAGTGGACGATCCAGCCGGACATCGTACAATATCCCATACACGTCACAGCCATCAAGCAGAAACTCACGCGCAATCTCGCTGTAGTTGCTCCCGCTGTGGTGAACGAGGTCCAGCTCGCCCTGGACGAGCTGATTCCCGCAATCGACAATGGTACGTGCCTTCGAGTTGCTTTCGTAGACGCCTTGCTTATCCGGCCCTCAGACTGGTTACCTATTGCTGGGTTCCAGACTGTCCAGGAGATCGTAGCGAGAGCCAGCAACCGTGTTTTCGTCGGAGAACCTCTATGTGTGCACCATGTATGCCATCCATCATGACAGGCCGCTTATATCTCGAGAGGTCGCAACAAGGTGTTTCTGGACGTCGTGATAGGCTTCTCCAACGACGTCGTGAAAGGAGTCACGGTGCTTACGTTTGTACCGTCGATCCTTCAGCCGTGAGTCTGAATTCTGGTACGGCATAACGACTGCTGATGAAAGGCTTGATAGAATTGTCGGGCCTTTACTCCCTTGGCCGCGTCGGGCGAGGCGTCGCATCTACCCAATCTTGAAGCCTATGTTGGATGAGCGGCGAAAGCAACTGGAACAGTACGGCGAAGACTGGGCTGACAACCCGTGAGTCTCCATCGTCACTTCATTCTTGCCCTACAATTTAGATTGCCCATTCACAGAATGATTGTCTGATGTGGTGCATGGACGTCGCCAAAGAGCAAGGGCTTGGTCACCTGAGGATCTTCTCGTACAGGCTGTCCTGGGTATGAACTTCGCTGCCCTTCACACATCGACCGTCGTATGTGCCTACTACTAAGTGTCGAGAATACTCATTCACAGATAGTTTCAGAGTTTTACACATGCGCTGTTCCATTTAGCTGCAAGCCCAGAGTATACGCAGCCTCTCCGAGAAGAGGTGGAAAGCGTTCTGAAAGAGGAGGGAGGTTGGACGAAGGCTGCGCTGGGGCGCATGGTCAAGATTGACAGCTTCATCAAGGAATCGCAACGGCTGAACGGGGTCAGCGGTAGTAAGGCAGATTCTCCGGTGGTTGGACATCGACCTGACTAACGGCTGTGTTAGTCTCCCTGTTCCGCCGTGCAATAAAGGATCTCACGCTCTCCGACGGCACCTGCGTCCCGGCGGGTACCATCTTGACTGCCATCGTAGCGTCTACGCACCACGACGAGAACAACTACGAGAACGCGGACGCGTTCGATCCCTTCCGGTTCTCGAGACTACGGGAGCAAGAAGACGACACGACAAAGCACCAGTATGTGTCGACCTCGGGCAAGGACATAAGCTTTGGCCACGGTAGACATGCGTGGTACGTACCATCCTGATGGTCTGCTCTACATCAATGCTAACTCGGATTTTGCTGCAGCCCGGGACGCTTCTTCGTTTCCCACGAGTTGAAGATCATGTTGGCGAACATCGTCTTGAAGTACGATGTGAAGTTCCAGGACGGCCGGAGACCAGAGAATGAGTGGGCTACCATGACCAACATGCCGTCCCAGACTGCCCAGGTCTTGTTCAGGAAACGGACGATGGCATGTAAGTGATCTCGTGCATTGAGCAGATCTGTCTTCAAGCACTGTACTCCGCTAAGGACTTGGATTGTATAATACGATTCTCACTCGGACTGATCTTCATACATGCATGTCGTTCTCTACAGAGTATGTCGGTGAAGGCAGTGACCGCCCATTCAACTCGTCCGGGTACGGGGATAGAGGCAAGCGTTCGCGCATATTGCATGTTGTTTCATCTCATCGGACGCTGTTCTGAAGAGAAAGGACTAGTTATCCTTCGACTCGGAGCCGTATATGGTGTTACTAGTATCGTCCGCAACAACGATACCCATCCTCAAGGTCCGTAGATGCGTCACCCGGAAATCCGATGTATGGGTCTTCATGAAGTACATCGAGGGGCGGATTCTCGAGGAGACCTGACCCTCTCAGTATCACCATGGAGGGCGGGGAAAGAACGCAATGAGGTGACGGGGAGATGTACATGTGCCAACGTGTAGTATTTCGCCACGCTACTTACTAGTACGCCAGTATCAAAGCCTTGATACTGGCTGATAGAACACCAAGGTGTAGAAACATGGGGCTTGGAAACGTACTCCCACTAGTATGTAGCTTCTAGAATTGATGGAACGGTGTCTTCGCAGGGCCCAAGGAATAAGAAATCGGCGTTCTCATCCCCTTCAGAACGTTCCAAGTTGAACACTGCGATCTTTCCGCCTCTACTCTTGACCGTTCTAGCGAAGCCTGCTGCAGGGTGTACCTAGTATGCCACACCACCAACCTCGGATCGCTTTTGGCTGACAGTGCACTCACCAATGAAGATGTTCCTACCACGATCAAGAGGTCTGTCCAGTTCAACTCCTTTGCTATCTCGCCCATCCCCTCCGGAACTTCGCCAAACCATACGATTGCTGGACGAAGCAATCCGCCACATCGTCCATAACGATTAGCCCCGTTCCATTTCGCGCCGCCGCACCGCGGTAGCTGATCGACTGGTATGACCTGTTCGCCTGCTATAGCCTCGGTTATACCTCCGAGGGCAGGACAAAGAGGCGTGTCGATAATGTGATTTATATGCTTGCACTGTAGGCAGACCGTCCGATTTATGGAGCCGTGGGTCTCGATAAGTCGTTCCCGCGCTAGTTTCTGTTCCGCTGAAGTCATCCGATCCGACAACGAATCGAGTGCTCGCAACGATAACTCGTCGAAATTCTGCGTTATGAAGAGGGGAGGTCTGTTCTCTGCCAACGATGGCATCAGGCGAGAGCGAACTGAAGGTAGAACGAGCGAGGCGATGGCAAGGTGAGCTGCATTCGGCTGGGCTTTCAAACACCTGATTGGAGCTTGAGTTGACTGATACCGCTACATGTTGTTCACCAGATTCACCTTTCACGTACGCAATGATAGAATTGCCAGATCCCGCTAGGGTCCTCTCTGAATTGCTCGGGTGTGGCAAAGGATGTCGAGTTCTACGAGGCACATTCAGCTCATATCGGGTTTGGAATCACTACGAGTCAGTACACATACCCTGGTTTTCCAGAGTCCGTTTTGGCCCCGATAGGTCGGAATACCTATCGTAGCTAGTCGTCATGATCCAACACTAGAAACATGGGCAGGGTCTGCATACCTGATGCAACGGAGAGACCTGCGCCTGCTAGGATGACGACACGCCTCGCACTGGCCAATATGTCGCGAAACGCCTTATGGTCAGAAGAGGGTGCCATGATTGGTTCCGTAAACGCCACCACAATCATAGTGCTACTTATATCACCGTGACAGGTCACAATGGGCTAAGAACCTGAAGAACCAATTTAATCTACTACTTAGGGCGTTAAGGCTGCCGCAGACAGATTTGGTCAACGACACACGAAAGCTCACCAGATGATGTCCTTGGGTCATGGCAACTCTAATGACTCGCCTACATAGTTGATCAGTACATGAGACGTTTAGAGAAGCAGGCCGAAAAGCATGCCAATCACGTACTTTTTGACAGATCACCTCAGAGAGGAGTCATGAAGAACTTGACTAGTTTCCGTCCATCGGACACGCGCTATGGCATACGCACGTTGGGCACCTCCGAACCCGGCATATCCATATACATCCGCCTCCTCTTCCTCCTCCTCAGGTCTCCACCTGCAAGTCAGCGCAGCTTTTCAGAAGGACAGAAGTCGAAGAACGCCTCGTTGCTGATCTGATATGTATCGCTCGTTGTTCCGTCATTAGACAGCTTCAAGTTGTGCAGTGATGTCCACGCATCCACGTTTGGGACATGAAAGAAAGAATATACTGTATGGATCCTCCGCGGCGTATTGCGGATTATTCGGAACATTCCCACGCTCGGTCACCGCATCGCATCATCAACGTCACGGTGCGAGGCCTCTGCCAGTGCTCGCATAATCAAGTTGAACGTTTGAACGTTCAGAAGGGCTTTGCTCACCCGCCATGGGGTCATATTTGTGAGTACGATATACTCGTTTTATTATCATGCGTATTCTGATGCTTTCTTCCAGTGGTCGTAGCTCTCCTATGGGAGTAGAGGCAAGTACTACTTCTCCACGCACATTGCACTATGTTTATTTCTGCGGGACGCACGTCTAGGTCATTGCGCCTCCTAACGAGATCTCGGATGAAGACGCATACGCCATCATTGCCTCACTGGACATGTCCAAGGCAGGCTCGCTTACTGTGACGGGATCTACCCGCCAACTGTGTGGCGCATCTCATCGGACACCGTTCTCAAGAGAACCGACGAGTCACCCTTCGAGCCATATACGATGCTACTGGTATCATCCACAACAACAATACCTATCCCTAAAGTCCGTAAATACGTCACCTGGAAATCCGACGTATGGGTCTTCATGGAGTACATCGAAGGGCGCACCCTCGAGGAGGCTTGGCCCTCTCTCAGCATCACCACGAAGCTCTGGATTGCTTGGACACTCCGCGGTTATATCCACCAACTTCGCCGGGTTCCACTACCTACACCACGCATCCCGGGTCCTATAGATGGTTCTGGCCAACCCCGTCAGTGTATAGGATGCTACTTCGCCGAAGACCTTGGCGCGGGTCCTTTCGCCTCATACAAGGAGCTCGTAGCGTGGTACGACAGAAAAGCGGACCTTGCTGTCCGCATAGACCATCGAATGTCTCAAGCTCGTGGACAGAGTCCTTCCCTATCGGACAATTTGGTCTTCGATGATACAGCACCACTCGTTTTTACTCATGGTGATATTGCACTGCGGAATCTCATATTCGGTGATGACGGCAGGCTGTGGCTGATTGATTGGGGATGCTCTGGGGTTTATCCACAGTTCTTCGAGTACGCCTGCATGGCAACTTACCGTAATAATTCTGCACCTCGTCTCTGGCGATGGTTGATACCTTTCATGGCGGGATGGTACCGATCTCAATTGTCCTACTTACAATCCCTTACCGAAGCACTGATGCTCTACGGTGTCGATTAGTTACTCCCACACCATTTCGTGATCCCTGACTTGCGAAATCATTCTGAGCTCAAGCATGGATGGGAGTCCACGAATGCGTGGATGGCCCAGTTGGCTCGGCCCCTCGGGGAGTCCAAGATGCCAAAGGTGAAGGGCACTTTCTATTAATGTCTGAGGTGAACGTACCGTCGATCTATTAGTGAGAAGCAACGAGTGTCTTACCGTACCACCTTGCTGCCTCACGACACGACAGACCACATTCGAGCCTGCAAAGCGGCGAGTGGAGAATAGGCGCATGACGGCCTGCATTAGTCTGAATCTGTAACAGTATATGTGTAAATGTACATGAATCTCCCACCGAGTCCCTCTCAAAAGCCCAGCTGCTCTATGAATGACTGCCATGTAGCATCCAGCACGGGCGGGCCCACAGGCGGCTCCGGCTCCGGCGGGAAGGCCTGTGCCCCGAACAGCTCGTCGAAGATATCCGGGCCCGGCACCGGCGGCTGCTGCATCTGCTGTGGGGGGATCTGCATTTGTTGCAGCGGTATCTCCTGCCCCTGTTGCGGCTGCCGCAGTCCGTCGAACACGTACGCGAAGTTGAACTGGTTCATGTCGACCGACGACGACGAGCCGACATTCAGGCTCGCGGCGTCGATGCCCTCGAAGACGCGGAGATCCTGCATGATCGTCGGGTGGATCATGTCCGATGACACCGCGTTCGAGCTGCTGCTCGCGGGCGACGAGGAGGACAGGGCGCCAGAGCCCTGAGGTACGCACACCAATGGAGGTTCGTGCATGGACGAGATGAGGTGCGTCTTGCCCCCGAGGCGGTCGAGTTCCCGGTCATTTATTGCGTTCGTACTGGACTCGCCCGGAGTGCGGGGCTTGTGGAGCACTTCGTAGCCCTGCCCGCGGAGCTTCCGGATGACCTCCTGAATGTGGAACGCAGTCGGCACAAGATCATTGGGAATGAGGTGGATACGTACCAGGTTGTTGGAAGCGATCTGGCTCCTGGTGGCAGCCTTCTCAAATACTTCGACGAGAACATCGAGTTCTTGCAGCGAAGACACCGCGAGGGCCGACGTCGGGGCGCGCGTGACCAAAAGACACATCACGATCTGGTCCCTCTCCCGTCAGCGACTCGCGCTCCGTTTACCGATCAAGCATAGAAGAGCCTCACCCCTGCAGCAAGACACTGGGACCACACAATCCCCAGCCTCGAAGTGACAACGCCCGCACGCTTGTGCGCCTCCCTGGCACTCTCGATAATCCGCCATGCAGACCGGTATATGGCCATGACCGACGGGCCGTACCGGTGTCGAAGGAGGTCCCCCGGCTGCTCGTGCAGAGCCTGCGCGAACCACGGTCTATGCAGGCTCAGGAGCGCTTTGGTACGATCCGCCATCAGCATGCTTGTTCCTGCGCGGATCAGCAGATTCACTCACTGGCCTCCTTTTGCGTCAGCGTCCAGAAGCGCTGCGTGAACTGCGGGACGGGCAGGTCGGCCGGCTCCCCACAGTGTTGGCCGCAGTTCGGTCGCAGGTTGGCGGGGACGGGGAAGTCACGGATCATGCGGTCGTACTCCAGGATGGACGAGTACTGTGGCGTCTTCGCGCCGAACACGGAGAAGATAATCTTGTTCAGGAGCTTCGTGTATTGCCAAGTCCATGCGTGGACTGGTCCAAGGAGGGTTAGTATGCGCCGTGATGCGAAGGCATGGAAGCGGTTACGTACACCCGCCCTCTTTCTGGCCTTGTGCATTCGTCCGTTCTTCTGGGTCTTTCGGAAAGGGACAGTCGACGAAGGAGAGACACATGCTGGGAGGTCGCCCAAATCCGAAGCTCTACGGGGTCACGGTCGCACGGCGTACCCACATCAGACCTCCGCACTTACCAGCCAAGTATCCTGCATGAGCAGCTGCCAGAACACCCGTGCTCTCCTCTGGCTGTTCTCATCGTCGAGCTTCCATCGATTGCTGTTGACGTCTGCATACGTTCGAGTTGCAGTCGGCTTACCGGTCATGCAGTCAGTATAACGGAAGGTCAGACTTACGCAGGCCGATCTGCGCGACGCGAAACGTAGGTGTCAGCCCTCATCTCAAGAATGCCTAGACATCAATCGCGCTCACTCCATGTCCGAGTTTCACAGCGAGACCGATCGTCAGCCACGCCTTGTGCGAGCCCGTATGCGCCGGTTCGCAGTCGCTCAATTCGAGATATGCGCCTGGTATATCTGCGCGGGACCAACCGCAAGCGGGCGCCGCCTCTGTCAGTCTGCGTGCAGAGTTAAGAGGACTCGCCGAGAACGTACCAAGCTCTGGATGGAGAATAGCGTCGTGTCGTGGATGGCCGGCGCGCAGCGGAGACAGATGCGCGCGAGGAGGTAGTACTCGTGCGCCTCGATGGAGTACGGCGCGAGGTTCGGGTCGAAGAGCGTCGCGAGCGCGAAGACCATGAAGAGGACCGCGAGCGCGTGTGTCGACGCGATGTTGCAACCACCCTCGCTGTGTGCATACATAGCTGTCAGCAGGCGCACCTCACGGCAGAGTGTCTGGGACGACTGACTGCGTTTTGTATGCACTCCCCAGGATGTCGTCGAACAGCTCCGCTCGGGGCATGGGGTACCATCTGTGCATCTACGTTAAGCCACGGGCCGCATGCGAAGTGATTACTGCCTACAAGTACTGCCCGGACTCCATGAAGATCTCGCAGAGATGGCACGCCTGCGAGAGCGAGGGCATCATCGCCTGGGTTTCCTGTCGTATCGTGAGGTTGTGGCATCGCACGTCGAGCTCGATTTGCGCCTCTGCGACGAGCTCGGGCGAGAGGCGGGGGAAGGAGTTGGGGGCGGGGACGGTCCGCGTCGGTGCCTAATACGCCTCGTTCAGCTCAAGTGTGCAGTGTCCCAAGGAGGAGGAATCCTAACGTGGATGAGATACTGCAGGGCGGAAGTACGTCAGCCATAACGGGGGGAACGGCTGCGCGGGATACGGTACCTCTGAGCGCGACGTTTGGCCAAAGAATCTTGCTTCCCCTCGTATGCCCAAGGTGAGCGTTCCTATGGGGAAGGTAACGAATGGTCCTTGAAGTGTCAACAGTAATCGTACCGAATGCATCGAGGATCTCCTCGTCCTCCTGAGTGAGCAATGGCCCTGAAGGGGATGAGCCGCTCGACCCGGATGCCGGGGAAGTGTCCATGGCAGTCTCTCCCGTAGCAGGGGATGCTGCTCGTCAGAGACGGCTGCCTGGAGCGTCCGGAGTGCCTCCTCCAGTTTGTTGCCGCGTTCGCGTAGGCGCTCGATCTTCTTGTGCAGTTCCTCCGCGTCCGCTAGCGCGAGGCTGCATAGTTTCAGCCGTCATCCTCAGCGACATAGGAACGGAACATTCGTACCGGCTCCCCT
This sequence comes from Fomitopsis serialis, assembly GCF_022376445.1. NCBI lineage: Eukaryota > Fungi > Basidiomycota > Agaricomycetes > Polyporales > Fomitopsidaceae > Fomitopsis > Fomitopsis serialis. The sequence goes on from NW_025954979.1 coordinate 322,851, forward strand.
TGCCTGTCGTCAACGAGCCTGTTGCACAAGACGTCATGACAGGCGGACGAAGAACGGACACAGCATACGCACCCTCCGGACAGATCGCAGAACATCCTCTCTTCACGCATGTTTCGCATGGTACCTACTGCCCATTAGCCCGTACACACCACGCTCACGATCACAACGCACCTTGCGGTCGCATCTCAGCTTCAAGCTTGTCCGCCGACCACCAGTCAACTGTTGAACATATACTGCGAGATGGCCACCGCCACTTACCGGCGGCACTCGGCACACGAGACTGGGACACGACCCGGGCGGCGTCGCTGCTTGGGCTCTCCATTAGCTGTCTTGTCTTTCTCGGCGGGTGCCATGGTACGGCGGGAGGGTATCTCCGCTGTGTCGACGCGTGAGTTGGCGGTGGGCGTCGTCAGCAAGAGGAGGTGCGCTCGCGCAAGAGCCGGGCGGCTAGATGGAATTGTTGCTGAATCAGCCTGGCTGGATCCAAGCTGGATCGAAGTCCTGGCGCTCATGATCTCAGTGGCGATGCCTGTGAGACGCTGTGAGACGGTAGACACGTCTTCGAATCTGATCGCGTTTGGGTTGAGAACGTACAGTACTTGGAGTGATGAACCTGGCAAAGGAGTCCGAGTTGCCTTCAACAGCGTGTAATGGCACTAGTGCTACCAATGACCGCAAAGCGAAGGGCCTTCGTGCAGTCGACCTCATTGAGAGCAGAAATCTGGGCGTCGTGCCGTCCCGGTTTCATGACCCAGCAAACAGTTAAGTACAGTGGTTTCCTTGGACTTTCCGGAGATGAGACTACTGGCACGCACGCCTCCGCTGTTTTCCATTCTGGCCTATGCAGCCCATATCCTGCAGCTGTCTTCCAAATATCTAGCATGTGGAACTACTTCCAGGTTGGGGTGCGCCACGATCATATATAATGCTCTTAATGCTGATGCTGTGTCAGCGAGTTGCAATGATCGACAGACGCGCGAGTACTATACCGGTCATACGCAGCACGTGATCGTGTCTGGAAACGCACCACTCTAACCCAGTAACGGCGACCTCGCGACCTCGTTCGTCCTTCGGATTCCCTCTGCCTGACGCACATCTACCGTCATCATTTGCTCTGCGACGGCTCCTGGTGTAATCAGGATGTGCTGGGCTACTGGTGTTTGGCGCCCGCACTAGGCCCGCGGTCTGACTTGGATTCCAGCGCTACGACGGTACCGTGTCCTCCAACCTTCTCTGCTTAGCCTCTTGACACAGACACTGAAGTTGCTTGACAGATACAGGCTCTCCATCTCCAGCCATGGCGTGCTATGGACAGCGGACGCAGTACCGGCGTGGGCGAGAAGACACGGAGGATCCTGGGTGCGCATGCTATACCCGAAGGAGGCGGGGGCAGCGCCGGCTGTGGTGGTCTTCCATACCCACCGCACTCTCGCTGCCCAGAATAGGAGCGGCGCTCCCTCCCGCACACGTTTCGCAGACCGATAAGTGATCTTCCCCGCGGCCACCTGCCTCTTCGTCCAGCTCTTCGTCCAGCCTCTTCCCCGCCTCATGCCCTTCTCGAGCCGCTCTTCCAATCCTCCCGAGGCAGCCATGTATAAGAAGCCGCAGCCCCGCCTTCCCACTCTTCGAAGCTCTGCCCTTCCTATCTCCCCAATCTCCGCACCCTCATAGAGCCTCAGTGACCTCCGCCATGTCCGACGCGTGCTCACTGTCACCCAGCTCGAGCAATGGCGACCTCCCTTCGACCTTCAACAACGACTGGGATGTCATCCCGCCCACCTCGAAACGGTTACCACGGACGCTCGTCCTCTGTTTTGATGGCACCGGTGATCAGTTCGATACCGACGTACGTCAAGATAACTCTGGGCCGGAAGCATGCTCACATGCGATCGCTAGAACTCCAATGTCATCTTGTTCTTCTCTATGCTCATGAAAGACAACCCAGAGGAGCAAATGGTTTACTATCAGGTATTGTGGCGTCTCCCCATGTGGTGTCTCTATTGAACTGACAAGTACGATGCGCTTGTGTCACGCACTATACTGTTCTTCGCAATGTATGCTGTACATCCCAGTCCGGCATTGGCACCTACACTATCCCGCAAATTGCGACACCTCTATATGCCGGTGTCTCAAAAGCGCTCGACGAGATGATTGCCTGGAACCTCAATGCGCATGTTATGGGTAAGCCGTCTGCTACTTGTACTCGTTCAGGGAAGTTGACGGTACATGCAGGTGGCTACGAGTTTCTCATGTCGAATTGTATGTTGAATTTGTACAGCACGACGCATTCATGTAGTAACCTTGAACCTTCACATAGATCGTGCTGGGGACAAAATCTGCCTGTTTGGGTTCTCTCGGGGAGCATATACTGCCCGAGCCTTGGCTGGTATGATCCACAAGGTGGGCGAACGTGTAGAACGTCAATGTGCGACGAGAATGCTGATTGAAGCGCCCTCTCCAAGGTCGGCCTCCTACCAAGATCGAACCATCAGCAAGTCCCTTTCGCGTACCACATGTTCACGCGCGACGACGAATGGGGCTGGACGCAGTCCCGCGAATTCAAGAAAACGTTCTCGATGGACGTCGATATCGACTTCATCGGCGTCTGGTACGTCTTTTATCGGCGAGTATTCCCGGCGCCATCCCAATGCTGATCGACAATCCTTGCAGGGACACCGTCTGCTCCGTCGGGCTGATTCCGCACACGCTCCCCTTCACCTCCTCGAACAGCGCCATCAAGACCTTCCGGCACGCGCTATCACTCGACGAGCACCGCGCGAAGTTCAAGGCGAACCACTACCAGTTCCTGACGGACAAAGAGCTAAAGCGCGGCGTGCAGCCAGGCGAGATGCCCAAGGCGGGGCAGCGCGGCGCGGGCTCGGGCAAAGACAGCAAAGAGAGCAAGGGGAGCCACACGCGCACGAATAGCCAGGAGCAGGAGGAGATGCGGCACGAGCAGGAGTTCTCTGCGGCCGAGGGGCATTATCGCAAGACGGACGTAAAGGAGGTGTGGTTCGCGGGCTGCCACTGCGGTGAGTCTGCCTCATCCTCCATGATCCTTAGTGAGCGAGCCAGGCGCTGACGATATCGCTGGATAGACGTCGGCGGGGGGTCCGTGTCGAACACGAGCAGGCACAACCTCGCGCGCATCCCGCTGCGGTGGATGATCCGCGAGTGCTTCCTCACCAACAGCGGCGTGCGCTTTCACGCGCCGCTCCTGCGTAAAGTCGGGCTCGACCCCGCCGCGCTCCTCGCCAATGCGAAGCGCCCGCCCGCCATCTACGCCGACGACCCGCACGCCCCGCGGCCGGAGGACTGCACAAGGCAGCCGGAGGACGGCACAGGGCGGCCGGGGCACGCACGCGCCCGCTCGGACGCGACGCTGGTGAATGGAGGCACCGGCAGGCCGCTCAGCGAGGAGGAGGAGGATGTGATCGACGCGCTGTGCCCGATCTATGACGAGCTGAAGATCGCGCCCTGGTGGTGGTCGCTCGAGATCATCCCGCTCGCGCACCGCACGCGGGACAAGAAGGGCAATCGGGTCGAGGAAATGAGGTGGGTCGCGTTCCGCGATGCGCTGATGTGTGTGCGCTGACGAGGGCGGTGCGCAGGGTGAACTGGGGCAAGGGCCGCGAGGTGCCCGACGAGGAGGGGATGCCGTTCTTGGTGCACAGGAGCGTCGAGATCCGATTGAAGGCGAGCAAGAGCGGCCAGCTGGAGGGCGGGGAGTACAAGCCGAACGCGATCTTTGGTCCCGAGCAGAAGATGATCTTCGTCGACTGAGGGCGTGGCCACTGCGGATCTTGGTGACGACTACATTATTACTTATTGGATGGATGTGTTCCTGTCTCTTTCTTGTAGCAATTAACACTAGCTGTATAGCTGTACGCAGAGCACTGTAATCAGTATGCAAGGCTTGGTCCCGGATCTATGGTGCATGTTCGATTGTGCCGTTCTACCGGCCCAGCATCCCGCGTCCGTGGCCCCGAGTCGGGCACCCAGGGTCCCCAGGCTACCGCTCTGGATCTGTCGGTGGCTGAACCTACGTTCTACCTTTACCTTTACCAATTGGATGTCGGCCCACTGACCGATATGAGTCGAAGGACACATCGCGGGCCCCGACTGTAGTCCACGAGGCTGACGTCGAGACCGAGCGGTTTGAACGGACAGGTTGATAATTGCAAAGGGCGTCGCGCTTCAGGGCTTCAAGCTCAAGCTTTGCTTCCTTTCCTTTGAAATCCCTGCTTATTACAGTTCGCTGCCTCATGAGTGTCAACATGAGATCGCAGCACTGATGACGGTAGTGTCCGGGGCCTGGGGCACTTGCAGATATAGCCATGGCGATTCTTTGGTGGATTCATGGCCCGGTGCTGCGCCTGTGGAGACAAAGGCTCATGCTTGTTGAACGTCTTCAATATGTAACGTTTGAACGTTGGCGGCATGCTGTCGAGGTTGGAAAAAGGCGCGTGAGTAGGTTCCAGGGATGATCATGACAACTAACGGGCCACATACGAAGAGTACCGGCGAGGCCAGCCAGACCAAGGTTTGTGCGGTAGTAGTTCAATGAAGTCAACGCCGTTGACCTGCAGATGCGTGCCAGCTGAGTGTGGACCGCTCCAAGTTCAGGGGCCTAACACCCTCAGCCTGCGCTCGTGTACGGATTTGGAGGGCACCAATTCTCGACTGTCGACTGCCCTAGTGCATGCCGGTGCGTTGATTGTAAGCTGAGGGAGACTCAACCGAGGAGGGTCCGAGAACTCAAGTTACCAGTACGGCACCTACCAATTCCGCAACATCTCCAAAAACGGAAGTCTTCTGCGTCTATATGCTCCTTTACCAGGAAGACAAGAACCAAGAAGACAAGGTGATTAGGTTCGAGCAAACTTCGGCAACAACTGCCAATGGCCTGTCCGTGCCAACAGTCACATTCATTTCCCAACATCTTTGCATCATCATCCGGGGGGAACAGGGCCTCTCTTGGGCCTCTCTGCTATCTTTCGGGCCCGGTGCTTGCCTTGCCAGCGGCTGCTGGCGCTCTGACGAATTGACTTGGTGTACCCTCTGGCACAGTAGGAGTGATACAACCGAGATACGGTGACGAAATAATAGCGTGTCGTGGAGGACCCTCCGAGTCGTCTCGACGCTTGAAGTACGGAGAACATTGTGACAGACCAAGCAGGACGGCGACAGACAATGACAGTCATTCGGAGGGACTGGTCAAACGCGGAGAAGTTGGCAATGACGGCCCCCTGTCGGAACACGGCCTCTAGCTGGCTTTCGGGAACCAACTGCGATAAGGTGCGGGACACTGCGGGTGAGCCGACTTTGCTCTGACAAGTCTTCCCAGCTTTCCATTGAAGCGCAGATAGAGAGACTTTCGCCCATGAAATGGACCCTGGGCCTCATAACTTGAATGGTATGGCACGGCCTGGTCCGACGTAGACGCTTGTTCGTAGGTAAGGTACCGGTGTGTGCTCTGCCACGATCGTACTACTTGTCAATGAAGCTCACTGTCGCTTGAAAGTCAAACCTAGTCAGGACCCGGCGATCATGGCATCACGGACCAGTAGCAGCTGCAGCTGCTTGACGATGGCTTGCACAACCCATGCAACAAGTTCGGTGCCGCGCTGGCAGCTCATCGCGTCGACGTCGGTGGTATCTTGCATGCTGGCATGGCAGCCCCGGGAAAACTGCCGTTCGGACGTATTCACACAGATTAGTTTCCTGTGTTCGTCCGACGATAAGATTCTGGCATCGCTTACGGACTGTATGTATGGTATGTGTTGCATGAGGGCTGAGGATATTCTCCCGTGGCTGTTCGGTCTGCAGCTGCCAGCGCCACACGGTGACGCAGCGCCTGCCCTGTGCCTCCTGGCCGATTACATATACTGCGGTGCGCAGCACAGTCAAGCTCCATGGTTTGCGATGAGACATGGGTGGACCTTGACACACCCCGTCTGGTTGCGTGTAAAACAGGTACGTCAAATGACATGCCTCACAAGTAACACTTGCAACCAGTGGGCACGACTAATACTCGTGGATACTGCCGGGAACCCTCAGATCCCAACCATTCCTCCACTACCTATATTGAGCGCTTCTCTCGTTCCACTCTATCTGCGTTCGATGCTTCGGGTGCGGAGCCTTTGACGAGGCGCTGAGCTCGTGTGAGTGGTACGATCGATCGTTGACTTTTTGAGGTTAACTGACACTCGTCCATCGCAGGGCGTCCCTCCGTGATGTCACGACGGACTAGGATAATTGCGACCTTCCCACTCTCGACATCGAGGAGTGTGACCTGGACATGGGCACCTTCTCAAATACCCGTCCACCGTGCGAAGAGTCGCCAGGCGACTAAAGCGGCGATTCCGGAAGCAGTTTCTGGCATAGCCCAGGATGCGAAGGAGTTCGCGTCGCTCTCTGAATTCAGTCGGGTATTGATTCATCGTGCTCCCCCCGCAGCGGGCACTCCCAGTACCTATGTCATCCTCCGTTGTCATAAGGATGTCCGACTATCCGGCGGTGAAGCTTATAGGCAGCCCCACCACTGTTGCCGCGCGGCCTCCTGCCGCTGTCGCAGCATATTGGCCCAGGTACGATCTAGCCTGCGCGCCGCAAACCCCTCCTACCTCCGCGTGTGAGCCCAATCAATATGTCGGTATATCGTGGGCTCATTGTACATAAAGCCTGAGGACGCACCCTTTGAACGGACGCCAAGGCAGCATTCCTTGCTCATCCGCCCATTTTGAGTCAGATCGACACCACCATGTATGAACGAGAGATCGTCTATGCGTTGATTCTCGCAGCTGCACTCCTCCTCGTGCGGAGGAGGATGAATCCGGTTGGTTCTCAGTATGACATCCGCTACTTTGCTCACCTGGTTCATAGCTTTACCGCATACCAGCTGTGGGGCCTTCCGCACCGATCCTGTCCTATTGGGGCGCGTTGAAATTCTTCGTTAATGCGCGTGAGATGCTGCAGGAAGGCTACACCAAGGTACGCCAAACGCTGCTTCGAATGTGTTATTTACTTCGATCTGAGATCCTTCGTGATGTAGTATAGAGGCTCAGTGTTCAGAGTGCCGCTATTGGATCGCTGGGTTGTAGTGGTCAGCGGCGCGGCCATGAACGAGGAACTACGGAAGTTCCCTGACGACCAGATGTCTTTCATAGACGCCGCCGAAGAAGTAGGTCTTTCATATGTTGACTATGCCGTGCGTATCCATGTGCTGAGGATGTGTGCGGGTATAGCTCGTACAGGCGAAGTACACAATTGCCAAGGAAATCCATGAGAACCCGATACATATCCCGGTCATTCGCGGACCTTTCACCCGCAACTTGGGTGCCCTCATGCCAGATGTTGCAGATGAAGTTGCGTCAGCAGTACAAGAGGCTATACCTGACACAGGGGAAGGTGCGTTTCGTCGGTCTCACTTGGTGGAGTCTACGAATACTCAGCGACCGTTTTAGAGTGGGTCGGTGTCGTCGCATTGCCTGCCATGACACGTGTCGTCTGTCGGGCGAGCAACCGAGTCTTCATCGGTCTTCCTATGTGTGAGCATAGCACCCGGCATGACGAGCCCCACTGTGTCTTGATGTACTACCCCAGGCCGGAACCCAGAATACCTAGAGATTGTCTTGAACTACACCAAAGATGTCGCCAAAGGACGTTTCATCATGACCCTCACGCCGATCCTATTCAAGTCGTAAGCCGTACTCGATACAACACAGCACTCTAGTGGAGACTGACTGTTCGGACAGCATCGTGGGCCATTTGCTGCCTTGGTCTAAGAACGCCCTCAAGAAGTTCTCCGTCCTAGTGAGACCTGTAGTCGACGAAACGTTCCGGCAGTTCGATCATCACGGAAAGGAATGGGAAGACAAACCTGTAAGTGCTTTGCGCAAGAGGATCCTGTCTTTGACTGATCGATTCGTCGACGCCGACTGAAGAAAAACCTACTGACCTGGTTAACGGAAGAAGCCAAAACTACTGGCCACCGGCCCGAGATCGTCGTCTCCGCTCTGCTGTCGAGCAACTTTGTCGCCATACACACATCGTCTATCGTACGTATACCTCCACTTCCGCGGGACACTTGCTCATATTCCTGATAGAGTGTGACGCATGCCCTGTATCACATCGCTGCCTGTCCCGAGTTCATCCCACCGCTCCGCGAAGAGATCGAGACAGCAATCAAGAAACATGGCTGGGGTAAACAGGCCATTGGTGAGATGTGGAAACTGGACAGCTTCATGCGGGAGTCCCAGCGCGTCAACGGCACGAGCGGCGGTACGCTTCGACCAGCAGTCTTAGATCCGAGTCGGCAGTTGTCGCTGATGGACGTCTCGCAGTGTCTGTCATCCGCAAGGCCGTGGTCGACCTCAGGCTGGCCGACGGGACCGTGATACCCGCGGGCACACTGCTTGGGGCAGCCGCGGACGCGACGCACTGCGACGACGAGAACTACGACGACGCTGGCGTGTTTAACCCGTTCCGCTTCTCCGACATGAGGCAGGAGGAGAGCGAGCGCATCAAGCACCAATTCGTGAGCACGTCGCCGGAGTACGTGCCCTTCGGTCATGGCAAGCATGCCTGGTGCGTCGTCCATGTTTCTAAGGCAAGAGTCCTCGCTCAATGTGAAGCACAGCCCTGGCCGCTTCTTCGCGGGTAATGAACTGAAGACAATCATCGCACACCTTGTTCTGAACTACGACATGAAGTTTGAGGACGACGGGCCCCGCCCGCCGAACAAGTGGTTCGCGGCCGCCGTTATTCCTGACAGGAGTGCTAAGGTTTACTTCCGCAAGAGACAAACGAGCAGTGTATAGACCGCATGGCCTATCGCACTCCGTTGTCTCAGCTACCATGTCTCCTGTCGTGATTGTGCTGTTGAGATCGGGCGTGATTGACGCATTCATACGTTGTACAAGGTTTTAGACATGTCTCCAAAGCCGATTAGACCTGTAGTTTAGAGTTTTATACGGTAATGCACGTGTGAAAAAGGGTTTCTGGAGGCTATGGTTGATGCTGTGGAAACATAATGACACGGGCAGTGGAAAGACAGGCGACGTTCGACACAGATGTCGACGTACGACTTGTCGAAGATTTGGAGAAGCTCATGGTCAGAAATGGCTGTGGGTCCCAAAAATTACATCCGTTGTGATTTGTTCTTGCGCGCCTAATGCGCTTACTAGCGCTACAAACTACTGCAGTCGAGTTCTGGTATCATAGTCAACAGTCGAGATGGTATCGTATGCGTTGGCCCGCAATGCAAACGTGTCATAAGACCCGAGAGAAAGGCACAGAGTTTCTCGAGTAGACAGCAATCAGAAACCTCCCAAGCATCCCTCATCCAAGTCCGGCGCGAACGTCACGTTCCTCTTCAGATGCGGCCTGACTCCATCCGGTTTCTCCTTCCGCCGCCTCAGCGAACGCGGGGGTGGGCGATGCCCAGCGTTGGTAGGCACGTCGCACTTGCCCGCAAGTGGAGGCGCAGAGAACGCAGGCTTCGCGTGGATGGCGATGGAAGCAGCGGCCATCGCGCTGGGATCCGGAGGCGTCTCGACGAGGTCATCGGACTCATCCGAAGGAGATAAGTCCGGAACAAGGATGGGTAGGGAAGCGTTGTCGGACGTTGTGGTGGGAACCTCGAGCGGTTCCGGGGAGCAGGCTTCGAATGCGCGCGGGTGGAAGTAGCTTCCCATCACGTCCCCCGGTGAATCGTCGTCGCGCGTACGACTGGAGCTCCGGCTGCGCGAACGGCCCCGTCGTTCGCTGTCGAAGTCCGCTGGAGGCGAATAAAATGTTCGCTCTCCGCGCTTCGGCAGGAGGCAGCCATTGGGAGAGACGAGGATCGGTGCGCGGTCGTAGGTGTTAGGCGAGTGAGTGAAGCGCAGCGACGTCATGTGGGGTGTGGGCGGGAAGTGGACGTGAGGCGAGAGTATGTAGTCGCACGTCGTGAAGGGGAGCTCGTCGACGTCCACTAGAGGGGCTGGGCACGAGTCTCGTTTGAGAATCGGGCGCGCTCGAAAGCGCGGAGAGGTCATCGTAGTCGCCATCAGAGTAGGCAAGAAGCTATGTGGCGTATGACGAGAGTAGCGACGCGGTACGGTGGTGGGCGATGAGACGACGAGGGCGCACAATATGAAGGGCTTCGCACAACGCTGAAGACGCTGATTGCTGTCGACGAGCTTATAAGCAGTACTGCGGGGGCGATGAACTAAACGCCCCATCCATCAAAATCGGAGACCCGGTTGCATGTCAGTGCAGGTGCTACATCCGGTTAGCCCTGTGTACCGACACATCCCTCGCCGTCTCCAACGCTCCAACGGCAGTAGGCGCTGAAAGGAGGGTCAGACTCTCGTTGTTCCGTCCAAAGATGCCCAGATAATCACGGACCTACTCGGAAGAGCGAAGCAGAGGCCACACAGTCGATACCATGTAAGGGCGGCATGGGAGTGTAGCACACAGCCTGCGACTTGATCTGTCACCGTCAGTAGTGCCTTTGTCCGTAAGCCTCGATGCTAAGATGTATGTTCTCGACTCTTGGGAGTTCTAAGCTTGCGTCGTCCACTGGAAGGATGGGAAAGCCGAAGCCCCAAGGTCGATTATCCCGCCGAGCCCTTCGATTCAGGCCAAGTGGAGACTACCATGTGGGGTGAGCTACACGGTTCAGCGTGCCGGCCGCTAAACTTAAGCAGCATTGGCAGGCGATGCTGTGGAGCGGTAGGTTCTCCTGGCAGCCCAGTATGGCAAGTATTATCGTTCAATCAACCCACGCTCGCGGTGAGTACGAGCCCGAGATGCTAAACGCGCTGAGATGTTCAATCGATGGAATAAAATGCGCTAGATATGGAGATGTAAGATGCTTCCGGAGAATGTGCGATAGCCAGAAAGACAGAAACGACATCACTGTGGGGTAGCGGACCAATGAAAACCTCCCGAGTCTGTCTTAGCTTTGCCATGGGTTCAGGTCAAGCGTGCTTGCGCCTTTCTTCCGCCCGTCGCCGCTGAACACGCTAGGAGTGAAGTCCCACGGCTCCCTACCCACGTTCGGGGTGATGGCGAGTGGGTGATAGAGCCGTCAATACCACCAAACGACAGTTGTGAGTCTCCTGGAGGTGAGGCGAATGGATTGCGGGTGAGTGGTGAAGAGGCCAAGGGATCGAACGGGGCGGACGCCGGGGCGCCAAACGTCATGTTGCCTCTCGACAGTGGCGTGCTTTGTCCGAAAGCCGGCTTGTAGGCACCGAACGCATTGAATGTCGGCGTAGTCTCTATCGGCTCAGACGGCCAAAATGAGCTACTGGTTGCAGCAACTGAACCGTAAGCAGGTCCCTCAGCCCCTCGCGAGGACTGCCCGGATAATTGCGACGAAACGTCACCATCGTCTCCGTCAAGAGCTGAGTCGAAGGAATGTGACCGTTGATGGGGTTCACGACGGTCGTATGAACTCGGGCCTGCTACCGGCTGGCTCTCCACTTGCCTCACATCAAGGGAGGTGCGCATGGTAGGAGTGGCGTCGGGTGAACTCGGTACTGGGGAAGGAAGAGGAACGCTTTCTGAGCGTAGTGTAGGTTCGTGGATGCGGGGTGCGGGGAATCGATTTGGGGCTGAGAATTGCAATTCTGATGGGTCAGCGTCCTTGCCTATGACCTCCTTAATGGCCGCGAAGTTGAACCCTGCTGTGACTGGGAGAGCACTTGACACATCGCCTTCCGCCTCTCCCGTAGGGGCAGCGGACTCGGCAGCGGGCGTAGGGGGCAGAGGAACGTCGACGGCGGATGGATTGGGTGCCGAGGGTGCCGGGACAGCCACTGTCTCTCGCGGTGGCAGATCATCATCGCCATTGCTGGATTGCGATAATCGTTGCTGTTTCTGGGGGGAGCCTGCCGATACCGACGGTGGGCGCGAGGTGCGCGGATGCTCAGTCGAGTTTCTCTTCTTTCGGGAGAACCAGCCGCGCTTCTTCGTCTCTTCCTCGCCCTCCCGGACCACGATCCGCTCACCCTCGAAGTCGGGCTCCTATCAGATGACGACGAATGAGACGGACCAAGCTCATCGGCAGCAATGTCACGGGCCGCACTTACCACTGGCTCATCAAAGTAGTCTGCAGAGACGGGAAAACCAAGCTGATCCAGGATTAGCGGCATGAACGTTCGATAGCTCATGTGTCCAGCGATCTTGTCCGTGACATCGTTGTTCTCCACTCCAGGGACGTTCTCCACTGGCCGCAAGCCCGCGACCGTGTTCAAGCTACCCGCAGTGGCGCGGAACAGATAGTTCAGCACCCAGTCATTGCGTGCATAGCAGTTGACGAAGCGACCGGAGACGACTGATCGCACTTCGATCCATGTACGCTGAGGCGCAGTGACGGTCGCGCCCAAGAGGATGACGTCCTGTACGATACCGAAGTGCTTGTGCTTCGCGAGCTCTAGCAGCGCGTAGAAGATGACTCGAGAACCGAGTGAGAATCCAATTAGGGTGATGGGACGCACACCGAGGTGTCGGCGGATGAGCACGTCGGCGAGAACGAGTCCCGCAGATTTGGCTCGATCGAGCGCATTTGACCATGGATTGTCGATGAGGTAGCCCAGCTTCGTCAGAACTATGCAGATCGCCCTTGTCAACGTGATTGAAAGAAGATACGAGTTGTCCCAAACTCACTGATCGGCCACTGTAGAGCACTCATCAATGCTGTCATCACGGTAGCTTGCAGTGCAGTTTGGGCCAATTGCGTCAGGACTTCGCTCGTCAGGATCTTGAGTGCACTTCCGGTTTCTCGAATCATCTCCGGCTCCCAGAGGACACTGAAGACGTCACCGACAACAGGATCCAGGACACTGAAGGGTAGGCGAACGTCATCATAAGGACCGTTCATGAATCTACGCAGAGGAGCCGCCTCCAGTCAGTGGATATTGGGTGGAGGTCGGTGTTACACATACCCAGGGACTGTGAGGATACAATTCACGCGCTTGTTGTTGTGCAGCGGGAGAATCTCGAATGTCCGCACGTATCTGGTTCTGTTGGACATTCCGTGGGCGGCCAATCCTGATCCGGTGAGGACACCGCCGGTGGTGATGACAGCTGCTCCAGCAGTCCCCGCCAGGAAACCAGTTGTACCAGTGATTCCAATGGTCGTAAAGGCCGCTCCAAGACCTGCGCCGATGACAGGCGCAAGAAGACCTGCCGACAGCCCGATGACAAGACCGCCGCCTGCATCGAGGAGTCAGTACAACCACGCCGCGCCGTACTGCGAACTGGCGTACCTAGTGTAGCCAAGCCGAGCATCATGAACCGACGCCTCCTAGTAGCCTTCTGCACGCCCTTGATAACATCCTGCTCCTCGAGCGTCTCGATGCTTTCTTCAATCTCAAGCGCCTCGGTAACCCGTCGCTCGAACTTCACGACGTCCAGCCAGCCGAGTCCAAGCTTGAGCGCCACGTTCTCTAGCAGCACACGAGAGCGCGCATCGTACACGCTATCGGCAATGAGTACAAGGAAGAGGTCGCAGAGCACAGTCCACCGGATATCGAGTGTGACATTCTTGTCCGCGACAGACAGATGCGTGCTGACTCCGGGGACAGTCTCCGAAGTATCCTCCAAGATTTTCACAGTTGTCTGCGCAAGTTTATGCGTGTCATGCTGTTCAGGACTGGCCGTCGCCGCCTTTGGTGTGGTGGCTAGCGAGTCTGAGACGTCTGCGGACTCGCCCTCCATCGCATCCAGCTTCGCCATCTCAGCGGTTAGATGTTCGTCGGCTTGTCGCTGCGCCTCAACTGGGTCGTATTCAGGGTTGGCGACTGTGTGGGTAGTCATAAGAGCAGGCACGAGATCTTTGGCTTGGATTCCGTGCATAGCGAGACTGTCAATCATCTTCTGTTCTGGCCACTCGTTCAGCGTGAGCACACTCTACAGGCACTAGACAGGCAAGAAATTACCTTCAGTCAGAAGTTCCATATGGTAATATAACCGACCCATGATCTTCAAAGCCCACAGCTCCATGCTCTCGATAGCCTTCTTCAGCTCTTTCCGATTGAGGACCCTGAGCTGGTCGGACATCTCGCGACTAGTGAGCGCGCAGAGACCAACGTAGGCTATACGCTGCGCCTCTGTTAGAAGGTCCTTCGTAGCTTGCATCTGGCTGAGCGGGGTCATAGCCTTGTCCTCATCGAAGAGATACTTCGTCCGCATGTGCACCTCGTCCGACTCGTCCTCCTCATTCAATCGTATCCGAGTGTACTCGCCTTCATTCTGGTCGACCTTAGCTCTCCACTCCTGCCCTTCGAAGTCGACATCCAAGACGTTCCCGGTCGCATTGCCGATCTGCTTCCCGGCTACGGAGTCTTTCTTTGCGGTTGGGACGTACTTGTACTTCTTCTGGTCCTCCTCGTCCAGCCCGCCGGCGAACTCATCCGCCTCTCGGACGACCGGCATGTCTTGCCATCCCTCATCATCGTCGTCGAATATATCTGGCTCGATGGGTGTGATTGGAGGAGCCAACACCGGCATGTCGACACTGCGTCAGGAAACGAAAGAGATGGTCCAGTCGTACTGCAGATCGTAAAGACCGTGAGGTAGAGGTATTGTAGCCGGACTGGCGTCCGCAGGTGGCTGGAGGCGAGTCGGCGATTTCAGATTCTCACGCATGCTATGTGTGATGCCGCATGCGTACTGTATTAATTTAATTAAAGCCGGACAACATCGCTCGTCGCCTGACAAAGTCATACACACAATGGACGACCCTATAGCTACAGGAGGATTCGTAGAAGAGCTGCGACACTACGGAGAGCAACATTCATGACTCCTTGGCCCGGGACTTGACCTCCTCTCGCTCCTGAACCCGTTTCCGTGCCTCTGCCTGCTTCGCTGCCGCCTTCATTTTCCGCTGTCTCTTTCGGCGACCAGCACCTCTTTTAGGCCCCTCAACAGCGATCTCCTCCGTCAGCTTCCGCTTACGACGTGCTATCCCCTCTGCTCGTTGTTTTTCGCGCTTCTTGTCGCGCTTTCGGAGAGTGGTCATGGAGGACTTCAGTAGTGCTCCGTAGGTCGTGTGAAAGTGATCCAGTTCGCCAGGCTCGACCTGTGCACCATACGATGTACGGAGAAGACACAGAAGTGAGTACACAAGGAGCAGTGATACCAGGACAGGGTACCATTCTTACCTTGGTCGAGAACTTGGTCTCATCGCCATCCGTTACCCGGACCAAGCACGGATATTCTTTGGAGGCATCGTCATCAAACGACATCTGTGCATCCTCCCCATCGTATGCGACTGCATTCAGTCCAGTGCTTCATGAGCACGCGAGCACAACGGAACACAACGCCGGACGCACGTCGTTTGTGGGTAAGCCATATGCTTCCAGAGTCCTTGGATGACTCAAACAATGCAGCCAACCGTTGGAAGAACTATCCCATGACTTCAGCGGCTTTCGCGAGTGGTGAACAGGGCGCACGTACGGTTTGGTTGTCTACCAGCTGCATTGAAGCTGGCAGGCGCAACTCAAGTCTGCATATAGAAATCGTCACGATGTGTCTAGATGTGACATTAGTGACTAGTCCGTCACACAATGTCACAGTCTGCACCATTCTCTCGCCATCCTGGTGCGCTCCAGGGGCGAGCACCATTGACTCGATTGAGGGCTTCCCAAAATTTCGATATGCAATCCCTTTTGTTCTTGCCGCCCATACTGAGACATCCTTGAGATTGGGCTTCGAGGATTATCTATTGCCTCCTGTGCGGAGTCTAGGTGCGTTCATAGCACTCGGTGGCAAGCAGTCTTCACTCATCTTTAGTCTTTCGCAAGACTTGGGCACACTGTCATGGCACAGTACCCTACTCCAGCTGGCGGGGCCTCTCTCCTTCTGTCGTTCAAGCTGAAAAAGCATGTCGTGGTGATTGTAGGATCGAACACTCTTGCCGCGTCTAGGGCCTTCGCTGCTCTCGAGGCGGACTCGACTGTGGTCGTAGTGGCCAATGCTGGTCTTGACTCGGCTTGTGAGGAGCTGCGGTGGAGGGCCGACAAAGGCCAGCTCAGCATCGTGGACCTCAATCGCCTTCCCTGTTCTGTGGAGCGCGCGGTGGACAGGGACGCCCAGGCTCTGGACGACTACCTGGGCAGCCTGGGACAGGTCCGATTAGTGTGCGTTACAGACACTCTCCTGAGCGGTGATGCTGGTATCCGTCGCACCCGGACATCCGCTCAACTCATAGCCCACGCATGCCGCCTTCGCAACATCCCTCTGAATGTCACTGACATGCCGGACTTATGCGACTTCTCATTCCTGTCTACCCACCGCTTCCAAGACCACGAGGCGGGAACACCTAGCTCCCTACAGGTTGGAGTGACCACGAACGGTCAAGGATGCCGACTGGCTAGCAGGTTGCGGCGGGACATCGTCGCGGCGTTGCCTAAGGAGGTGGGAGGGGCAGTAGCGAACGTTGCTCAGCTGCGCGTAATGGCGAAGACCTCCGCTGATGCGCGGATGAGATCGACGCTGAACTTAACGAAGAGGCCGGTCCATCTACTCCGAACCTGCCTGTGGCACAGCGGTGTGCAGACGAGACCGCCGGAGAGAGAGCACGGAGGCGTATGAAGTGGGTCGCACAAGTCAGCGAGTACTGGCCCATCCCGAAACTTGCGAAGATGACTTCGGAAGATATGGCAGGCGTTCTCGACGGCCAGAATTCGCTTCTCACCAATTCCACGGTATCAACTGTCGGTGCATGTCCACGCAAGACATACCCTCGTTGCACAACCTGACTTTGTCGGCTTCCGCAGCAAGAGGGAGGATCTTCCTCGTAGGCTCAGGTCCGGGCCATCCGTCCCTTCTGACTGTCGCAACCCGCGATGCGCTCACGAAGCACGCAGACTTGGTATTGTCGGACAAGCTAGTGCCTGCGGCAGTCCTGGCGATCATCCCGTCTCACGTGGAAGTCCGTATCGCGCGCAAATTTCCTGGGAACGCCGACTATGGACAAGCGGAGCTGATGGAGGCCGCTATCGACGCAGCTAGACGTGGTCTCACTGTAGTGCGGGTGGGTCATCTGGTGAATGTCAACGAAGAGAATATACTTACACAAGATAACAGCTCAAGCAAGGAGACCCGTCCGTGTATGGAAGAGCAGGCGAAGAGATTCTGTACTTCCGCGAACGTGGATTCGAACCCATTGTCGTCCCCGGCGTAAGCTCAGTCCTCGCTGGGCCGACCTTCGCAGGAATACCCGTCACACAACGGGGTGCGGCCGAGTCCTTCATCGTATGCACTGGAGTGGGCAGAGGAGGAAAGCAGGTTCAACTACCTGGATACGTGCGCAGTCGTACCTTGGTCATTCTCATGGGCGTGGCAAGGTTGCAAGAAATGCTTGACACGCTCCTCGCGGAGTCGGGCGAACCTGCCACTCGTCGAGATGGCGTCGCGTTCCCTGCATGCACACCGATGGCTATAGTGGAACGTGCGTCCATGCCTGACCAGCGTGTCACATTGTCGACGATTCGCGACATCGCTGCTGCCTTGGAGAGTGGTGGCGAGCAACGGCCACCTGGGATGATCGTCGTTGGGTGGTCGATCATGTCGTTGTGGGGGAAAGGTGACGTCTCCGTGCTAGAGCCCGGGGCTCCAGAGCGCGATGAAGCTCGAATTCAGGCTTGGTTGGGTGAGCAGCGGTGGAGGATAGTTGATGGTTTAGACAACGGATGGGCAAATTTGTGAGGCGTATGTGTATATTCATGTTCCTGTTGTTCTGTAGCGCTGTTACTATGGTGCTCTTCGTTATACCAAGGTTGTACTAAGGTGTTGTAGTGTAATAAGGCATCGGACTTCGTAGTAGTTGACCAGAGTAGGCGCGCGGACGCGTTGTGCACCGGTCACGTGCACCATGCGCGACGCGTCGAACGAACGTTCGCGTCGTTGACTTCGACCACCACTGTAGCCTCTAGCAAGATGCCCCCTCGACGGTCGAGTCGCTCGACAAGAGCGTCCGTAGAACCTGTCGCCGAAGTCAAGGCACCGGCATCCAAACGTAAACGTGGTGAAGCTCCCGAGCCAGAACAGGAGAACATCAAGCCGCCCTCCAGGACGCGTAGATCTACCTCGGCCGCGCCCAGTGTGGCGTCGACATCTAAGGGTCGCACAAACACGCGCTTGCGATCTTCCCTCCAAGAGGTGCCAGAATCTGACGAGGATGTTGTCGAGGAAGTAGCTCCCCCCAACAAGAAGTCGCGCCCGTCCATCGAACCCGATGAGGAAGAGTCAGATGAAGTCGTGGAGGTGAGGCCGAGGGCTAAGAGAGGCTCCTCCAGGAAGCCATCAGTAGCTGCTAATGGCAGTACGGCGGAACCGAACTCGAATGGTCGGAAGTCTGCCCCTCCGAAACGCGCCAGTCGCGGGACCGCTCGCTCGACAAAGGCATCTACGAGGTCTCGCACTGTCAAAAGAGAGGACACGGATGAGGAGGAGGAACCTGTGGATGAGCTTAACGAGGAAGAGGTCGAAGATCGCAAACCCCCCGCCCCGAGGAAGAGGACGTCGGTGCCCGAGACCATAGTCATTTCCGATGATGAGATCGAGGAAGTAAAGCCGACCCGTGGGCGCAAGGCTACCACGATCGCAAGGACGACCCAGAAGAAGGCGAACACCCGTCAAGCAATCGTTATCTCGGAGGACGAAGAGGAAGAGGAGGTGGTAAAGCCGCATGCAGAGGACCAAGAGGTAGCGGCTGAAAGGGAGGAGCTCGTCGTTGAACCGCGTAATACTAATGGGGACGAGCAGGAGGTTGTGGCGACCTCAGACGCAGAGGAGGCTGAACCACCCTTGGACGTAGCGGCGGACCATATATCTGAGGAAGAGGAGGAAGAGGAGAAATCACTGTTGGATCCTCCTAGAACGCCGAAGTCTCAACCCCAGACTATGCCTTCTGTCCCTGAGGAGCCTCAAGGACCGAAGGCGCGATTGGTCATTCACAAGATGGCACTTGTGAATTTCAAGAGCTACGCGGGTCGTCAAGAGATTGGGCCATTCCACAAAGTATAGTCTTTCCTGACATCGACTTGCGCGTACTGACATCCGAGTTACAGTCTTTCTCTGCGATTGTCGGGCCTAACGGCTCTGGAAAGTCAAATACCATTGATGCTCTTCTCTTCGTCTTTGGATATCGTGCCTCCAAGATGAGGCAAGGCAAGCTCTCGGAGTTAATCCACAACTCCGCGCGATACCCCGACTTGGATGAGTGTAGCGTTGAGGTCCACTTCCGGGAGATCTTGGATCTGGTGTGTCTGTCGTCGGGTCTGCATACGGAGTTCTAACTAAGGTCTCTTCGTAGCCCGGGCCAGATGCATTCGAGGCCATAGCTGGCTCTGACCTCGTCGTCGCTCGGACTGCGTACAAGAGTAACTCCAGCAAGTACACTATCAACGGCAAGCAGAGCAACTACAAGGAAGTGCAGACACTTCTCAAGGGACGCGGTATTGATCTCGACCATAATCGATTCCTCATCCTCCAGGTGAGTGAGCTCGCAAGATAACCATTGATTATATACCTATTGATGTGATTGTCAGGGCGAAGTCGAGTCTATAGCTCAGATGAAGCCTAAGGCGCCTACTGAACATGAAGATGGTCTTCTCGAGTATCTCGAAGATATCATTGGCACTTCACAGTACAAAGAACCGATCGACGAAGCCCTTGTGGAGGTTGAACGTCTCTCAGAGGATCGTCAGGAGAAGCTCAACAGACTTCGGATCGTCGAGAAGGATCGAAACGCCTTGGAAGCCAAGAAGAAGGAAGCAGAGGACTACCTACGCTTGCAGAATGAGCATGTCCGTGCTCTGTCTCGTTTGTGGCAATGGTATCTGTGGAAGTGTTTGATTAACGACGAAGCGTTCGAGAAGGCCATCGTACGACCGCTTATGTCTTGCGTGGCTGGGCCTGAACTGACGGTCGGACATCATCTAGGCTCGCTACGAAAAGGAGCTAGCTGCTGAGCGAGAGCGCAACAATGACGACGTTTTGCACCTCGAAGCCCTGGAGCAACATTACAACGAGCGTGTTGAAACCTATGAGGTTAGTTGTTACTGGTAGTTCCTCGTCGTAACTAAGACCCGCTGTAATGCAGGAAGTCAAAGCTGCTGCCGCCGAAGCGACCAAGGACCTCGCTGCTCATGAGAAACGTCAAGTTGGCCTCGACGAGAGGCGTAAGCACGCGAATAGCAAGGCGAAGAAGCTTAAGAAGTCCTTGCAGGAGGTGCGTCCGTTTCGAACTTTGAGCGTGCTAGGTTTGATGCGACATGCGCCAGGACGAGCATCATAAAAACGAGGCCGTCCGCGCTGTTCAAGATAACTCCACCAAGATGGAAAGGGAGAAGAAGAAGGTAGAAGAGTTAGAGGCTTCCCTTGCGCATGAAGAAGACGTGCTCGAAGAAATCCGAGATAGCCTGAAAGGCGAGCGTTGCTTATGTTGCATGCTGTCGAGTCCCTCTCACATCATATTAAGACAAGACTCAGGTCTTCCATGACAAGATTGAGGTTAAACAGAAGGAGCTCCAGCCTTGGACAGCGAAGATCAACGCGAAACAGGCTGAGATCGACCTGGCGACGGGCGAGCGCGACATGCTCGCCAAGAAGGCCGAGGCTGCTAGGGCCGCAAGCAAGGAAGCTCAGGACCAGCTTGAACAGTTGCGCGCTGACCACGATGCGAAGGTATGAGGTATTGACTCCTCAAGATCACATCGCAACCCTAAGCCGATCTACAGGTTGCCGAGCTCGACGAACTGAAAGGCACGAAGGCGAACAACTCGACGGAGCGCAAGTCGAAGGAGAAGCAAGTCCAGGTAAGTTCGGTCTCCGCGTAGGTCGTGCATCATTGAGCAATTCTATGCAGGATATGCAAGCCCGTGTGCAGCAACTACGCGGCAAGGCTTCTTCCACACGTCAGAAAGCCGAGGAAGCGAGGGCGTCGCAGACTGCAAACCAGTCTCGCAACCACGTCCTCGACAGCTTGACTCGCTTACGTAGTGCAGGTCGTATATCGGGATTCCACGTAAGCGAATATCCGCACATTGTTTCACCAACGTACTCAAGTCCGGCGTAGGGTCGTCTAGGAAGCCTTGGAACAATTCCTGATAAGTATGACGTAGCGGTATCAACGGCTTGCAGCGCTTTGAACAACCTCGTCGTCGACACTGTTGATCAAGGTCAAGCATGCATCGAGTATCTGCGAAAGCAGAACATCGGCCGCGCCTCGTTCATGGTTCTGGAGAAGTTAAACAGTCGTGGCATACAAAAGATCCCAACCCCAGAGGATGTTCCTAGGCTCTTTGACCTCATCAAGCCGAAGGAACCTCGATTCGCTGCTGCGTTCTACAAGGGCGTCCACGACACTCTGGTGGCTAACGACCTCGACCAGGCGAACCGGATTGCTTTCGGCGGATCACATCGGTGGCGTGTCGTCACGCTGGCTGGACAACTGATCGACTCGTCGGGAACGATGTCTGGAGGTGGCAATCACGTTATGCGTGGGGGCATGAGCTCGAAGTTGCAAGCCGAAGCAGTGCCTCCGGACGTTCTCAGACAGTATGAGCACGACAGCGAGGAGGCTGCTCGAGAGCTCGAAGCCCTTCAGCATCGACTGCGGGAGGCAGAGGTCGAATTAGACGGTGCTATGCGCTCAGGACCGCAGCTGGATATGGCGATCGAGAAGGTCAACCTTGACCTCCGTACAGGCGCCAAGCGCATTGCTGAGGCCGAGAAGCGTGTTCACGATCTCAAGTAAATCCTCTTCTTTCTCTCATGTTTAGGCTTCTCTGACTATTCGTAGGTCCCAGACTAAGCCGGATGCCGGTGATGTCAGGCGCATCTCCGCGCTTGAGGAGCAGATCGGTGCCCACACCGAGGAGCTGGAGGAGTTGCAAGAGAAGACCGAAGCAATCGAGCAGGAGATCAAAGCTCTGGAGAAGAAGATCCTCGAGATCGGTGGTGCCCGTTTGCTCTCGCAAAGGTCTAAGGTCGACGGGATCCGGCTACACATTAACCTCGCCAACGACGAGATCACTAAAGCAGAGGTGGCCAAAGCGAAGGCCGAGAAAGACTCGACGAAGCTGGAGAGCACTATTGAGTCCAACCATGCCGCTTTGGAAGAGGTCAACGCCGATCTGGAGAAGCTCAATGGTCAGATTGAAGAGATCACTGCTTATGTCGAGGAGCTTCGGTCAAAGGTAGAAGCTGCACAGACTGCTGTCGAGAATTCAAAAGACGATCTGGAAAGCCTCAAGAAGGAGCTCGATGCCAAGACGGAAGAGATCCAAGCTTTCCGTAAGAAAGAAGTGAGTGGATACATATGATGGTAATCGATTATTAATCGGAGTTCCGTGTCAGGTGGAGCTCACACAAGCCTTGGCCGATGCTAAGAAGGAGGCCGCTGAGAATCAACGAGCTTTGGACCACTGGCAGGACGAGCATGACAAGCTTAAGCTTGAAGAGGTCGAGTGAGTCGTGCAACTGGGCGTTTGTCATACGTTGCTGAGCAGCGTCCACAGCGACGATGACGACGATGACGACGAGGCGGCAGACAAGGATAAGGAAGGCGGGGTCAAGCGGGAGCCTGGCGAGGCATCCCGACGTCAGGAGCGCGAGAAAACCCCGCCATTCGAGCTGCATGTCTACAGCGCAGAGGAGCTGAATGAGTTCAAGAAGAGAGAGCTCATCGCCGATGCCGAGTTGTTGGACGGTATGGTGTCTTCTTAACTTCACAGACTCGCTCGGGCTGACTCCTTCGATCGCCATAAGAGAAACTCAAGAACTCGAAACCGGATCTCAGCGTGCTCAAGGACTACCGGAAGCGCGAGGAAGAGTTCTTGAGACGCGCCTCTGATCTCGAGGAAGTGACGAAACTTCGCGACGCCAAGAAATTGGAGTACGACAGTCTGCGGAAGCAACGACTGGATGAGTTTATGACGGGCTTTAACACGATCTCATTGAAGCTCAAGGAGATGTATCAGGTCAGTCGGTGGTCGGTAAGTGCTCTGCACATACGGAGGCTCATCGGTTTGTAGATGATCACGCTCGGTGGAAATGCTGAACTTGAACTGGTCGATAGCATGGACCCCTTCTCTGAGGGAATCATCTTCAGTGTTATGCCGCCGAAGAAGAGCTGGAAGAACATCTCCAACCTGTCAGGAGGGGAGAAGGTAACGTATACTTTGGTCTCAACATGTGGTAGGCAACTGATCCGAGCATCACAGACGCTGAGCTCCCTTGCGTTGGTCTTTGCGTTGCATGTGTACAAGGTAAGGCAGCCCTCTGCCTATGCCGTGTCACCCGGGCTCATCCTTGTTGATCGGCAGCCGACGCCCCTCTACTTCATGGACGAGATCGATGCTGCACTTGACTTCCGGAACGTCTCCATTGTGGCCAATTACATCAAGGACCGCACGAAGAATGCGCAGTTCATTATCATCTCACTGAGGTAGGCACGGACCGCCGAATGCGAACGGTTGAGGATGTCGGCTAACGTTGGCGTAGGAATGATATGTTCGAGCTGAGCCATCGCCTCATCGGTATTTACAAGACAGCGAACCAGACTCGTAGTAAGTACCTCATTCAACGATTGAGTATCGCACGTCTGATTTATTTCGTAGGTATATCCATTGACAACCAGCCTCTGACCGCCATCCCTGTGAACTTTCTGACGACATGATTGCTGTATCTGTATTGTTATGCTATGTTGGTTATCGTATACCGTGTTGTAGTGTATATCAGTCTATTCAATCTTCTCTGTTGTACACAGGCGCGCGTGATGGTTGAAGCTTTGACAGCAACAGGTCCACCAATGTCTTCCCCTCCCACGTCTCCACGCGCTGGGCATCCTCCGATGCCACCGTGTACCCTAGCGGGACGAGAAGGGGGGCCGCCTCGGTGAACCATGGATGACGGAGAGCATTAGCTGCACTCAACCGCATCGACGGCTGGTAAGTTAGGAGCCTGTCGATCAGGTCCACGCAGTCCCGCTTGTCTGAGTGTGCCGGGGTCGTTGTGGGAGGCAAGTTTGGCAGCAATGTTCGCAGATCTTGCTTGGGTACTACTTGGAAAGAGATCTTATTGGCGTCTGGGAGGAGGCCGAAGTCCTGGTACGAGTCTGTCAGTAACTGGAAGACGGGATCCCACATGCAATTAAAACCAACCGGCCATGAGGACTCTGTCGGGGTGCCCCTAGTTTTGAAGATACTCCAAGCGAGGCCGATAGATCCTCGCGATGCGTCAAAAAGCGAGTCTCGCCTCCATTCAGCGTCTGGGTCATCAACCGCGAGTGACTTGGGTACGATAAAAGGTGCGTTCAGGCTCTCTTCGTCCGAGTCGAGTTCCAGATCCTCCTCATCCTCGTATCGGCTCTGCATCCTCAGCGGCGTGAAGAATTCTGCGCATGTAGTACCGAGGCTCCAAAGGTCTGTGGTGTAGGGATCGTATGACGAAGCCCCGAACAAGAGTTCGGGAGCACGATACGGCCTAGAACCAATAAAGGTCAGTTGGTCGTAGGTTATATACATGTTCACTCAGCCGTACCCTGTCGCGACGTCGAAGCACATGTTATTGGCCTGCTCTGGCCACAGATCGTTCACGCGGTTATGGACCTCAGGATCTGCCCATGCGATCCCGAAATCAATGAGCTTGACGATCCCTTGTTCGTCAACCAGGACATTCCCCGGTTTGATGTCACGGTGAGCGATGCGTTGCTCGTGCAGGTATGTCACTGCGCGTATGATCTGATATATGAGCGACTTCGCAAGGATGGGGAATGATATTGCATCATGCTCTTGGGTTGGATTGCCGGGCGAAGGATACGAGCTGAATGAAGGCGAGTCCAGTAAGTCTCTGAGCTTGTACGGTATAAACGGCATCCAAAAATGGAGCGAGCTTGTGGCTTGCTCAAAGCCATGTCCGAGCACATGGATGACCTCACATTGTGCATGAGGGCACCTCCCGTAATTTCAAGCGACACATACATACATTGGCGTGAGACAGTTTCCGCAAAAGTCTGAGCTCCTTTGCGATATCATGGGGTTTCTTCGAGAAGTGTGGTTGTATTGACGCGCTTTTGATAGCGATGGGCCTGTGAGACTCGTCTTGACGGTAGAAGGCTTGCGTCACATAGGCAACGGGGCTCTCTTCGATCGTCTCGAGAGTATCCTGCGATAGAATCAAATGAGCTTTGGGTGCACGTAGAACACACCAAAGGGGGCGACGTACTGGGTCAAAGACAAGGTCAAGACTGAAAGGCTCTTCCATGATTGACGTCGCTGCCAACGACAGCTCAGTTGGTACCGAGATATACAGCGTAGTACAGGCGTATACGTACTATGGCTACGACGACCAGGGGCTCACTACGATAGCTGTCAGATATGATATAGGTAGTGGTCCGAACGCTGATGATGTCAATATTGATATTGAATACTTATGGATCGACGAACCACGGTACTTATAGACAACCAAACAATGCCAAAGCAACACCGCGGCTGGCGTTGATTGCCTTTCTGGGCTG
This sequence comes from Fomitopsis serialis, assembly GCF_022376445.1. Lineage (NCBI taxonomy): Eukaryota > Fungi > Basidiomycota > Agaricomycetes > Polyporales > Fomitopsidaceae > Fomitopsis > Fomitopsis serialis. The sequence goes on from NW_025954979.1 coordinate 348,373, forward strand.
TGCGTTCGACCACAACGCTCACCTCGGGTCTTCAAAGTTTCAAGCTTCATGCACATGGACGACAGCCATCATGCGAAAACCTAACTCTGCCACGACACGTAGATTATTGAACTACCTGCTGCACCCCCGCCCTGTGAGTTCTTCTTAGACGACAATCTCAACTTCAGAGACTCACGATAGATCGACGCAAGACACCAGTCTATCCCCGATTGAGGACAACCTGTCGCTACAGGCAAAGTGAGGCCATCTTCACCCTGTACTCCGTCATCATGAAGCTCACGCTCAGGAAGTATATCGGAGGTCGTTAGCAGAGAGTTACGACCGCCTACCGGACCCAAGTTCAAGAATAGCCGATCCCAACCTCGCACTTGCTACGCATTCATTCGCTCCTCAGTTGGATGCACAGACCGGCTGCGTGGAGGATCCCAAAGTACATCGCGAACGAGGGTTTACGGAACATGAGCATCCATCTAGCGGTTTTGAGCAGGTCGTTCGTCTCAGTCAGCTACATCATCGCCTGCTCACATCGCATGAAGCAGCTACGAACCTTTCCCGGAAGACGTTTGCGGTCTTACAGGACAATGAAGGTCGGTTTCGTTTGTGAAATCAGTGTCGAGACCTTGCTCAATGTTCGGCTCAGCACCGGTCCATCCGGGATTCCACAATAGCTCTGGAGACGGTAACATTCCAATGAGTACTCTTGCGTGCTGATATCCGTTGACACATACCTTTAGTGTCGGCGGGTTTATGTCGGTTCCTTCAGCAATGCTCCATTCGGTAGAAACTTGCGAAGGATGCCTCGAATTACTCCGAGTCAAGTTCGTGTTCTAGAGGACTTCCATCCATATACGGAGGTCTATATTCATAGCGAGTTCTCGCCACCCGACCAAGTAAGTCTGATCAAGCACGTACACCCATGGTATTATCTTATCTTACATGATAAGGCCTCGACAGATTCAAGTTTTGAGAGCAGTGGTTCCGCCTTTTACTTCACAGCTAGATCTGCCTTCAGCGAACCCACCGAAGAGTACCAACAGACCATCTTGCAAGTTCTGGACACGGAGTCCGGCGTGCTGTTCGACAAGGTCTATCAGGTAAGATTCGACGATACATGCATTGTACGATGAGATCGAGTCCGACGTGTCGACAGGGGTCCAAAGGGACGTTGAAGGGGGAACAACTCGAGGCTGACATTCTTGACGAACAACATGCTGTCACTGTGAAACTCGAATCACCGGGTCGCCTTCGTAGGAACCTCGCTACGGACAACCTCGTTGGAATGGTCACTCCACCGATTCCGTCTCTCGTACTCACGCTCCCGACTCCGCAGCTCCCTGCTTCGCCCATCTTCATTCCTCAATCCCCGATCACGGTCTCCAAGTTCATAACTGCGGCAGCGGATCCTCCGAGCTCGGCGCATCCACCTCGCCAACCTTCGTGTCCGGTGCCCGCTATGCAGTTCTGTTCTGACTGTGCCTTAGTCCCACCTGACAGCGGCTTACTGTGCTACTCTTGCGATCAACAATGGCTGGCGTGCAAAGTATGGTACCAGGCAAACGACGGCGGGCGAAGACAGCGTCTTACGGAGCCCCACATCAGACCCGCAGAAAGCAACGCGGCGAACCGGGCACTCATGGACTTCTTGCGCGCTCCCACTGGGTCTGGCAACTCCTACGGACTGGGCATTCGAGCTACGCCGGAGGGCATCAGTCGGAGCAGGTTCAGAAAGCTGGCGCCGTTGCTTGCTAAGTTTACTGCGGAGTCCTCCCTGAGCGTCATCTATCGTGAAGAGGTGCTTCCTCTGGCTCGGCGGTTGCGTTTTGTTGTCGACTTGCGCACGCTGGCCGCGATACCGCGGAAGCTCTGGGCGGCTATCACCGATATCTTGTCCTACAACCTTCAGCTCCTCCGCCATATCTTGGACACACTTGCCGAGCTCAACCTTCGCGTGGAATGCGACGTCCCAAGTGTCTCGGAGTACCTATGGATGGTGACTGAAGACTCGGTGGACGACACAAGACTCTTGGAGAGGGCAGCGCAAAGCGCGTCTCGATTCCCACTGCGGACAAACCGCGTTGTGCGAAGCGCTCACATGGTACTTACATTGTAAGGGCGTGTATATTTTACGGCTCTAAGTCGGAGCTCCTAACATAGAGAATGGATCCTTGTTCGGCCTAACATTTGAATGTCCTAGAATCGGGAATGTAAGTGTTATGTTCTTCCTATGTTCCGAAATCGTGCCATGTTCTAGGAATGTACTTCCCATGTTAGGGAAGTTCACTTGATGGCTTACTAATATACACGCCCTTGCAATGTTAGGCCTATGTAAGCGCCTCGCACAATCCGGGTTGTCCGCAGTGTCCTGGAGCATCTGTCGGACTGATGACTAGAAGAAACGCGTCACGGGAAGACGGTTTGGCCCATAGATACGATCGGCACTGCCCACTGGCAAGCGTACCCGGCGTATAGTATATCAACGCACACTCTAGCCTACTCAAGCACGACATCATTCCTCAGTGTACAGTTTGTGATGGTATTTGTAAGCATACGCGGAATCGATTTGATGAGACTCAGCACGCAACCGGCACGGAGCTGAGACAGTGAGGAAGGTGCAGGAGCTAACTACGGCAGGCGCAGGGCATGGGCAGGTGAGTTTTCTGTCGGGCCTTCGATGCATCGTGCCGCCGCTGGCCGCCTTCGCTGTTGATGGGCATCGCGCTTCTTTCTTCGGCAAACGTCCATACAAGGGTTTGTCGTCAAGACGGCGGGGCGTACCGAGTCGGTTTGACGAGAGCCAAGTCTTCGATCGCCGCTGCGAAGGCCCCGAAGCGATCGCGTATGCGCAGGCGTGGAGCGAGAAGTTGCCCCGTTTGCGGCGTGGCCCCGGTCGTCCTCCTAGGCCCCGTCGCGGCGCCGCGGGTTGTCAAACGCAAGCTTCCGCACTGCGATAAAAGCACAGTGCGCGGTTCGAAGGAAGGTAAGCTTGCCGGGCAGCCCTTTCCCCCATTCTTTCCTTTTTTGTTCGTTCCCTTTTCTGCCAGAACCCGCTCTAGACGATGGCCGGGTCTTCCATCACAGCGAGCTCTGGCAGCTCCCCCGCTGCCGCGCAGTCTTCCAGCACTAGTTTCAGCAGCCGCGTGGGCTCTACCGCGGCTAAGGTGGGGAAACATATCGTTAAGCACACCGGGACTGGGATTGTTTGCGCTGTGGCGTATTTTGACCCGTGAGTGTGGTTAGGGTTCTCGTGCTATACGACGTGCTTAACGATGGCGTGAATGCACAGGGGAAACTGGGGTGTTGATTTGCAGGCGGGCTCACAGTTCGGTTACAAGTTGTTGTTCATTGTCCTACTCGCGGGCTTGATCGCCGTTTTCATGCAGGTTTGTCGTCTTGCATCCGTTTCCGTACGTGTAACTGTCTCACAGTTGAACAGTGCTTGGCCTCGCGCCTGGGCGTCGTCACCGGACTCGACCTCGCATCCCACTGCCGCCTCCTCCTGCACGATCGACCAAAACACACTCGTTTCTGGCGGTGGGCCGTCCTCTACCCGCTCTATGTTTTGTCGGAAACCGCCATTGTCGCGACCGATCTCGCGGAGCTTCTGGGTTCCGCCATCGCGCTCACTCTTATGTTCCCCAGCCTGCCACTGTATGCAGGCGTTATTCTTACCGCGCTAGATGTGCTGTTGTTGCTTGGTATGAGGGACCCACTTGGGGGTGCCCCGGTGAAACCTTTTGAGTTTCTCATTGCTGGTTTGGTGCGTGCTGCCGTCTGCAATCGCGCTGTGGACTGTTCACTGACGATGCGTCGTAGGTCTTCACCGTGCTTATTTGCATGGGGGTTATTGTCTCAAAGGCCAGCGTACACTGGGGAGATGCATTCGACGGTTTCATCCCGTCGAGTGCCGTTGTCAGCCCTGGGGGTCTTTACACAGGTACGTCACGCCTTCCTCGTCTCTTGCTATGCTCACGTGCGTCCCGCAGCTATTGGCATTCTCGGCGCGACCGTGATGCCACACAGTCTCTTCCTCGGCTCCGCGCTTGCCACGCAGAGCGCGAGTCGGAGGAGGACGAATTCAGTGAGAAGGAGGAGGCTTGGGAGAGCACGCCGACGCTCGGTGAGAAGACGCGCTCGTTCATGACGAACGTCAAGGCCGGCTTCTCCAAGGACAGCCTTGTCGGCGGCGCGAAGCGCGTGTTCCAAATGGGCCGCGTGGCTGAGGAGGAACGCCCGCCGAAGAACCACGCCGAGCACGAGAACCATGACCTGGGCTTCGTGCGCAGGCATTTGACGCACGGTATCGTGGATATGGTCGTCAGTCTGCTCGGGCTGGCGCTCGTGGTCAATGCTTTGTGAGTCGTATGGGCTGTGGATGACGTTGCGGTGGGCTAACTGGATCTGGTGGTTTAGGATTGTCATCCTCGCCAGCGCGGTATTCTTCTTCGGTGCCAACGGAGGTCCCGGCAACGGTCCTGCTACGCTTTTCGACGCGTACGACCTGTTGGTCGGTAAGCTCGGCAAAGGTGTGTGATGAGGTCTCTAGATCGTCGATGAGTTTCTGAATGACATCGCGAACAGCTGCTGCGACTTTGTTTGCGCTCGCACTGTTGGCTGCGGGCCAGAGTTCGTCCATCGTCGCTACGCTCGCCGGACAAGTCATTTCTGAGGGCTTCATCCGGTGGAAAGTTTCTGTACGTCTGCGTTCTTTGCCTCTCTACCTGCTACTGTATTCTGACGCGCCCCATTTCCGCTCAGCCCGTACTCCGTCGCCTGCTCACTCGTTCCCTCGGTCTGATCCCCTCCGTGATCATCGCCGCGGCGCTCGGGAAGGCCGGCGTCAGCGCCCTGCTCGTCATTTCGCAGGTCGTGCTCTCCATCGTCCTGCCCTTCATCGTCTTCCCCCTGCTCTATCTCTGCTCCTCCAAGGAGATCATGAGCGTCAAGACCGCGATCAGCGGCCACGGCACAGCGCACAAGAAGAACGCTGCGTCGCAGTCGAGCAGCTCGTTCTCGACCAGCAGCGGCGAGGGCCCGCCCGAGTCGTGGTCGGAGCTCGACGTGAGCGACCCACAGCGGTGGCAGTCGCAGACGACGTTGGCGGGGCTGGCCACCGGGCGCGCGCTCCGGACGGTGGACGTGGAGGCGGCGGAGGAGATCGTCGACTACTCGATGGGGAAGATCTCGATGGTGTTTGGGTGGTCGATGTGGCTGCTCATCGTGCTCGCGAACGGGTACGCGATCGTCACGCTCGCTTTGGGCGAGGACGCGTAGGTCGTTTCGCAAAAGATATCTCATGCATATGCCGTGTTCGCTCTCGATACACACGGACGTTTGTTTCGGCGGACATTTTACAATCATCATCTGCGCGCCCTAGAGGCCTGTGTAGGTACTATCTTCAGATATGTTCGCGAGCTCATGTTGTACTATTCACCATCCTTCGCTATCGACGTTCTCTCCTGCTCTGCCTCCGTAGTGGACTGTTTCATGGTGCCGTCACAGGTCCGAGGTGACCTGCCGTTGTGATTGGTGGGTAAGTTTTCGGACATCGTTCGTGTCACGTGAGTGAGAATTAATACCGTGCTTGTGTTCAGAGATGAGTTAAGATCTCGAATAGCAGATATATTTCGGTCGATCAAGGTAGGTCGGAGGTTGGAGGTATGAGGTAGTCGAAGGTCAGGCGTCCGGGACGTCTGACGTTGGTTTCGGGTTTCTTCAGGTACACGACTGGGCCACAATATGGATCTGTACGTCGAGGGACATTTCGGGCGACCATATCTGGCTTGTACTCGCGAGTAGCTAGTACACCCATTATTCTACACAGAACATCGTATCTAAGTATTATCATTCGGGAGCACTACGTGAGAGCATCTAACTACAATAGTCGATAACCATGAACTGCGCCATGACATGTATCTAGAAAGAACCTCGTGCCTGCAAGTAAATAGATCAACACCCTTCCGCGAAAGAAATCGGCCACGACGTACCATGGCGACGGTGATAATTATCGCCTAGGAGTCATGGATGAGCCCAATGAGACCTAGACCTGATGGAACTGGCGCGACAAGCCATTACAAGATGATCACGGAGCGCCGCCAGTCGTTGCAGCCAGTGACAGGAGGAGGGCGCGGTCTACATGGGAGGAGCTCGAGGGGAGAGGGTGGCAGACCGCAGATGAAGAAAGCATTAGCCATGGTCCATTGTTGTCGGAATCCTGCTCATCGCGATCAAGAGGCGCGGGGTTGTCTCTAACAGACCGATGCCTTCATCCACCAAGCGTGTCTGCGGGGTCGGTGAGCGGGGGATTGAGCACCACACTTGCCCGCTCTCCCGCTCGCTTCCAGCATAAGCATAAGCGCGCGACGGCGCTCTTTTGGACGTGACGTCCCGTGGAAGACCTCCTTCTTTCCTCCTCCTCTCCTCATATCTCCTCACTCGCATCACGCTTGCGGTTTCGGGCCACAAGACTGACGGAGACTCTCGTGACAATGGTCCGGTATGACTGCGCCCCAGGTGAATCGATATCTGGCTCATGTCCGGTGCGCGTTACTCCGCTTCATATTTGCCGGGCAGCAGGAGCTTTGCCCTCCAAAGCCGTGGACTTCGGGGACGAAGGCGGATAATTCCCATGGGCATGTGAGAAGGTGCGAGGTAGTCCGTGTCTGGGGCGGCCGGGGAGAGGCGTGACACCGATTTGCCTGCATTCCAACGCCCTTGGTCGTCGACGTACGGAGGGAGGTGTTTGACCATGTCTTCCGGTGCAAGGGTTCACGGGGAATACTACCGCTCCTTCGAACCCCCGATTGCAGTGCAGTGCGGCAAGCCCTTCCAGATAAGACGCCACATCTTGCAGGGCTGCCCTCACTACGAAATGTACCGACACTGAGCGGGGTGAGGACAAACTGAGGTGAGTGTTCGGTCTGGTGCCCATGCTACGTCGTGCCACTGTTGTCCGCCTTCGATGCTGCAGCCAAGTCCCCCAGTCCACCCCGCACGAAAAGTGCGTATAGGAGCGGAGATCATCAGACATCGGTATTCAGTGATCCGGAGATTGTACCGATCAACCTGGGCCACCGTAGCCAAGGTCGTGGCTGCTTGCTCAGCTTGGCCGTCGAATTCTGCTGCGCCGGGTGCGATCCCATTACAAACCCGCTGGACTCCGCTTATGTGCGTTTGAAAAGGCGCGGGGCCCGACGATAAGTATGGACTTAGCTGTGATGGGTTCGCGCTTCTTTGCTCGGCAAATGTCCATACAAGGCTTTTGTCGTCAAGACGGAGGGGCGTACGCAGTCCGTTTGACGAAGGCCAAGTCTTCGATCGTCGCTGCGAAGCCGACGCATGGAGCAAGAAGCTGCCCATCGCGGTCTCGCCGCCGGTCGTCGCCCTTCGCGGTGCTGCGGGTTGTCAGATACAAGCTGGCTAGTCTCATACCAAGATCCTCCACACGGCGGAGGCGAGGAGTTTGTGTCGAACCTACCGCACTGGCATAAAAGCAGAGTGCGCGGTTCTAGGGACGGCACGGCCGGGCAGCCCTTTCCCCCATTCTTTCCTTTTTTGTTCGTTCCCTTTTCTGCCAGAACCCGCTCTAGACGATGGCTGGGGCATCTTCCATCACAGCGAGCTCTGGCAGCTCCCCCGCTGCCGCGCAGCCTTCTGGCACTAGTTTCAGCCAGCGCTTGGGTTCCACAGCGGCCAAAGTGGGGAAAAATGTAGTGAGGCATTCCGGGGCGGGAATTGTGTGCGCTGTGGCGTACTTCGACCCGTGAGTGTGGTTAGGAGCTCTGCGTGTTCTTCGGCATGCTCATGGGGGTCTGTTGGTGTGAATGGACAGAGGGAACTGGAGTGTCGATCTGCACGCGGGCTCGCGGTTTGGTTTCGCGCTGTTATTCTCCGTCATGCAAGCGAGTTTTATCGCCATTCAAATGCAGGTTTGTCGTCTTGCATTTATTCGAGCACACGCAACGGTCTCACATAGATGGACAGGGCCTTGCCACACGCCTGGGCTGCGTGACCGGACTCGACTTGGCAAGCCACTGTCGTCTCCTCCTGCACGACGACCAAAGTACACTCTTTTCTGGCGATGGGGTGTCCTTTACCCGCTCTACGCCTTGTCCGAGATCGCCATCGTCGCGACCGACCTCGCGGACCTTCTCGGCTCCGCTATTGCGCTCACTCTTCTTTTCCCCGGCCTGCCAATGTATGCAGGCGTTGTTCTCACCGCGCTAGATGTGCTGTTGTTGCTTGGTGTGAAGAACCCGGTTTCGGGTGCGCCGGCGAAGTCCTTTGAGTTCTTCATCGTTGCTTTGGTATGTGCCGTCTGCAATTGTACGGTGGGGCGAATCGCTGAGGATCGTTCGTAGATCTTCGCCATGCTTCTTTTCATAGGGATTGCCGTCTCAAAGGCCAGCGTACAATGGGCAGCTGTACTCGGGAATTTGCTCCCGTCGGCTGCCGCCTTCAGCCTCCCTGGCAGTTTCTACCTTTGTACGTCGCGCCCCTTTCCGCTCTCTCGCTCAGCTCACGTGTTTCGCAGCCATTGGTATTATCGGCTCGACCGTGAAGCCGCACACTCTTTTCCTCGGCTCCGCGCTCGCCACGCAGGAGCGCGAGACGGAGGAGGAGGCACTCGGCGAGAAGGAGGAGGCTTGGGCGAGCACCCCGACGCTCGGGGAGAAGACGCGCTCGTTCATGACGAATGTCAAAGCGGGTTTCTCCAGGGACAGCTTCGTCGGTGGTGCGAAGCGGGCGTTTGAGGTGGGCCGCGTTGACGAGGAGGGGCGTCCGCCGATGAACCACGATGAGCAGAGAACCGCTCATTGGGATTCGTGCGCAGGCATTTGATGCCTGGCGCAATGGGACTGAACATTGGTCTGTTCGGGATGGCCCTCATCATCAACGCTCTGTGAGTCGTATGGGTTGCGCAGGACGATCCGGCGCGCTGACTAGACTTGGTGATCTAGGATCCTCATCCTCGCCAGCGCCGTCTTTTTCTACGGCCCTAATGGGGGTCCTGGCCATGGGGTTGCTACGTTCTTCGACGCGTACGACATGTTTGTCGGTAGGCTCGGCCAAGGTGTGTGTGCGGCCTCCAGGTCCTTGATGAGTTTCTGAATGACATTCTCAGCCGCCGCAACCGTGTTTGCGCTCGCGCTGTTGGCTGCGGGCCTGGGTTCGTCCATCGTCGCCACGCTCGCCGGACAAGTCGTTTGCGAGGGCTTCATCCGGTGGAAACTTTCTGTGCGTCTATGTCTTCTGTCTTTCCTGTTTATTGTAAATTTAAAGTTCCACGTCCCCATCTAGCCCGTGGTCCGCCGTCTGCTCACTCGTTCCCTCGGTCTGATCCCGGCCGTCATCATCACCGCGGCGCTCGGGCGCGCCGGAGTCAGCGCTCTGCTCGTCGTCTCGCAGGTCGTGCTCGCCATCGTCCTGCCCTTCATCATGGTGCCGCTGATCTTGCTCACCTCGTCCAAGAAGATCATGACCGCGAAGGCCGCGGTCGGTGGCGGTAACACGTTGCACCAGGATCTCGCGTCGCAGTCGACCAGCTCCTTAGCCACCGCGGGCATGATGGAGTCGAGGTCGGAGCTCAACTTGAGCAACCCGCAGCGGTGGCAATCACAGACGACGCTGCAGGGCGTGCCCGAGCGGGCGAGCGGGACGGGGGACGTGGAGAAGGCGGAGGAGACGGAGGACTTCTCGATGGCGAAGGGGTCGATTGTCTTTGCGTGGGTGACGTGGGCGATGATCACGGGTGCGAACTCGTACACGATCATCCTGCTCGCGATGGGCAAGATGAACGGGCCGTCTGTCGTGGCGGTTCCGCGATATCTCAGGTATTTGCTGTGTTCGCTCTCGATACACAGACATTGTTTTCAGCGGACATTCACAATCATCTGCAGGCCCTAGCGGCTTGTGTAGGTATCGAATTCGGATATGTTCGCGAGCCCATGTATTTTACTCATCCATCGTTATCGACATTATGTCCAGGCTCTTGCCTCTGGTGTGACTACCATTTCTGAGCGCATGTCCACAGGCCGCCATTACAATTGGTTGGCTTGTTCGGACACCCAACTCGTCGACGTGAGTGAGAATCAGATCCCCGTACGTGCGTGTTTGTATTCAGAGGTGTGTCTGCTGAGAATAGTGCAGATATATTTTGGTCGATTCTAGCGCTAGCCAGATATGACATGTATTACCCAGTGAGTAAGGTGAGTTTCCGAGTCCATGTCTGTTGTTTCCTCTCGCGACAATGGTCTGGTATGACTGCCCCAGGTGAATCTGAGTCGATACCTGACTGATGTCCGGTGCGGTACTCTGCGGCGGTACTGCGATTCGGGTTTGCCATATCGAGGATATGACGCCACGTACGAGCTAATCCTCGAGCGTCGGGAGGCAACAGGAGCTCTGCAAGACTGCAAAGCCGTGGACTTGGGAAATGAAAGGGGACGTTTCGCATGGGCGTGCGAGAAGGTGCGAGGGCAGTCTGTGTCTGGTGTCTGGGACGGCCGCAGTTGCGGAGAGTCGAGGGAGAGGCGTGACACCGATTTGCCCGCGCGCGTTCTCTCAACGCCCACCCATCTAAAGACGCGTCTCCTGCTTTCCGGCCTCCATGCCCTCCCGCTCTCCCAATCCCCTCACCTTCACGACTCTGACGACCCTTCTGCCCTTCCCCGCTTACCGACATGGTTGAGGAGACCGCCCGCGCGACGTCAACGGACAGCGTTCCGACGAAGAGGTCGTCAATCGAGGGACAGTCGGGCTGCTTGACTCGCGCAAACACCCACCTGCGGGACACCTTCTGGCTTGTGCTCAAGCATGCCACGAAACACACAGGCGTGGGCATGATCTGTGCCGTAGCATACTTTGACCCGTGCGTATCCCCCGACCCACTCCAGAGCTCTGCTGCTCACCATGTTCACTTTCTAGAGGCAACTGGGGAGTCGATCTACAATCAGGGTCCCAGTTTGGCTACAAGCTCCTGTTCGTCGTCCTCCTCGCCGGCCTGATCGCGGTGTACATGCAGGTCCTCTCATCAAAGTTAGGATGCGTAACAGGCCTCGGTGCGTCACGCAAATCTTCTTCACACCCCGCGCGCTCATCTGCCAATACACGTCCTTTTCAGATCTCGCATCGCACTGTCGCCTCCTCCTGCATTCGAGGCCGAAGCACACACTGCTATGGCGCTGGCTTGTCCTATACCCCCTGTATGCGCTCGCAGAGGTCGCCATCGTCGCGACCGACCTCGCCGAACTGCTAGGCTCCGCGATAGCGCTCTGTCTCCTCTTCCCCAGCCTCCCGCTCTATGCCGGCGTGCTCCTGACAGCGGCGGACGTGCTCGTCCTACTGACGTTCAGAAATCCGTTGGATGGCCAGCCCGTCAGACTGTTTGAGGTTCTAATCGCTGCCCTGGTACGTTGTTCTCATCCCACACGATCTTCGGCGCACATAAATCGCGCATACATAGGTGTTCATCGTTCTGGTGTGCATGGCGGTCATCATCTCGAAGGCAGACGTGAACTGGGGAGAGGCGTTCGACGGCTTCGTGCCCTCCAAAGCGCTCGTCTCCTCAGAGGGTCTATACAACTGTATGCCCCCAATCCTCTGCACCATCACGACCTGCTGACGCCTATAGCCCCCAGCGATCGGTATCCTGGGCGCGACCGTCATGCCCCACAGCCTCTTCCTCGGTTCCGCCTTCGCGACCCAAGAGCGCGAGAAGCCCGTCCCCTCCGCACCCGACGCCTCGCTCGCGCTCTCCAAGGTCGAGACCAAGGACTCCGTCGCGTCGTCCCTCCCCTATGCCGAGGCGCCGCGTCCGTGGTACCGCCGCTGCACCCTGCGCGGCGCCATGCGGTGCGTGAGACGGAGCGCGAGGGGCTGGTTCACGGTCGTGCGCGCGGAGCCGGAGGGGATGCGCGCGGCGAAGAGCCATGCGGAGTGGGAGAACAATACGCTGGCGTTCGTGAAGATGCATCTGAACCATGGAATCGTGGATATGGTCATCAGCTTGTTGGGTCTGGCGGTGGTCATCAACGCTCTGTACGTCCTCGCCGCTGCGGATGTCCGGAGCTGGTGGCAGGGCTGACTTTGCCTTTGCGCGAACTGTTAGGATATTGATGCTCGCGAGCGCGGTGTTCTACTATGGGTTCGGCCAGACGGGCCAGACGTCCCCCGCGACACTGTTTGACGCGTATGATCTGCTGCAGTCCACACTCGGGAAACGTGAGCGACCAATCTCATGCACGCGCGTAAGGGTCGTGTACTGACGGTCTTCTCTAGCTGCGGCGACGCTCTTCGCGCTCGCGCTCCTCGCCGCTGGACAATCCTCGTCTATCATCGCGACCCTCGCGGGGCAGACCGTCTCTGAGGGCTTCCTCCACTGGAAAGTCTCCGTACGTCCCCTCCCACTCCCTCTCACGCCCTCCGTCCCACCGCTGACCGCTCCCCACTTAGCCCGTCCTCCGCCGCCTCATCACGCGCTGCATCGGGCTCGTGCCCTCCGTCGCGGTCGCCGCGGCGCTCGGGCGGGGCGGCGTGAGCACGCTGCTCGTCGTGAGCCAGGTCGTGCTCTCGATCGTGCTCCCGTTCATCGTCTTCCCGCTCGTGTACCTCACGTCGAGCGCGCGGGTCATGAGCGTCAGGAAGCCCACTTCTGCACGCACGGCTGTGCGGAGTAGGGAGAGAGGAGGCGAGGTCGAGCCGGAGAGGGCGGAGGGGCGGTCCGTGGAGGAAATAGATACGGTAGCGGAGGCGGAGGGGAGGAGAGAGGGCGAGGTGGTGGACGCGGAGGCTGATGAGGAGGAGCTGGTGGACTTGTCGAATGGGCGGTTCATGACGTGCCTGGGTTGGGTCATTTGGGCGTTGGTCGTCCTTGCGAACGCGTACGCGATCGTCACGCTGGCTATGGGCGAGGATTAGCGTCAGGTTGATGTCCACGGTCCGTCGATTGCTGTGTTCTCAGCAGAAGATCGGTGTCGTTGTAGAGTATGGAACGCACACATCACTGGGTTTTGCGGTGTAGAGTAGTTGCATGTTTTGTATCATGATATTGTCACGGACGCCCCTGCATGTATGTATACTAGTAGGAAATACAGATGCCTTTAGTATGATGACGATGCTCCCTTGCAAATGCTACGGACAAATGCGCTGTAAGATTGCACTGCTATGTAAATGCGAAAGCCAGATCTCGAGACACAATCCACCACTCCAAACAACCCAATCACGCATGCTGCTTCTCCAGCGGCGCGATGATCTGGCCCGGCTTCGTGACCACCCTCGGCAACGTCGCCCGCTGGAACCCCATCCTCGTATTCCACTCCACGCCCAGCGGGGTCTCGAGACTGCGCTCGAACTGCGCCTTGCTCGTGTACGGGAACGGCAGGTCCTTGACCGTGTACTTCGCCGCCTTCTTGTCGCGCTTCTCCGAGATGATGACGTGCGCCTTGCCGTAGTCCGCGCGCGTCGTCGGGTCGATCCCCGCGACCTTCTTGATGAGGTGCGGTTTCGGCGGCGCCCTCCTCGCGCCCTTGCCGCCCCAGGCGCCCCACCCGGGCAGGGTCGTGTTGACCTCTTTGGGCGCGTCTTCTTGCTGTTCACGGCGCTTTGCCTCGGCGAAGTCCTGGATAGCAGGTATGTATGAGATGAATATACACAGGAGCGTAGAGGTAAGGACTCACCTGGACAACGTTGTCGCCTGCGAAGGCGAGTGCGACAAGGTCTCGTTGCTGGAAGGCTTTCACACCGTTCGCCTTGCCTTTGCCTTTGCCCTTGGGGTCTGCAAGCAGCTTTTCTTGGTCTTCTACCTCGCTGTTGGCGTCGGATTCATCGTCGGATTCAGTCGGCTGCGCCTTGGACGACTGTGCCGACTTCGAACCCTTGGCTTTGCTCGCCGCCGCAGACTTCTGTTGTTTTGACGGACCAACAGTTGGCGTGCTGTCGCCCAAGGTCATCACGTTCGACATCGAGATGTCGACCGCCGCGTCCTGCTTCGCTTTCTCCTTCGCCTCCTCGCGCTTCTCTTTCCGCTTGCGCAGCTTGTTTTTTGACTTGTCCGCTGATGCGCTGTTTTTGTTGACAGTGACCTCGTGCCGCTTCTGCATAGGACGATCGACATCTTCTACTCGAGCTAGCCAGGGGTTGACTTCCTCGGCAGTAGGTAAGGGGACGGGTCGTAGTGTTGTCGGAGATGTGGCGACGGGTGAGGTCGGTTGTGAAGGCCCCGGGAGGTCGGTGGACTTGAGAGTGACGCTCGAAGTATCGGAGGCGAGCGAGCCGGTAGGGCGGAGTGAGTCGACCTACAAGCACCTATGTCAGACACACTTGGTGCAGTCAAAGAACAAGGCACTTACACCAGGCGGACCAGGTCGATAAATCACACGACCACCGACACGCTGGACAGACGCACCATACGTCGGATCTCCTTCCTCCTCCGCGGCACCCTCACCATCTGCGTCGGCGTCACGTATCTGCCCGCCCATCTCCTTCACGAAGTCATCGACCTCCTCGTTCACCTTACGTTGTTCCCTTGTCATAGCGTCCTTCATGAATTTCATCTCAAAGATGCTCTTCCCCTTCTTTCCTTCCTCAACCGGCGCGTCCCCACCAGCGTCCTCCAAGCCAGCAAGTTCCTCGAACGCACTGGCCTTGATCCGCTGGGCTGAATATTCCGCGTCCTCGTCATCCCCGCTGTCGTCGTCACTCTCCTCGTCACTGTCCCCGCCTTGGATTTTCCTCCGCAGCCTCTCTCCTCGGTCGAGCATTTCCGCGATCTCCTTCCGCTGATCCACGTCCAGCTCACCCCGCCCCTTCATCGCCTTCGCCCACTTGCCCGTGTTCTTATGCCTGAGCGTCGCCCGTTCCCGTGCACGCTCGATCTCCCGCTTCAACCGCGCCACCTCGTCATCCTCGTCCACATCCGACTCGCCCTCGCCAAGCTTGGCAGCGAGCTTCGCCTTCTCTTTCTTCTTGAGCCGGCGGTACGTCTTGCTCTTGATCTTCGCGACGCGTTTCGCCTTCGCCTCCGCGCGGAACATCAGCTCGCGCATCTTGGCGAGTTCTGCTCGACGGGCTTTGACTTCCTCGACGGAGAGGTGGTTCATCTTCAAGGACTCAGTTTGGGCGATGTCTTCGTCCCGCATCTTGGCCGACTTGAGTAGCTTGTCGACAGCACTCTCCAGCTCTGTTGTTGGCTAATAGATTATGAATATGAGGGACTGCAATCTATATGGGGGATGCTAAATACCTTGAACTTTGCTGCAAGCTCAAGATTGGAAGTCTTGCCCGCTGGCTGGGCTTGAAGCGGGAAGCTGAGGTGTTCAGCCTGTAGGTACGAATACCGTTAGCTTGAGCTCTGGTATACGACGCCCACACTCACCTCCTTGATCCGCTGCATGGTCGCCTTCCACTTATCCACTTCCTCTTTCGTTTGCTCGTATGCCGCCTCACGGTCTAGTCGTTCTGCGGTTCTCTGCGGCAGAGGGGCAGCCAAAGTCTTTCCCGGACCCGATTGCGAAGTAAGGATCTTAGCCGACTTCTTGAGAGACTGCAAGTTCGAAGACTGTCCAGCAAGCGGCGCAAGCAAGTCATCAAGTTGTAGCTTCCCTGAGGCTGTGTGTTTGCTCAGCAAGAGTGAGACAGTGTAAAACATTCGCAGACGTACCGAGATGCGCCGCGAACTCGTTCTCCTCCCCTGCTTCAGTCCGTTCCGGTAGCAGTCGCCTCTTCTTCGCTCTTTGCCTAGGTTCTCCATCCTCAGCCTCGGGTGACTTCCGCTTCTGACCGGCATCGAGACTTGTGACAAATCTCTGCAAGTCGTCCAGCGCAGAGGCATCCCCGCCTTCATCTTCCCCTTCAGAAGCGGAGATCTCTTGGTCAAGCTCCTCTTCGTCGTCGTCGTCTTCGTCAGACTCCTCCTCGTCTTCCTCTACATCCCGCATCTCTTCGTCCTCTGCAGACTCAGCGGGACCGTCGTCGGACTTCGTAGATGCATGCTTCGTTCGCCTTACCTCAGTCCTGTCCTGCTGAGCATTGCCCTTCTCGTCTCCGCTCTCCGGTTCGCCTCTGCCGTCAAGGACATCCAGGACGTCAATGAACTCGTCAGGATCGCCTTCCTCCTCTTCCTCCTCGCTTTCTCCCTCATCGTCTCCGCCATTGTCAGAGGCCTCACTTCCCTCGTCCTCCGACTGCGAGCCGCTTGCTTCATCTTCGTTTAGGTCTACTTCTGCGAGACGGACAGCGCGAGAGGGTCTAGGGGCATTGCGCTTCTTCTTGGGTTGTGTCTTAGACCCTTTCTACAATCTTGTATCAGTACATCGTTGTGAAGTTAGCAGAATGTAGGAGCGCACCTTCTGTGAGAAGCCAAACCCGGCAAATCTCTCTTCATCGCTCTCATCAAAGGCCGCATCACTATCAATGTCCTCGTCCTCATCCTCAGCAATCCGCTCATCCTCATCCCCCTCCCCAATAAGTCTGGGCTGCGTCCCCTTCCGCCTATGACCCGCAGCACCATCCTCATCCTCCTCATCGCTACCATCTCCGTGCGCACCTATCAGCTCCTCGCGCTCGTACTGGAGCTTGACCTTCGACCTCCGGACCTTCTCCTGTTGGTACTCGTACACGTCCTCGACGTCCCCTCTGGATGGCCTCTTGTCCTTCTGCGCCTGGCGTTTCGCGTACCCGAGTGCGTTCGAGGTCTTCCGCGACGGCGCGCGGGTCTTCTTCGTGAAGTTTTGTGCCTTTGGTGTTCGGGCCATCGTGCGCAGAGTGCCCGGGAAGGTGAAAGCAGTGTACAGCGTAGGGCCAGATGCGGCCGCGGAAAGTGGAATGCTGGGTGCTCGTGTATCATTTTCGGTACTCGAGAGCGATTTAATCACGTGATCGAATCGGACGGGTCCTCATCAGACTCATTCCAAGCAGTTTAATGAGGCACTTCAAGCCTGGCCGACGTTCTCAAGGCTGTACGCCATGCAACTGGGTACCGGGAAACCTCCTGACAGCCAAACGAACCCATTCTTGTGTGTACAGAACTTGAAGCCCGATGATCTGCGTGCAAGCACTGACCTGACGTTCCAATGTATGTAAGCTGCGACCAACTTTACGACGCGACACTTGAGGGAAAAGCTCATGTCATGGATGGTGGGTCATATGGGATACATGAGTGAGGGATGTCCCTCAGGATGCGAGTAGTAGTGCAGACCATCGACACAGCAAAAAACCAGCGCCAGAGGCGAAACCCACTACTTCAGTTTCTTCTTACTAGAGGACGCGTCGGTAAAGTCAATAAAACTAGCCGGTGAAAGGCAGCTTGAGTGGTACTTACGGGCGAAGCTGCGAAGAGTGGCCGCATCCCCGCTTGCGGCAGTTGGTCGCACGGGGAGGGAGACGTGCGTAGCACTTGCGGCAGATTTGCTTGTCGCAGTTGTACTTGGAGGCGAGCACCTTCAGCGAGGGCTCAATGATACCGCCACGGAGACTACAGGGGCATCGCGTGAGCAAACGAAGCGGTTTCAGTATGTAAGGCAGACGTACCGGAGGACCAAGTGCAGGGTCGACTCCTTCTGGATGTTGTAGTCGCTGAGGGTGCGGCCATCCTCGAGCTGCTTGCCAGCGAAGATGAGGCGCTGCTGGTCGGGCGGGATGCTGCGAATGCGCCGTCAGCCCTGCCACACTTCGCACACCAGAGTTCCGCGCATAACTCACCCCTCCTTGTCCTGAATTTTTGCCTTCACATTGTCGATGGTGTCGGAAGACTCCACTTCGAGGGTGATCGTCTTCCCCGTGAGGGTCTTGACGAAGATCTGCATCGTAGCTAGCCTGAGCCTGTTCGATACTGTGCTGGAGAGGATGTTCACTGACGACCTGGGCGAGCCTGGGAACCAACTGTATAGTCTCGCATGCGGTGGCTGAGTTTAAGCGCCGTTTGCATCACGTGCAGCGTGGTCCTGCATCTATCGAAGCGCCGGCTTTCTGCTTCGTTCGCTCCAAGCCGTTCTGCTGGCAAGCCATGATGCGACTCCCATGGTCTGCACGTCGTTCGCTCCTCTCCAGCCTGTCTAGCTATATTCATTGCAACACCTCTGGACCCGGTAACTTGCTGCTCGCAATCTCACGGTGACACCTTAGGCGACATTGCTCTCTGCCAGGACGCGACTGCGTGGATGTATTCACATTGGCCAACTACTTGTTGCTCCGTTACTCATGGCGCTTTCCTCCTTCAAGATATTGTACAGCTACCTCAGTATCTCGCTTTGTGGTGCTGCCTTGGTCTACATCCGAAGCATTTTGGTCATGATGCAGGGCTGTCGAGATGTCGCCAGGTTAGGACACTTGGAGGATCATGTACCCAGCCATATGCCTTCACTCGCTTCACGCCTTGGTGAGTTTGAGGGCCGTTTAAGTCCAGTCTGTTTCAAATGCGACAAATTGGTTTGTGATGATAATTATTCGTATAACTCAGCTCACTTCGATGCCTATGGGCCATGAGAAGAATGCGATCTCTTTGCTGATTACTTTCACTCACTTTACATAGTCAAGCGTACTCATGATCTTCTCGTATAGATCGTCGAAGTGACATTCATGCCGCCGCCCTGCAACGGCACCGCGTTCATCGGTCTACAGTAAGGTGAGAGGCTTGATCTATCTCTTCGAATGATGACAACATTCTGCAAACTACTCGACGCGTTTCGGCGCGATGAGGGCGATTCCTTTGGAACCATTCAAGTCTCTGAATCTCAGTGTCACATATCCAGTGTCCAAGACTGACCATTATCCACAGGTACTCATTTGTAGATGATGTTCTAGCAGAAGTCCTACTTGTGCGTCGTGAGTCCGATGCTAGCCGCACGCTGCTCTTCGAAGATTCCTGTACTCAAATATACTGCCTGTATCTCCTATTGTTATCATTGATACCAATGTACTATCTTGCACAAATACAGTTCCGCGCGTTATCATGCGCCGAAGTCCTTCTGAGACGGAGGAAGACAGTCATCTGCGTTGCTGGTGAGAAGCCGCTGCATGAGGCACCGGTATCAAGGGCGTCTCCTCATTGTCATCCCTCATGTTTCGTCTCTTCTGCGGCCGGCGGGATGATACATCTTGGTTTCTGAGTGATCTGTCGCCAAGATCGTGCCGTTGCGCGCGACGGCTATCATGTCAGCCTCAGCCCCTGAATTCAAATGGCTGCCCTGCTTCACTGGCTTCGCCGGCTGTGTGCGGGACATCCTACTCGGATGCCCTGAGCGAACCCTTTGTCGACGGAAGCGAACGACATGTCTGACTTCCACCTCGTCGAGCCCAAGGGCTGGGATTGCGACCTTCACTCGGTGCGTGGCGGCGAGCATCGCAGGGATGTGGCGGCGAGATAGTAACGCACCGCGTACAGATCTACTGTGCCTATGTGGGCCACTTCCAGTTGCACAACATTCCATGGTACGTCCGTCGGTTCCCAAAATGTCGGGCGTATATGCTGACGTTGCACCAGGTTTGAACGGTCTTGGGGTGTATTCTTCGAGACGTTCGAGGATTTCCTCAACTTTGAGTGGCCCGTGATCACCGTGACCGACGTCAAGACGGGTCGGCCGCACATAGTGACGCGGATGTCGTCGGTAGATGCATTCAACAAGATGATCAAGACGAGGTAGTCATCTTGCCTACGAATACCGCTCCTCTATACCTGATAGTTTTGCAGATATGGCGAGACTCTCCCCAAGGTCAACAACATACACTTCGTGACGCCGTTCGAAACAAACCAGCGGCATCTCCGCAAGATCTCCGACGCAGCCACTTACAAGAAGGTGCATGCTACGTTGCCTGCTGCCCTGCTTGCGGCGCAAAAGGCACGCGTGAAGAGCGGTGAACCCAAGACAGTCCGAGAGCTCTGGGACGCTAAGGACAAGACCTTCCTTTCCATCGATTTCGAATGGTCGGAGCGCAACTCATCGACTATATTAGAGTGGGGTTACGCGGCAATGCGTTGCGGCGCACTTCACGAGTGAGTTGACCCTTTGACAGACCATGTCTTTTGGCTAAACGGAATGCTCTTTATCACAAGTGCTGAGGTATGGCCGCCTATTCCAGAACACAATTATAGGTGAGCTACCCTTGAGCTCTCTACGGACGAAAATTTGAACTTGGGGTATCTCAGACGGGGCCATTACATCGTCGGAGACCATGTAGACCGGATCGTGAACAAACACCAACCTACGTTTCCTTGGGCCGTAGGTTTCTCTACTTCTCGGTATAACCATCTGTTGACGACACTTGGATAGTATGCGGTACGGGCGATACCCACTCGTGAAGTTACTCGACCACTGAACGAACATCTGATATTGTCAGTTCGCTGACAGCCAGGTCATCCCTAAGGCCCAACTGTCTCGAGTCATGCAAGCTATCATCAGTAGCCTTGCCAGCCCGGACTCAGAGACAACCCCAAACAATCTCGTCCTTGTCGGGCACGGCCTGCACGAAGACCTACGCCGGCTGCAAGAGATGGACATCAGTAATCCTTTCCACTTTGTGTTCCGCATACCATCAGCATGACTGACTGTGCTCACAGAGATCCCGAACAACGTCCTTACACTCGACACGGCAGCCTACGACGACAGCTCTTCGCATCGGCCAGCGAACGCCATGACAGACCCTTCCGGCAAGCCGCGCGCGCAGCATACCACACTCTCCCTCACGAACCTGATCAGGTCTCTCGGCGTCGATCTCCGGTGCACCATGCACAACGCCGGGAACGATGCCATGATGTGTCTGCTCGCCCTTCAGCTCCTGCTCGAGCCCAGAGGTACAGAGATGCCCAAGTGCCGCCCAATAAAGGGTAGACTGGGCGTGCAAGCGGCAATGGCCCTCCCCGTGCTGGAGCAGGAGTCCAGGACTACCGTCGATGTCGCTCACGCCTTCGCCAGGAGGGTCGGCAATGAATACGACAAGGAGCGTGAGCGGGTCGGGGAGCTTGTCGGCGAGGCCGCGGGCGAGCGGGTACTTCGACAGAGCGCCATCTCCGGCTCGTCAGCCTCCCCGGCACGCGTCGAATGCGGGGCGGAGGAGCACCGTACCGAACCCGGAGCCGCTCACGGAGCTGCGGGTGGGAATAGCTAGGATTATCCCTTGACCAGTTTACAGCACTTCGTTACATACGCTTGCTAGATTTGCACCAGACTTTTGCTTGGACGTTCTCTGATGACTTCGCCGCCTACCCTCTTAGACACATTGCATCTACATCGTTGTTATCCATGTCTGGCATCAGACTGTTTCATAAATAATTGTCCAAGTAAACCCTAAACAACAGTGTAGTTCTCGATCTGGAGAGTCGCATCTTCCGAGTAAACGACGTCCTCCTCAGACCCCACCTTCGTGACGGACGCGAGGTGCACGCCCGCGATGCTGCCCTCGCCAATGAACGCCACTTTCACAGGGAAGAACGCACCCGGGTCGTCGCCGCCGACGGAGAACTCCATGGAGCCGGAACGGTCGTCAGCGTTGATGACCGGGATGTTCCAGTCGAGTGCGTGCACGGAAGGGTTGAGAGCCCACTCTCCAGTATGTGAAGACACAGTCGGGTAAGAACCGTCACTGCGACGCAGAACATGTCAACAACGCGAAAGCAACGAGGCGAGATGGACATACGGCAGGGGAATAGAGATCACGACATCGTGCAGCGTAACACCCTCATTCTCCAGTTCGTATTCGATGTTCACCTCACATGTACCATCATTTGACGGCGTTGGCCAGCAGTTAACTGTTCAGAGGTGCGAGTAAGCCACCGAACAACCAAATTCTCGAATGGGCAGACATACTGGACAGCGGGACGTAAGTCTCATCCTTCCCAGCATATCTCCACTTCAGCACCGCAAGCGGCTGGCCGACAGGGAAACCCTTCGTCGGGTCCTTCAACGCAACGACGCGGTCCCTGTTCGCCGCGAACTTGTCCACCTTCGGGTGCTGCTTGAATTGCAGTTCGGGGCCGAAGTTCACTGCAGCGGGTGCGAGCGCGATCCGGAGCTTCGAGAGGTCGGGGTCGGAGATTTGCAGGTTCATGTCGCCCTTGAGCTCGAGGTTGTTGAGACCGCCGTCACGGACCATTTCCGCGGTGATCGTCTCTCGAATGACGACGTGCACACTGTAGCTCATTAGTATAATCGCTAGTTTCGGAGAATCAGACCGTACCTCTCAGCATGACAGGGGGCAAGCTGCCGCGGTCGTTCTTGGTGCTGGTGGCGCGACAGGCTCAGGGGTGTTCGACACCGCAGGCGTACCAGGGGTGACATATCCTCGGAGAGCAACGCGTCCCCCCAGCGCGTCAGTAGCTCTGCCTGCCTTGACTTCTTGCCCCGAGCTTCATACCGCTGCCCTTGAAGGCGGGCGCGCGGACACTTGAAGCCGCAGGGACGCGTGCGGGCAATGGGGGCACCGGGGTATCGTACCGTTGGGGAACGGGGCGTAGCCTGACACACCGCCGCCAGGTAGCTGCCTCCGAAGGCCCACCAGCAGCCGTGCGCCGTTGTTGCTCGCGTCGCTGCATCTCGAGCTGCTTCGCCCGCCGCTTGAGCTCCTCCTTCGCCTCTGCTTCTTTGTTCTACAGATCTCCATGTCAGTCATAGAAAGCTGGACCAAACGGAACGCACCCTCGCAATGATCTCCTGGATCTTTTCCTCGTGACTCTCCATCTCCAGCACGTTCCTGATCTGCGCGAGGTTGACCTGCTCCCGATAGCCCAAGCTGACGATCTCGTCAAACGCCCCGAGCAGCTCGAATGCATGCTTCGAGATCTCGCGCTGCTCCGCGCTTCTGCAGAGGTCGGAGACGACGCGGGCGAAGAGGTGCAATGTTTCGATGTCCTGGAGGATGTTCGACGCTTTGTTGTAATGAGGAGGATTAGAGGTCCTCCAGAGGTTGGTAGACGTAGCGCACGTCGGTGGTTCGACGGACGTGTGTTGTGTCCCGGTAGGGATGAGCTTGGGGAAGGATGCGAGGAGAGACTCGATCCGGCCTTTTGTCATGTCACGGAACTGGCGGGAAACGACAGCTTATATGGGCTCCGTTGGTCACTCGTCAAATGGACGACTCGAGCAGTAACGTACCTTTCCCGCCCTTCGTGCATATTGATGCTGCGAGTACAACCTAGGTGGGGTGCTGTCCAGCGCGGTTGTATGGAAGTATTTCGGAGGTGTTACATACCATTGTGACAGTCAATTATTCTCCGCCCAGCCTCTGTATATGTACACCGTGTCAAAGCTGCCGCGACGATGTGCTAGGAGGATGAGACGAGAGCGTATACCACAGACGCGTTAAGGTCACGACGTGGAGGACTCAATTGGACGCCCAGATATTAAGCGCCCACGCCGAGGCTGAATTCGCTGCAGAACACAATCTTCGACTTCAGATTGAGTATATTGATACTTACGAATTATATGAACATTACATCTAGGGTATGTACTACGCCGGATATATAGCAATTCAGACATGCAACATAGTTGTAAGTCAAACCGATGTGCCGTATCCTCACGATGATCTCCAGAGGCGGAGTAACGACCGTACAGCGGGGAACAAGACGCGTCTCGTCACGCTGAGCGGTGGAGGTACGATGAATCCGCCAATGAGGCCTTGAGTTGCCCATGCGTCCGCTATACAGCAGATCGTCAGCAGCGGAGGATCCCGATAGAAGAGCGACGTACTGCTCATTTGACCAATAACCAAGACAAAGAACGCCGTCCAGAACCAGCCCGCGACGCCGCCTACAGGCTTCCCAGTCGCCTTCTTCCAGAGCCCTTCGAGTATGATGCCAACCCCTGGAGTAGGAAGAACAACGTTGTGCGATGATCGACAAGTGCATCCCGATTTGTGGTACATCCCCGAGCGAAGAACGAGCCAAGCACCATCCCATTGGCCCCGCAAGCAATCCACCGACGTACCCTCCATAGACATGGAACATCTGTCTCAGCGTTGGTGCCAACGTTGCCCCAGTACTCGTGCAGCGAGGTGGCTTTCCACGCCTGTCCTGCACGGGTGGCCACCGCTCAGGAGACTGGCCGAGGAGTCCTACAGCGAATAGGGTGCGATATCGTTGCAGACGTCCATGCCGTATTGGATGATGAATCCGCTCGCGAGGTGTATCGCGCTGGCCACGGTATCGAGGCACTGGGACAGTTCTGGAGGAATATCGATCCGCCGGTGTACGTCCGGCGCGAGGTATGAACTTGAACAGCGAGTCGAGAACATCAATGACGATGTAGTTCCACAGCAGCGAAAGCACGGTGGCTCGCAAGAACGGTCCACGCTCCAGCGAACGCGACTCTTTCGGGACGTAGACACCCTTGCCGAAGTCCCAGCCGATGCCCCTCATGGTGAAGATGATGTCTGAGGCATCTCTGAACCACTGCGGCAAGATGCGACCTGATTATTTGGCGGATGGGCGTGGCCGTTACCTTCCCTGCTTCCCGTCTGCGGCTTGACCGTGCCGCCTATCGGAGGCAACTCCTTCTCCCCGATCTTGAACCTCCCGTTCCTCGCGAACGCAAAGTCGATGTTCTTCGCCACGACTACGAGTGCCATGAAAGCTGGGTCATATAGTTAGTCAGATGGACCCACGAGCTCAACTCCAAGACTCACTCCTACCCCAGTCAATTGTGGAAAAGCGAGGATCCTCCACCTTGAACCAGTACGTACAATACGCTGCGGTCGAGACAGCGATGGGGAGTAGGAGAAGGCGCAGCAGGTGTGTGTCCGCTCTCCGCACCAGGAAAGCCATTAGATAGAAGGGTGCCCAGTACATGAGGACTTGCGGGATCGTCGTCCATGTTATGGGTGTCCGCTCTTCAGGCGGTGGTATGGCGTGGTAAGGATTCCACGATGAGCCATAGTGCAGAATGTCGCTACAGGGCTACATGAACGACACGCGCACACGACGAACAAGCAAGACCTACCTGTCGGACATGTAATAGAGCGCGGTGCAGTGCTGAGTGAGATCGATCTTGGTCGGAAGCTTCGAGGAACGTCAACCTTCGGGACGGTGTCTGACAAGGGTGACCCAAGGGTTGGCCTCAAGTTATATGAGCCGCACAGCCCGGGCCCGCAGCGCTAGAACGCGTTTAGAAGACCGACAAGCGTGCTGCGTCGAGACAAAGGTTGCGCCCCAGACACATGTACATGGCCGGTCCGATGCCGAGAGCGTCAGTCATGCATGTTCTGCGATGATATCATCCATGACTACTCGGGGGCAGTACTAGGTAGCTTGACTGTATGTAGCTGCAGGATTCCCATCACAAATGGCCACAATACGCTGCGAAACGTAGCGATACCTGTAGGTTGAGGCAACATCGCCCGTTTTCTGGCCCCGCTTACTTGGGCGCAACTTTGTCACCGAGAAACCATGCACTGTGCCAGGCGACGTATGCCAGGAAAGAGCAGGCTTCTGACGATGCTGAGCTTTCTCGGAACGAGGATAGCCCCAGGCAGACCACCTATAGCCCAAGCATCCGCTGCGAACGGGCCCTAGTCAACATCATGTTAGCACTCGCTGAAATGTGTTACATACTGCACATCTGGCCCAACACGACCACCCAGATCGCCGTCCAGCACCAACCCGCAATACCTCCAACTCTTCTCCCGGTGTAGCGTTTGTACGCGTTCTCCAGTAAGATGGCGACTCCTTGAAGCACGAAGAAGAGCACCACACGATGGTCCGACAGCTGAAACGCAAGTTCGTGGTAGAGCCCGGATGCGAGAAACGTTCCGAGAACCATCCCAGCCTGGCCAGCGAGCCAACCACCAGGATAGCCACCGAAGGAGAGGAACATGTGCCGAAGGAGTTGATGCCAGCCTTTGCCCCAGAACTGGTGCAGCGACGTGGACCTCCAAGGACTGTCGTAAAGTGGAAACCAAGATTCCGGAGAGGCGCGGAAGAGGCCAACGGCTAGCAGCGAGACGAAGTCGTTCCCTGCCTCGAGACCAAAGATAATCATCATGCCGCCCAGGACATGGACGGCCATCGAGAGGCAATAACGCAGATGCAGAGGCAGGTGTGGTAAGAACAGTGAACCGCCTTCCAGGGAGCCCACCCCAGGCACGAGTTTGATAAGGGACTCGCATAGATCCACGATTAGGAAGTTCTTGAGAATGGCGATAGTCGCGCCTGCGAGGAAACACCCGCGCTGTGTAGATCTTGTTCGTGGAGGTATGTAGACGTCACGACCGAAGTCCCAGCCGACGCCCCGTAGTGTGCATGCGAGCTCGAGTGCGTCCCTCAAGCACGACGGAAGGACACCAGGATTGGGTGAGCGTGTAGAATCCGCCTCATTGACATGTTTGAGCCTCTTCTCTCCCGCCTTGAACCTGCCATCTCGTACGAGTGCAAAGTTGAGGGACTTTCCTATGATATAGTAGCCAACCAAGACTGTGACCTTTCAGCACGTCCATTATTAAGAGAGAAAGTGCAGACCCACAACGTAGGAATTCGAAACTCCGGTAATGGGCATCTTCGAGCTTGTAATGAAAGGTAGAGTACAGCGCGCTCGCCACAGCGATTGGCAGCAGGAGTAATCGGAGAAGATGTGTGTCTTCCCTTCTGGCAAGGTATGCGAGGAGGAGGAAAGGTATTGCTGGACTGAGGATCGCGAGGGGCAATGATCTGGCAGAGAGAGGTTCAAGTTCACGACCCTCGGACGGAGGTAACAGCTTTTGAAACGCGCGAGAGGCACCGCTGCAGACACTATGAGCATAGGTAGTGGGTATGAGTGGTATATTTAGAAAATCAGCAGAGAGACTGACTCCTCTAAGAGCGAATGTTCTCTTCGCATATGCGTAGCCTGTAGGTGTCGTCGCGTACAAACTGCTTCCACTGTCTTCCGGGGAGCTCCTCGAGGCCTCTGTAGCCACTCAATGTTCTCTTTCAAGGCAACAGACAGACGAATGAAAATCTAGTAGGATGGCACGATGGTTGAGATGACTGCAAGAGAGACTAGAGGATGCACCCGTCCGAACTGACGTGACCGCGAGCAGCGGGCGCCTAATCGACCACACTGAGTCCGACACCTTTTCTGAATGCGCTGCGTGCTTATGAGCAGGTCTATACCGAGGGTGAACGGTGTGATGTGGAACCAGAAGGGAGGCAGGAGCCAGCTGTCATGCTCTCTGGGAAACATACGGAGATCGGTTTGTGGGTAAAATACAGTGAGTGACTCGTCCGTGATGCAGTAGTAGTACTAGAATGATCGGATAATATTTCGCTGCGAGAGCGTCCAGTGCTACGGCAAGGGGAGTCAGACCGCTGCCCGAACATGACATGGGCACTATGAGAAGGCATGACAGTAAAGCTAATCCACTCGTTCTCCGGCCTTCGGCCCTCGTCCTGAAACTTCACATCGTAGTTCAACACAATATTTGCCATCGTAATCTTCAGCTCGTTGGCGGCGAAGAACCGTCCAGGGCTGCAGCCGCACCTAAACTCAGCCACATTCAAACTAAGCCCGCGCACAAGGGCATACACACCACACGTGTTTACCGTGACCGAAGCCTATGTCCTTGGCGGAGGTCGTGACATAGTGATGCTTCGTTCTCTCGCTCTCTTCCTCCCGCAGCCTAGAGAAGCGGAATGGGTCGAATACGTTGGGGTTCTCGTAGTTCGCCTCATCGCGATGCGTGGCTGTCGCGACGGCAGCCAATATAGTGCCCTCCGGGACGTACGTGCCATCGGAAAGCGTGACGTCTTTCATCGCACGGCGGAATATGGTGACTCGTATGATGGCGCATCAGCGGAGGCTCCGTCACGAGCGAGTCCACTTACTCCCGCTGATACCGTTGAGCTGCTGCGATTCCTTGAGAAAGCTGCGAGCTTGATCATGTGTTCCAGCACGGCTTTCGACCAGCCGTCTTCCTTCAGAACACATCGGCCTCTTCACGGAGATGCTGGGCATGCTCAGGGCTTGCAGCCAAGTGAAACAGCGCATGAGGAGACCTGGCATATTACATGTCAGCAATATCCTGGAGGTAGATACCGTACATACGATGGTCGATGTATGGAGGGAAGCAAAATTGATGCCGAGAAGTGACTGCATCAGGATATCTTCTGCGTGGCCAGCCCTTGACGTCTCGCTCCTCCATGGTCACATCAGGAAGTCATCCTGTGGGATGTAGTCATTGCAGGTCGACATAACAGTCCGATATTGCCACTTACTGGCTTGTCGGCCCATTCCTACCGTATTGATCCAGCTGCTTCTGCCGCTCGTCCAGTATGGGCTTCACAATCGGCAATATGCGGCGCCTCACCCACCGCGGCCAGGAGAACGGTCCGACGAACCTGTTCGTCATTCAGATACGATAAGGCGGGGGTGAGTAGCCAGACTGACGGCTTCAATATTGCCGGAACGAAGGCGAGCACCGCGGCTCCTTTGTTGACGTCGTTGGCAAAATCACCACAGTCCAAGAAGTCTTTGTTACGACCTCCATACATAGCAGCTTCGGGACCAAATTGTGCTCTTACACAATGACTCTCCAACGAATATGCGATTCCCGCTCTCGCCACGATTTCATGCGGTCTCGACCCGGCGATGGGGAGCCATTCTGTGGGATTAGCCGAATGCATTGAAGCAGGACTAATGGTGATACCTAGTCCGAACTTGCAGGTATTAGCTCCTCCAGGCAACTGGACTTCATTGACCACAGCGGGGATATCGAGCAAGATTGCGCGTGAGTGATGCTTGACTGCTATTAGATGGAGCGGATGGTGTCTGAACTCCGGCTGGACTATCCACTGCAGGTGAAGGTACTGTAGCAGGTAGTGAGGTAAAACGGGTCGCCGTTCAAATAGAACGAAATAACGGACATCTTCCAACGCGCCGTCAAAGGACATTAGGTCATCCGAAATTTGCGCAACTCGTCGTTCAACTGGTTCCACTGACACCACAATCCAGCGGTCGATCATCGCAACTTGAACACTTTGTACTTCGATCGCGCCAGGTCAGACACGATAATGCACCAACCAGGACGTGACGAGCAGACCTTGTCGTATCCTCCTGAAGGATCTCCGAGCATGTGAAATAATCTGAAGGCACCGATGTACGAGAGTACTGGGAGAGATGGCCCCACGGCAGGGATATGCTGAGCTAAATAGGATTCGCGCATGAGCACAGTGCATTAGGCGGACAGCAGTGCAGTTTACTCACCGGATGAGACTTCCACCGTATGAATAATACTGCCCAGGTTACACAGAGCAACGTATACACCACACTTTGTATATTCATGACTCCAGTTGCAGCTGCTCAGAGGCTCTGGACGAGACGGACACGACGGCGGTTAGTTGAGACGGCCGGTCGACAGAACTCTGACGCCTTAAGTATGGAAGGTCCACGGATTTGTCAATAATCCCAAGGGAACCCATACTTCCATTTGGTTCCCAACGGATTGACTTGTATTGAGAGCGCAGCAAGTGCGCGGCCTGGAGCAATGCTTCCAGGTTCATATCACTGAACAGGGTGCCGCAGCTCGCGGGGCCCCATTCGGGCGTGAAATGTGTTATAAACACACTGTTATGTGGTTGGGATCGTAGTGTGACCGCCAGGAAAGGACCTGGGCTCCAGTACAGGCTGGATGCACGTACACATCGAGCTGTGGTAGTCAAGGTAGTTACTGCGTATTACTACCGGGCTACTACTAATCTAATCGGATTCAATATACGTAAACGCTTCGATCAATCAGTTCCAAGTAGCCATGTGGCGCTTAGACGACCGTGCTACGACTTCGCCACAATCATGTTCGCTACCACCTTCCCTTGACTCTCGCACGGCGCTGTACATGTAGCAAGCACGCCAGGATGCCCCAGCCTAACCGTCCCCTCGCCAACATATTCGTCTCCTCGCGGTCGGATCGCCTCAACACCCCGGTGCAGGCCCTCACACCAAGGACACCGCATTCCCGCCATGGCCGCGCCGAGGAAGGATTCACCGAAATCGAGCTGGACGACCTCTCAGAGGGTGACGAAGAGGAGGAGGACCCCTTCTTGACCGCAGGGCAACCACCACCACCCTCTGTGTCGCCCGGCCCAGCTAGCACCTCATTCCCGCCGGGATACAGAAGTCGGGGCGATGACCATGAAGTCGTCGGTCCGAAACTTCGAATGTGTCCGTCTTCCCTCATGATTGCGGAGCGACTCATATACTTGTCCGGGGCTTTCTTTGTTTTTGGCATCTTCGCCCTCTTTTTCATGGCGTTCCAACGGGACATGGAGGATAATGGGCTGGGGCTTGTTATCAACTACCGCCATTACTACATATTCCCTCTCACAGGTGCTCAATACGCGCACGAATGTGAGAAGATCTCCTGGTTCAAGGAGGGCCCGGCCTATTGGGACGTTCCCTTGAGCGGGCCTCTGGACGTCGTACACCACGACAGACGTCTCTGGATGCATGGCCACTCTCCGATTTGCTCGAGTACAGTGACATACCAGCTAGACGGGCACGCCGGACTTGCAACCGACCTAGCACTCCTGGCACAAATTGCAGCGTTGGCGCGCGAGGTGAGTTCTGTGGTCAAAGCTACGGCAGCGTAGTTGATGTCCAGCCAGCGAAACAGTACGCTCTTCATTGACGACACGTACTGGAATCGTGGACGGTACGATAGGAGGTTTCGATAGGTATTCCTATACACCTGACGTCGACATGCCATCAGGTGGGTAGACTATTCGAGGACATCAGCAATCTCTACCCAGGTCCGCAGCCCGGATGTCAGAGACCACCGCCAGAAGGTTGGATGACATAGGAACTAGATTGCTGAAGCTGGCTAATGGGGTCCTCTTCAGAGCTCGTGGCGTGTCCTCGAAGCGCAAGGTGAGCAACCGTATTTCTGTCATTCTTCATATGATGACCGCCCAGTCAGGCATTGGGTTAGTCTCACAGACGACTGTCTCCCGCCAACGCACCTTACAAATCACATTAGGTTGTGAACTCCCATACGGCAAAGTACCACCTCAATGCCCAATTTAGCGAGACGTACGAAGATAGGTAGGTACCCTACTCCCTCGTCGTTAACTAAGCATTGACGTCGTCCAGTTCCGCTCGAGGGTTGAACCGGAGACGGCCTATATACGACCACGCCTCCCGTCATTAGCAACATCATCCGGCCTGCCAGCCACATAACGTATTCATC
This sequence comes from Fomitopsis serialis, assembly GCF_022376445.1. Classification (NCBI taxonomy): domain Eukaryota; kingdom Fungi; phylum Basidiomycota; class Agaricomycetes; order Polyporales; family Fomitopsidaceae; genus Fomitopsis; species Fomitopsis serialis. Next base: position 379,507 of record NW_025954979.1, read on the forward strand.
CGCACGCACGCTCAGAAATCGCATCCATCCTGTCGCTGCCGCACGAAGCCACAGCGGTACCAGCCTACATCGGGTGCAGCTCGTCCACGACATCACCCTCGCCCAACACAACCACCCCTCCCTAAAGGAGTACGTCCAAGCCGTGCACGACACCTGGACACGGCTCTACCCGAACCACCCCATCTCCCTCGACGCCGCGCCCGCACCGACGCCGGGCATTCCCCGCCGCGCCGATGTCGTACGCGGCGACGGACGCCCCGAGACGCTCCGCAGCTACGTCGCCGCGTTCCCGCCGTCCGCCGCGAAGTTCGCGCTCGACCTGAGCACGAACGCGGAGCTGCGCGCGCTCGCGCCGAGCACGCGTACGACCCCGTGCACTTCATGGAGGTGCCCACGGGCGAGCGCGTCAGGCTCACGCGGGGCATGATCGTGGATCTGGCGCTGATGAGCGGGCTGTGGGCGGAGGAGGGGTATGTCGTACCTGGGGGACGGTATGCGCTGCTGGGTACGCAACTTACACTCCGTGGTGTGCCGTCTGACTGATGACTTCTTTTCGCGTCTCCTCTCGTTCTCAGTTCGAATGCATGCGAACTCGCCGCCATCGGTCTAGGTTGGGAGCGCGCATTTGGTTTGGACGACGCGAAAGAGCATCTGGCTGGCGAGGTCGACCCCAATAGGCGGCGCTGGGTCCCGCTCGGGTCACAAAACGCAGATGGAAAGGATTTGAGCTTCCATTGCACAAGGACATCATTTAGTGAGCTACTGTCGTTTGCTTTACAGTCTATCTGGATGTACTAGATCTCGTTACGATGCTTGGGACTCGCATTCTTTGCTTGGTGTATTATTACCTTGGCATTGCTTCCTTGCTGAATTGATCATCGCTTTGTTCAGGATGTCGACCCGCGATGGACTTGAGCGTTGAGGCCAGATGGCGTATGCTGTCCATGATATTGCCAAGTATTGAAAATGCCGCGATCCACCATGTTCTGTATCGACCCCGTCATTATTATGCATGCGCATCACAAGCGTACATTGGCTCCGCAAAACTACAGTCCATCCCTCCATTATTAGATGTAGCATTGTCCAGTTCACCACGTCTCTAGAATACCCGAAGATTGGCCCAGCCAGACGGCTAGGTAGCTCGTCGCTCTTCGAACGCAGCAATCAGCATCTCATATATGAATGCAATTTGGGCCTCCCGCTGGACCATCCCCGGGCGCTGTTCCCTGAGCATGTCGACCTCCTGCGCCACGAGGTCGTCTCGGAGCTCCTCAGGCAGCGGACCGAGCGGTGATGGCGTCACCTTCCACCCACTGTCCTCCGTAGATAATGGTGATGCGGGAGGCGGGAGGAGACCGTACTTCCGCAGAAGTGATGATAGGGCGATGAAGGAACCCGTCCGGCCGACACCCGCAGAGCAGTTGACGATGATCGGCGGGTCGGGGTCGAGCTCGTCTCTGTTTGGTGGTGACGGTAGAAGAGATGCGAGGAGAGGTCGCGGTTCGCCTCGTCCACGAAGCGAGTGAAGCGGAGGAAGCTCGCGCGAGCTTCGTCGGTGGGTACGCCGTGGTCCGGCCAGGACGCATATAGGAGATGCTGGAACACGATGGCCTGTCCGCCGAGCGGCTCGACGGACACACGGCTCAGGACACAGTTCGCGTCCTCGATATATGACGACTGGCGGAGAGTGACCTTCAGCGGGGGCGCCGAGTGCCCGTCCTCAGGCGGGATGTCCCATGCCTCGCCCTGCGCATCGGGGAAGTAGACGTGTGCCTTGCGCATGCCGCTCTCGATGTTCTGCGTCAGCTGTACTACCGTGCGTATGCGGCTCGTCTTCGCGTTCGGCGCGCGCGACGCGGAGGGATGGACGATCGGGCTGAGCATGGTGCTGAGGAATGCATGCGCGGTGTTCGGGAGCGGCGCCTGGCTCGCGATCCACCACTTGCCGCCTGCGAGCTCGCGCACCCAGTTCGCGTTGAGGTATCGCCCGTCGGGCACGCTGCCCCGCTCGAGGCCCCGGCTCGAGAGGACGACGCGCGTGCGGTCGTACGGCGTGATGTCGAGGTAGCGGTTGCACTGCTGGAGGTCGCGACTCGAGCCCACGGACACAGAGTAGTGCTCGACGTGGTCGGTTTTGTGGAGGAAGGAGGAGAGTATGTGTGTGGGTGTGTATGGATTGCGCTGTGACTTGGAGTTGGACCGTTGGCGGGATGCATTCCGTGCGACTGTGCGGGCGCGCTCGCGCTCTGACAACGCGCGGATGACTGACACGAAGTGGGGAGATTGGCGTGCGTATTCGAGCCATTCGGGGACAGAGAAGGATCTCGCGGCCATGGCGAGAGGGGAGGCTGGGTACTGGAGGGAAGGAACGAAGGCAGGCCAACGGAGGAGATTGAGAGCGATGTATGAGCGCATCGCCACGTGACGGCTGCACAAATCCAGCGGAATCGATTCCTGTGGATGCTCGATCCGTCTCGCATGCACCGCTCAGTGGCCTGAGGAGGCCTGAGCATATGCAGCCCGAGAGACAGAGCATGGCGCTAGAGCGGTCATTAATTAATTCAGAGACGAAGATCAAGTGAGCGGCCAACAACTTCCCGAGTTCTCGTGGAGTCTGACGAGGTCCGCAGAGTGAGCACGACCCTCGACAAGTCAGTCGGCAAGAAGCACCTCACGGATGGCGACCCGGGTACATGCTGGACATCTCAGCAAGTACGCAGAAAATCGAGTTAGACAGACAGACGTCGCGCTGACGGCTCACCAGGGCACTCCGCAATACATCCAGCTACAGTTCCCCTGCCCGGCGGTACCCAAGCATCTTTCCATAACGTTCCAAGGAGGCTTCGTGGGCACAAAATGCGCGCTAGAGGTGCAAACACAGAGCACAGCTCGGCAGAGTCAGTGGCAGCCCTTCACCCATGTCTTCCCCGAGGATGTGAATCGGAAACAGACGTTCGAACTGGAGACATTGGACGTGGTGTCGGCAGGCATCCTAGGCCTCAAGCTAGTGTTTGAGGAGAGTTCGGATTTCTTCGGTAGAGTAACAGTTTATGACCTGCAATTGCAAGGCGTCGTGTTATAGAGTCGAGGCAGAGGAAGCGCAGGCAGGAGTCTCATGGCACCACTCTGAGTGTTAAGTATGGTCGCGCCTCGCTGACCAGAGAGATGCAGACTTCCTGCTCCGTCACAAGAGCCCTAGGCCTGCAGGGAACGCAGCTCGCCTGGTTTCACAGTACCACTGGTCAATATCAACAAGCAGTAGTGATGACTAGTAGTGGCTCTTAGAGTTACAATAGCTGCAAGCCTCCCATTTCGCGGAGGAGCGCGCCGCATCGCGATCGCGCCTCGACCCATTATGGCAAGTGTGGTCTTACGTGGTTCAGGTTCTACGTCGCCTATGTCCAATCAAGACACGATAGCAAATCCCACAATATAAGCATCTCAAACGTCCTATCTAATTCATGGTGTGGTCACAAATGTCAGAATGCGCAAACGACTGTCTCAATCATGAATTCCAGGCCGCACTACGCGGTGACAGACATACACATCCAGACCCAACAGCTACCAGCCCACTCACTCCAGGTCATCCAACCACTCCCAACTCCGTTCCTCAAAGACGTTGAACTGCGACTCGTCGCTGCGCTTGGGCTTGGGCTTGGGCTTGGGATCACCGCCCTTCACCGGCGTCTTGACGGGACCTCGAGCGGCGAGAACATGTGTGGCATCGCGCTCGAAGAGCGCAAAATCGTAATCCTCGCGCTTGGGTTTGGGCTTTGGCTTTGGCTCGCCACCCTTCACTGGCGTCTTGACGGGACTTCGAGCGGCGAGAACAGGCGTAGCATCGCGCTCGAAAAGCTCGAAGTCGTAATCCTCGCGCTTGGGTTTGGGCTTGTCGCCGCCGCCGCCGCCCTTCACTGGCGTCCTGACGGGACCTCGAGCGGCCAATGCACGCGTCGGCACACGGGAGTACAGGCTTGCTTCCCGCGCGATGATGTCGGCACTGTTGAGTAGGAGTGGGAGCAAAATATCGAGCTTGAGCGAAGCCGGCATTGGTCAGAATAATTGCTTGACTTACATGTCGATGGGCAGGGCTGAAGCCGGCGCCGCAGAGACAGCAGCGAGAACGAAAGCGAGGAGGGCACTGGTGCGCATGGTGTTTGATTCGTTGGGGTGCGTAGGGATAGGGGTGCGTAAGTGCAGATAGGGCGCGGCGAAGAAAAGTGAGAGTGTGGGGAGACTAGCGTGAGGATCGTTTCTCCGTAATCAAGTAAGGCTGTTGAGTAGCCAAGTTCAGCTGCATTCGAGGGTTAGGAAGGGAATTAAGAAACACTCACCGACCGGCACCGTTACTGTCGATGAGCTCAGAAGTAGAAGAGTTGAAGGGAGCTGGGGAATGAGCGTTGCGCATGTCGTCTTTTATAGCTCGCCAGCCCGCTTCATCCTGCTCCGCGCTGTTCCCTGTTGTCTCGCTGTTCTATGTTCGGTGGTCCGGTGAAAGCAACGCTGCTCGGACGGAGGGCTCGCACTGAATTGAAAACCTCTTGTGACGGCTAGAAAGGTGATGGATGATAAACATACGTAATCTCGCGACGCACTTTGGCGAGTTTCACAGAGGCCCGTCCGATCTCGCAGGTTGTCCCTTCCGAGTGTAGCTCATCGTTTTGAGTAGCCGTCCCATATATATTCATGGCGCGAACCAAAAGTGTACCCGTGCGTTCGTATTTTGGACGTCTTCGCAGGTAAGCTATAGATACACCAAGACTTACGAGGATCCTGCCGCAGTAGATACTACACCCTCCTGACACCTCTGAGTCGGCGGGTAACCAGCATCTTAACACTCTCACTGGTGTCAACCGACGGCTGCCGTCAGGGTCCCTGGCGTTCAAACGACGGACATTCAGTTGTCCCACATTGAAGGGCCTCGCCAGTGTCAAGGTGATACTCCTGACTCATTTGGGCGGCTTTAGCGACTCGGGGCCGTCAACGGAGCGCGAGTAACTGCGTATCGGACTCTGCACTTAGACAATCGCGGCACGGCGCGCATAAGATAGTTGATGTTGAACTCGCCTGTCCGAATCTGCCTCTTGACCTCGTCAGCATTTGCGTCGGAGTAGACTGTAACGATCATGCCCACTTACATGTTATTGAATTTTGGCTGCGCATCGTGATGTTGCACATCCCGCAATATCGCGAAAATTACGGCCACATGCAACCGTTGGATATATCCTTGCCTGAGTCTTGGTGTTAGAGCGCGACGAATCGCAGGGTCAGCGTGAACGATGTTGTTATACGAGACGCTGGACAAGCATATAGTGTCACGTCTTTCCTACACAAGTAAGTTATTCGACAGCTAAATTGCAGAAACGTACAAAAAGACACTGCAGCTAGCCCGGTGTCGACTAGCTGCGCCAGACATCCTGAGAACAAGACTCGGACAAGCCGTGCACTTAAGCGGAGAAGCTCAGAACTTCTAGGCTCGCGGGACATTCTCTCGTGCAGCTGTAGTATACTTGGGTTGACTGAGCAGACTCGCTGGCGCCGCTGAGCCTGATAGGCCCGACTAGCCTAGTGTACGTCAGACGTGCAGCAGACTGGGATTAAAACGTCAGTAAGTATCGGTCCCTGTTGGAAAGAGCTTGTGATGCCATGCTCACGGAAGAACATCGTGATACATTCGGTTTCTTCGTGTTATCCTTCCCCTTCCCTTCGCTCCCGACTCTCAAAAGGACAACCTTGAATCGTGCTCCCATTATCCTCCTACTGGTTAGCACAGCCCAAGATAGACAGAAGTACAATGCCAACCGCATCACCTGTACGAGTACCACTCGCACTCATGAAGCTAATCACTTGAAATCGACCGCTAGCAGTGGGCCCGGTTAGTTCAATTGCACTTCGACTGAGAGACCGGTGAGCGGATTCTGAGCCCGTAAGAATGATCAACGAATGTCAAGTGAAGTCTGGCATAATGGTCTGCAGAAGGTTCGAACGGCCACTCAGGCAGAAGGCTCGGAGGGAGTCGGAGGTGCGAGCAGCGCGCGCCTACGCGTCGGTCACATCTCGACGCGTCCTGTCACGTCACTCTGCTCCCGGGCCTCTCCTGGTGGCTGCCATCACAAGTTCACGGCCGTTGGGTCCTGACTGTGAGCTACCGCCATCGGATCTGGTCTCTCAACGTCCTGAGCACATATACCTCAGCTCCGCGTTCTTCCGAGGTCTTTCGCAGATGGACCTCTGGCTCACAGCAAGGCTGACCAAGGTTTGGATTCGAACTGCTGAGGTTGACAGTGCTTCCATGCCAGGCCACTGTCAGCCTCCATCGAGATTCGTCCGTCGTCCTCTATATAACGCAGCGGGAATTCTCGCTCAGCCTCCCCAGCTCTCTCCCTCTGACCACCACGAACTCCCCTCGAGTTCGCTCTGTCACTGGTGTGCTATCCTCTTGCTTTCGTACATCCGACCCCCACAGTCTACCCTGCCATGAGGCTCACTCCGAGCTCGTCTCTGCTCATCGCGACCCTTGCGCTCTCGTCCTCGTCATCTAGTTTGGCGGCTCCTACGGACCACGACGTCAATGGGCTATCTACATCCTCCAGCATTCATGGCATCCACTCTTCGAGGGAGGACTCCATAGGCGTTCACGTGGGGAACGGCAATGTTGATTTGGGCGTGGGTGCGTCTAATTGTTTTGATGTCGGAAAGACAGGACTTATTGCAGCACTCTCAGAGCAGGGACAGCGTCAGCGTCAGCCAGATCACGAGGAGCACAGGGCCCTCGAGAAGCGACTCGACCTCGGGGCCGTGCTAGGGGGAGTTCCCATTCTTGGACCCGCCCTCGCCCCGCTCCTCCCCGCGCTTGAGCCCATCTTCAACGCGCTTGGTCTCGGTGACGGCGGCAGCGGCGGTCCCAGCTCTCTCCTCGCTCTGAGCCCGGGCCAGGTCAGCCAAGTTCAGCAGGCCGTCGCGCAGGCGATCATCAGCGCGGGGCCCTCCAACATTACGGGCATCGCTTCGTCTCTCCCAGTGCCTCCGCTTCCTACAGGCGCAGCCGGGAATATCACTGCGAACGTGCCAGTCCGCAAGCGCGACGACAACTGTGGCGGAAACATGGCCTCGGCGGACTGCTCTTCGTCGCCGGATTCATCTAGTGCCACTTCGACCTGGTCGCCCGTCTCTACCTTCGCGGAATTCTCGGCGCCCTCCGACGTGCCTCTGAACAGTCCTCCTGGTCCTGCTGAGTTCGCTGCCCCCAGCGGCCTCCCGGTGTCTCCTCCCAGCGGCCTCCCAGTTTCTCCTCCCAGCGGCCTTCCGGTGTCTCCTCCTGGTGGTCTCCCGGTGTCTCCTCCTGGTGGTCTTCCGGTGTCTCCTCCCAGCGGTCTCCCGGTGTCTCCTCCCAACGGTTTCCCAGTGTCTCCTCCGATTGGCTCGCTCCCCGTCGGTGCGAACCCTCTCTCGCCTTCGCTGCCTGTGAACCCACCCAACACGCCAATTGCGCCCCCGGTCCCGGTGGGGGCGCCGCTCGGCGCCTCTTCCTCCACTTCCTCGGCTGGCACGACGCCGACAACCTCGCCTGACGCGATTGACGTCCAGGACGACACGACCCCACCGCTCTTCATGTCTTCGACCGCGGGGCGAACAGTTCGCCGACGGCGTAACCTGGTTCTACCGAAGGCGATAAGTGATGGCTCTTCTATGGCGACTTTCTTGGCGGACGTGACTACCCTTCTTCCATTATGTCTCTAAAAAACCCCATATAAGCATATATAGTATGATTTGTGTCAACGGCCCTTAGCTAGTACTATACCATAGCAATCGATATATTCGCGTTGTTCGAGATCTTATGGGCGCGATGTCAGCTATGTGCATTCGGATTTCAGAGTGCTTGTGGCCCACGACAGCTGTGAGGTAAGTAGCCATGTAGTGCCTCAGCTGATTCGGCGACGCGTTTGAAAGAATATTACATTCGAAGCTATACCGCATGCATTATGTATTTAAGTATCGTATACTAGCGTACTCTTCGTGTCGACGACTGTCCATGATGCCCAACGTTTGTCCGTTGCCAATGGATGCCCAACCAACGAGCAACCGCCACCGAGCCACGAGCCACGCTCACCTGTTCGCCCGCGCCTTCAACCCATTTTTAACCAAGATCCACCACGCGTGGAAGCGCTTCTCGACGACGATCTCCTTCTCCAACAGGTCCCAGTCGCCCTCGCCCGGGCTCCCCCACGCGAGCGCATCGAGGAGCTCGTCGGTGTCGTACCCGAGCTCGAAGAACGCGCGCGCGACGTGCGGCGGGGGCGGTGTCGTGCGGGATAGCCCGCGGAGGAAGGCGTCGACGGCGTGCGACGGCGTGCGGCAGGAGGACGTTGGTCCCGGGCCCGGTGCGCCGAGCTGGAGGCGGTAGAGGCGGAGGCGGAGGATGCTGAGAGGGTGCACGCGTCACCGGCGGTGCGCGGTACCGCAGGCGTGGGGTGCAAGGCTGGAGGAGCCGCAGTGGCGCCCCGCGACTGTGAGGGGAAGGCGGGGACGAGCGCGAAACGACCTGTGATGTCCTCTGAGGTCTGTGGGAGTAGGGGGCTCGGAGGGATGCTTGTGGTCGGTGTGGGCTGCTGGGATATCAGGCGCTCGGCGGAGGGGTGGTTCGTCTCCACCGTCAGGCCACCGTATGAGCTTGAGCGAGATGTCCCTTCAGCATCCATGGGTGATGCAGAATTCGATCCTCCCGTCATGGGGGCTTTCTTAAAGGCCAATATCGGATCCGGAGAAGGGGACTGGGTCTGAATCGACGCCAAGACCGAGGGTGCCGTATGAGACGGGGAAGGCTCCGGCGAGTCCACGTCCATCGAGACGTCTGCGACACGGCGCGACCGTGCAGCAGAAGAGACGGCCGATGCGCTGTACCCCGGGGTTGACGGGTCAACGTCTTCCGTCAACTCGAGCTGCAACTCGGATAATGACGGGGATGCAGACGTCGAGCGGGGCCGGTCGATCGTCTCGATGCTGGGCATCTCCAATCGAGGTCGACTCTTGCCATCAGCCTTAGCCCGAGGGGCAGATGAAGCGTCCGAGGCCGTCTCTAGAATGAAACGTTAGACTTCACCAGGATGCGGGAGGGCAGAAGGCTTCTTACCTTGTTTGACTATTGCCGATTGGTCGGTTCCCGTCGTCTCTAAAGGTCCTCCTTGGGCATGGTCTTCCTGCGCTTACGGCGAGGTGTCTCTGGTTTGAGACCGCCCTCAGGAGGCTGGCCACTGCATTTTTGTCGAGCATGTATCTGAGCCGCGGTTTGTCAGCGGTGCACATAGCAAATGCCCAGTGGCACACACCTGGAGATATTGGGGATCTCTATGCCCGTATGAGCATTTACTACAAGTGAACCGCTCGCCGTCCGCAGGCCTTATGAGAGTTTCCTTGGTACCGTCGGGGAATACGACGACACATCGCTTCTGGTGCACCGTCCTCTGGTGGAACTGAACGGACTTGACATGTTCACCGCACCTCCTGCAGTGGTGGACCGCGCTCGGGCTAATATCAAGCCGATATATCAACACATTGAAGTGCGAACGTAAAGATGTGATCTCACGAGGCGTCCTTGCCACTGCCAGCGCTGGGGCTTGTCGCCGGCTGAGCCTCGGAACTGGCGAGAGCGTCAATTTGCGGTTCGGCCTTGACGTCCTGTTCTGGAGGCTCGGCGGAAAGAGTGTCTGGCGTAGCGTCGAGGGTGGTGAAGTTGGACATTACGAGTGCATACTAGTACAGGCGGGCGTGGCAGGCGAGGGCGGACCAGAGTCAGACGGTGAAATCGACGCACCACTCCCCATTCTGCTCACTAATTACCCGATCTGGGCTCCCCATCTCAGATCTCATGGCGCCTGCAGATCTCCCCCTCATCTCAGCCACTCCCGGCGAGAGCCTCGTGCTCAGGTGCACGAATGATCAATGATGCAGAGAGCACAGTAGACGAGGATGGATGAGACATTTGCACCGGGAGTTATGCGGTACGAGATATAGCAGCGAATCAATACAAAGACAAAGACAGCGACGACAGCAAGAGTGTGCAGCTGAGACTCGGATGCACATACAACTACAAGATTTGAAAGCACGAGAGCAAAGGAAAGCAGTACAGCAGATGTTACAACACGATGCAGCACGATAGTTAGACTGGATAATTACGAAAACGGAAGATCAAACGTTGTCGTTGCCGTTCCTCTCAGCACACCTCTTCGCTCGCTTGCGCAGGCCGATCTTTACGCGCAACCACCACGCATCGTACCCCTTCTCCGTGCGCAGTTCTTCTTCCAGGTTGTCCCAGTCGCCACACCCTGGCTCCGCGCACGCCAGAATGTCGAGTTCCTCCTCAGTGTCGTAGCCTAGGTCGACGAAGGCGTGAGCAAAGTGCGCCGGGGGTGACCGGCCGGTGCAAATGCCCTCGAGGAAGAGCACAACAGGATGGGAGGGAGGGAGCGGCTCGCGAGGTGGGCTGCTCCCTGGCTGGGGCCAGGAGAGCCTGACTGAGAGGATGCGACCTCTGAGTCAGTCCCTCCTGGTCTATAGCGCACAGCCGCCGCATTCTCGTCAGAGGAACCGCGCTGCGACGCACTCGAGGGATCCATGCCATTACCAGCCAGGGAGTCAACATGAACAGGAACGGGCCCGTTGTCTGTGGACTCGGAGGGGCTAAGCGGTGGGCTCATCAGCCCGAGGGGCGTCTTCGCACCTGCGTATCGTTCTTCGTGCCCATCGACCACCGGCAAGTCGTGGACACTAGAAGCCGTCAACTCTGTGGGCGCACTCACATCGTCAATAGCATGGTGCGATGCCGGTGCTACGACGAACGCAGGATATGGACCATCCATTGGAGGTTCGTGGACAGTACGGATGTCGTCGGGATCAGCCTCGGCTTGCCAAGGTCGAGGGCCGGCCGCGGCGAATACATCACCGTTGACAGCTTCCTCGATCGATCCTTCAGCATCCTGCACATCGGCCATCGCGATGTCGTCGTCATCATCATCAGGATACTGAAGCTCGAGAGCGTCGAGCTGTACTGCATCGACGTCCATGCCTGTCTCGCTCGCGTCAATATGTGGAGATTGCGGGTCGTCTGCGGTGTGCGTCTGCGGATCTGGTTCAGGAAAAGAGGATGATAGATCCGGGGCCTGCAAATCCAAGGGCGGAGAGGTGGCTCCCGACTCCGGAAGCTCCAAGGGCACAGGAAGAGGCGGCGAACCCATGGTTTCGGACGAGGGCTCAGGCTCACGCTCCGAGAGTCCAGGTACCGCTGGATCATCCGCAGGCGTACCTAGCGACTCCAAAGGCATGGATTCGGGTTGCAAGTCGCAGGCCGCACGTACCGCCGCTGGATCCGGCGACGCTTGTGGCTCCTCGGATTCGACGGGCCCGGATGCGACAATCAACTCTGACGACGTGGATATAGGCTGTTGCTCTATTGACGCAGGTACGGCGGTCGGTGGATCCAGTGACTCTTCTCGTACTCCCTGTGAGTCGAAAGCCTCGACTATAGGGTGTGGTTCTGGCGATGGCGCAGATCCTACGGACTGAGAACCCGAGTTATCGAGCACGGGCTCCTCAACTCCGGGTCTATCTTCCTCAGGCTCTGGAGTCGTCGATCCGTGTGGATCCCTCATTGTATCATCTGGCTCGATAGGCTGCGACTCTGAGGGCGCAGTGAGCCCAATCGCAGCCTGCGGCTCTGATTCGGAGGGTGGATGGAGAGATGGCGACCGCGATGGTTCATGTCCCAGCTGGGAATCCGAAGGCGCAGGTAGTACGGGCTGTGAATCCGAAGGCGTAGATATGGGATGTGAATCCGGAGGCGTAGGCGGGGGCCGTGGCTCCTCGGTCGAGGATACAGGCTCTGCAGCTTCGTCTCGTACGAGAGATGGTTGCCGGCCAGGGTCCGTAACGGGGTCATTGGTGTCGTCGAGCTTAGGGCGCTTCCTTCCAGGCAGGGTCAGAACTAGGGATGGTCGACGCTTGGTGGGGCCAGATCTTCGATGCTCTGGTTTGTTAGCGTCTTGTGAGTCAGGGTCCCCAACCCCCGGCTTGCGCATCTTGATGCGGATGCGCCCCGGCGAACCTGTAGGCACAGGCTGACTCCGAGTCGGAGGGGTCTGGGAGCGCGAACACGAATCCCTTCGCATGTGGTCCTGCCCAAGACGTTGTAAAGACCAGCGAAAAGACCAAATAATAGTCTCACCTGAAGCTTTCGTGGGGTCTGGAAAGGCTTCGCACATCGCAGACACCGAAATAAGCCCACTTCGTGATCGCGGAAGACGTCGTGGATAGTGCCGTCCAGAACCACGCGACACGACGACTGATGAGTAGATCGATAGTGGTGTTCGAGCGACCGGACGATTTGGCCGCATTCGCGGCACTTGCCTGGCGCGGCGGGCCTAGGGATTCATTTGCGGATGAACGCAACGATACAAGTGTAGACTGAGGGTTGCTCACCATTCTTTGCGTGTCATCAGCGTCGCTATGCTCTTCCACCATATGTTGCCTTGGGCATCCCAGAATAGAGGAGGAACAACACAGAGTACGAGCTTCGGAAGACCAAGTCTGAGGCTAACTTGCAGCGGAACTGTCACTGTGACGGGGAAGGGCCCGGCGTGCATCGAGCGCTAACGGTGCTCGAACCGATACGCAGCAGTGTAATGCCGCATTTGGTAGGCGTTGTAAATGAACGGAGAACTGCAAAATCGGTTACAAAATCATATCCTACGGCGATGGGTCGCTGTGAGCTAAGGCCGAAACGGCGTATTTACATCAAATAGTACACACAAAGCCTTCAGTAGTACCATATGCTACAGACATGAGTACTGCCCCTTCACTTGCGCAATGTCGCAGCTCGTCCTTCCAAGCCCGCCTTGATGATCATCCATTCGAAGGATGTCGTTTTCTTCGCCTCACCTAAGAACGCCTGAAGGAAACTCCATTGATCCTGTAATTCGCACAAAACATCCAGATCCTCTTCCGTAACGATTCCAAAGTCACCGAAAGTGTCCGACAGGTGGGCAAGCGGACGCTTCAGCTGTACCAAGAATGCATATATAGGACCCGTCTCTGTGTCCCCATGCAGTCGGCCTGGGCCACTACCACTAGCTTCCGATGCGTCAGAGATTCCCGCGCCATCCTGCGAGCTTTGCGCGGCATTTCGCAGCGAGCTTTGACCGGCAGCGAGGAGTGAGGATAGGGGAGGAGTAGAGAGCCGGAAAACTCGCGCCGTATTCGATGAGGTCGTCGCAAAGGTCGTTGCACTGATTGAATCAGCGGCAGGTATAGGGTCAACCGACGAGGATTGACGCTGAGAGGGCTGCTGGCTGCGTCGTATGGACTCTCTGCTTGCACCGCGCGCGGTTGGCTCAGCAATGAGCACTTCGACTTCCACATCCGAGTCATCTAGGATACGTCAATACCGTCTGATCGTCAAGGCAGACATGAGTCACTTGCCTGGCTCTTCCTTGGGGAGCAGCATCTCCAAATCAATTGTCTCATCCATATCATCCATATGGGCATCTTCGACCTTGACCACAGCTTCATCCTGCGGCTCGATGTCTGACGGGAGGCTTTCCAAGTTTATGACGTCGCCAACTGTGCCGTCACGGTAGCTCTCGTCTCGATAAGATTGTCGCCTGATCGTTCTTGATGCGCGCCATACGGCTTTTTGGCTGAGATTCATATACTCCCCGATCTGATGCACGGTATACTCATCCTTCCAGTATCCGCGCACGAGAGCCCGCTGAGTCCGAGTTGTATGTGGCCCACCGTGTCTGGGCGGCCGAAGCAGTGAGCATGGCCTGACGATACGGTTGTGGAGATGAGACTGGAAACCTCACCGAAGAGGACGCGCTGATGGCAACACAGAAGCAGACGATGTAGAAGACACCCACTAGCAGTATCTGCTTCATATTCGCCACCACTTGCTGGCTCCGCACCCGCTGCTGAAGACCCACGGGCGTCGATCCGAAGCTGGAATCTGCCCATCCCGCGCCTCGCGTATGATCGCGTATCATCCAGACGGCAGTCTATGTTTCTGCGTGTGTGCCACTGATGAACATATGGTGTCAATCCAGATGCAAGATACGCGGAGAGCGCCCTTACGCGTAAGCCAGCAGCCTGTTCGTACGCTTTGTCGCACCGCGGACAATGGAATTGTGAGGTTGTGGGATCGCGCCCGACAGTCATCGCCCGCTTGTCGATCTTGAATGTGACCTTCGTGAACCTTTGATGAACACTGCGGTTGTGCGCCTTTATGTGTGTGTGCCATACGCCACAACAGAGACCCCTTTTGACAGGCCTGCACGACGATGTTGAACAACAAATCTTCCAAGCATGAGATTGGTAAACCCACATGACCCCTGCTGTCACAAGCAGAATCGTGTTCGATGCGACGAAAGTCGTTTTGAGGCGACGAGGTGATTACAGAATTGGGCTGTACTCCTCGTCCGTGCCGTGAGTAGCTGAGGCTGCGGCAACTTGTGCTAAACCCCCCGACAACCACCGGAGTCTGAAAGTGGTGGGACTGAACCGAATTCTCGAACTCGCCGACGATGGGCTGGAACGGAAGTCCGGGAGACGCCCACATACATACTACTTATCAGCTTCCGAGTCTGCGCTAGCTAATAATCCCGGATCAGTAAATTAGATGTCTTCAGATCTAGAATCATAGCCTCTGCACGTCGCATAGCACACCAACACCACGCTTTCCACGACCTGCTCTGTGTTCTTTGAAACTCATAATACTTCCGTATATCAGCACAGATCTCCGCCTACTCGTTTGTAATTTTGATTAACAGCTTTCTGAAGGCCTTTCCGCCCCGCTGCACCAAGTCCGTTTGTGCTTCCGACCGCGCGGCCTCCGTCGTGTTGAACGGGTAGTACTTATACATACGTTGATCTTGACGACACCGCCCGCGATCAGCTCGCAGAGCTCTCTCTCGTATTGTGGATCGTCTCTCCCGGCGTGATGACATTCTTGAATGCACTGCAAACGATCATCGATCAGCCATATAGGTCCTCGGTGCAGTCGGCTTCGTGCGAAGGTCGCAGTTGCTTCAAGTTCTTCTCGATCGGCTTGAGGGGCAGACAGAGCAGCACACAGCTCCAGATGCGACGCATTTCCGACGCAAACGATCATGCCAAGTTCCTCTGAATATACTTGAAGTTGTCCTCGAACCTAACAAGCGTCCCAATAGTAAGCACAGAGTCCACAGCGACAGTGCAGACTGAACGGCACCTAGGTCACTCACCTTCTTTGAGCGGTATCAGCGTAACTACGTTCCTCCACCATATGTTGCTGGGGGCATCCCAGTATAGATAACGGACAACACATAGCACGAGCCTGTCTGAGGCCGACTTGTAGCAGCACCGTGACGGAGAAAGGCCCGGCGTGCGATGTAAATGAAGCTGGACGGAGGAGTGCACAATCGATTACTTACAAGACCATGATATCCTACAGCAACCCTACAGCGATGGTGGCCGCACTGTGGCTCAAGGCTGAAAATGGCATAAGTATTACATCAGATAGGGAAACGCGCAGTGCCTGTTATTGGTACCATACGCTATAGACGTAAGTGTCCCTTCATTTGCGCAGTCTCGCCGCTCGTCCTTCCAGGCCCGCTTTTATGATCATCCATTCGAGGGGGGTCACTTTCTTTGCATCACCTAAGCACGCCTGAAGGAAAGTCCATTGGTCCTTCAACTCGCACAGAACATCCAGATCTTCTCCCTTAACGACCCCAAAGTCACGGAAGGCGTCCGTCAGGTGAGCGAGCGGACGCTTCAGCTGGTTCAAGAACGTGTGTATGGGATCCGTTTCATCCACCTGCGATCGGCCTGGACCACTACCATTGGCTGTTGATGAGTTCAGGTTTTCCATGCCATCCGACTGCGAGGTCTGCGTGGCATCTGGCAGCGAACTTGGACCGGCAGCACTGCGTGAGGATAGGGGTGGGGTGGGGAGCCGAGAGATCAGTGTAGGATTCGATGAGTTCGTCGCACTGATGGTATTGAACATCGAGATCGACGATTGAGAGGGCTGCGGGCTGCGTTGCATTGGCTCGCTGCGTGGACTACGCATGGCTGGCTCAGCATTGATCAACTCGAATTCCATATCCGAGTCATCTAACATACACGTCAGCACTGTGTGATCATAAAGATAGACACGAGTTGCATACATGCTTCCTCCTTGACCGGCAATTCCACCTCGACCTTCTCATCGACCTCGTCGATCTCGGCTCCTTCACCTTGGCCATAACTTCGATATCTAGCAGCAAATTCTCCACGTTGATGACATCACCAACTGTTCCGTCACGGTAGGCCTCATCCTCGTCGAGATCGTCGCCCGACTGGTTTTTGATCGCGTGCCAAATATCGGATCGGCTGAGGTTCATGTATTCGCCGATTTGGTGCACGGTGTATTCGTCTTTCCAGTACCCACGCACAAGGGCACGTTGAGTACGGGTCGTGTGCGGCCCACCGCGTCTAGCCAAAAGAAATGAGCGTAGTGGCGTCGAGATGGGCACGATACCCTCACCGAATGGGGCGCGTCGATTGCGTTGACGCACCAGATGGACCAGAGCTAGGTGAAGCGCCATCCAGTACATATTCCGCATCGCTTGCCTGGTCAATGTCGGCTTCCGAAGGCGCACGCACATCAGCGCCACTCGTACCCGACCCAATGCTACGAGACCGACGTGCGCCCGGTTCGTACCTGAGGACACGCCGCCGAGTATGCAGACGGCAGTCGATTTCCCTGCGACAGTGTTTCTGGACAATAGTACATGGTGTCAGAACAAGCCCGTCGGACATCATGTGCTGCCTTACCCGCAAAGTGGAGGGTTCCGAAAACGATTTCCGGCACCGCGGACAGTTGAATTGAGAGGTCACCTTGTTCCGCTTCACAACCATTACTTGCCCATCCCATAGAAACGTAACCGTCGTAAACTTCTGGTGAACTCGACGGTAGTGCGTCCCTTTGCACTGATGCCAGACTCCGCAGCAGTACCCCGACACAGCCCTTCATAGGGATGGTGAGCGAGCTCTTCTTATTACAATACCTGTAAACTCACATGATGTCCTGGGGAATGTGTTTGCTCCGTCGCGACTCGAGAGACGATGCACCAAAAGTTGAGAGGCGACGAGGTGACTAGTTGTGAGCAGGTTATCCTCTTCAACCATGCGGTGGCTGAGTTGCAGAAGCCCCGAGCGAACACCGCCGGAGTCTGAATGTAGGGCGAGACCGTCACGCCGAAACACAACACTGAACTCAGCGACGACGGATGGTACCAATGCACGGGAGACTCTGCGCCAGCCAATCCCATCAGCAAGTCAGATACGTCTTCACAACTTCTGCGCATGCACACCACATAATCACCACACACCAACGCCTCGCATCCAACGACCTGCCCCGTCTTCATTCGTATTCGTAGTAGTACATCTTAGATTAGTATGCATCCGCACGTCTGCTCAGATCTTATCCGCCTACTCGTCTGCGATCTTGATAATCAACTTTCCGAAAGTCTTTCCACCCCGCTGGGCTAGGTCCGTCTGTGCTTCCCGCGCACCTTCCGTCGTGAAGGGGTATTCCTTGTATATGTTGATCTTGGCGACACCGCTCGCGATCAGCTGGAAGAGCTCTGTCCCGTATTGGAGCGACTCTTCCGGAGTGACGATGTAGTTAATTGCACTGCGAAGGATGATAAATTAGCTATGTAGATCCTCGGTGCAGTGGGCTACGTACGAAGGCCGCAGCAGCTTCAAGTTCTTCTCGACCAGCTTGAGGGGTGGGAAAGGCGGCACAGCTCCGGATGCATTTCCGACGCAAACGATCGTGCCTTTCCTCCGAATAAACTTAAATCGTCCTCGAACCTACAAACGTCCCAAAGTAAGCATCGAATCTACAGCTACAGCAGCAACAACGCACGTATCCTTCCCAACCCCATCGTAGATGACATGCACGCCCTCTCCTTCGTAATCTCGAGCACACGGTCAACAGTGTTCTCCACGGGGTAGAGGATGACGTGGTCCGCGCCGTGCTGCTTCGCAATGTCCGCCTTCTCCTGCGTCGATGTCGTGCCGATCACGATCGCGCCGCGGTGCTTGGCCAACTGGGCGAAGAGCAGACCGAGCCCGCCGGCGACGGTGTGCACGAAGACGTAGTCGCCCTTCTTGACGTCATATGACTCCGTGATAAAAGTTAGGGCAGTGAGGCCTATAGGTGGACCCATAAGCGAACGGATGACATGCGCGTGGCTTGGTGGAGTACCTTGCAGCAGGGCAGCACCTGCGGTGATGAGAGAGACATTGTTGGGTACTGCAAAGACCTTGACCCATGGAACGGACGCATACTCTGCATGTGCTGCAGAGGTGAACTGCATGGGGACGTATAAGACACTGCCGACTGATAATGAACGAGTAGACTCACTATAGCCACCCTGTCCCCGACCTTCAATCCGCGCTTCTTGTACTGCTTGTCATTCAGCACCTTCTCATCTGTGGGAAGAGCCGCGATGGTGCCCGAGGCCTCTTGCCCAAGCGTGAGAGGGAACGACTTCGCCGGGTAGAGACCCTTCCTGGATCGCCGAAGCAGTTCAGCTCGAGAGTAACATCGTTGGTTGCTGTGGCATCACCTGAAGTAGGTGTCGATGAAGTTGACACCGCCATAGTTGACCTACACAGGAGGAACAACGGGCATCAGTGACCAGTCCCTGTATCAACAGACGATCGACGCACCTTAACGATGACATTCCCAGGTACATGCTCGGGGAAGGGTACGGCCTCCTTGTTGATGACATCGACCTCTCCATTCTTGTTGATCGCAATCGCCTGGATCGTCTTCGGGAAAGACATGGTTCGAGCTATCGGCGTGGCCGAAAGATGGCGGAGGACTTGTTGAGTACGAAGGGTAGTTGGTCCGCTCGCGATAAAGACTTGAGCGACGTGATCATCGGCGACCCGTGACGGGCCTGCTTCGGGTTTTATACTCATGCAGACGAGAGTTCATCGGAGGGCAGTTATGACGAAGCGTTGTCGCCATTCTTCACCACGAAACGCGATGTTTCTCAGCCAGGCTTCTCGGCAAGTGGTTCGTGTGGAAGTCCGTCGGATCGGGTTGGCACAGGGTTAGCAAGTGTTTGAATCTAGACCGTACGACCGTTGAAGATGCACAAATGCGAGGTAAGTTTGGTAGAGTGGACATGGTAAGTCAGTTGGACTGCAGCTAGTGAGGCGACGGCGTGTAAGGAGGTGTAAGGTGGCAGGATTGGTTGGATGTACTTGAAGTTGTAGAGTCGGTTGAACATGCAGATCGCAGTGGTAGCCGAGAGACGTTTGGCGCGCACACGCCTCCTCTCCTCATCCCAACCCCAATCTGTCAATGAGACATCCTCATGGAATGTGAATTTGGATTTAATGTGAACGACCCCTTCACCGGCCGCTATGTACGTCGACTTTCGTCTAAACATGTGTGCGTGTCCTTTACGCCGTACATGACGTTTGATTAAATATTTAAGTGAGCTATGGGACGACTGAACTTCGGCAAAACCGCTGCGTACGTGCCAATGGGCAGAGAACGCTGCAGCGATGTCCAGAGACAGGCTACTGACGAGACGTCAGGAGAGGGCGCAACAGAGCCTCGCCTGAGCGGTAAGTTCAGCACGCACAAAGTACTAGTACACACGATTCAAACCTCACGCGCACGTTGAAGGTAGACCGAACGTACAGCCTCCACGCCTGCACCGTGACCTTCACAAGTCCCAGCATCATCCTGCCCTCCCTACCCCCCGATACTCCATCTCAAAGAGGTCCGATTGGTCGTCCAGATGTCTCCTGTAACCCGCACGACCAGGACGGCGATCCGACTGCGCGCTCAGGACCATCATCCTCCACAGCTCGCGGACGGCATCGAAGCACGACCGTCCAAGGCACGAAGAGACCATGCACCACGCCAGGGCTGCGAAACTTTATTCACAACCGTAAGTGTCTGGATTGCAAGTTAGGCTGGAGGGAGGATTCACAGGATGAACCCGAGCAGGGCGACGACGAAGAGGAAGCCGGAATTATCGTGGCTTGAAGGCTGCATCTTGAACGACATACTCCTAGTCGTCGGGAGGTGTGGGCGATGGGCAGACCTTGCCAGCTTCCACCAAACCAAGGTCCAGTCTCAGCGAGAACGATGTCGGTGGCTGGAGCAAGGCTCCTGAAGCGCTGTAAGTCGAAGGATGTCGATGAGCGCTTGAGCGCTGAGCGGACCGGGCGGTTCAGCAAGTCCTCCTCACCAACTAATACGCTAGGGCGGCGTTCGTCACTTTTCAGCACAACCAAATATTCACCAGTAGTTAATCCCGCCAAAGGCCGCTAGTAGCCAATGCTGTCCAGAGCCGGAGATGGTCCAGAGTCATGTCATATCAGCAGCTGTACTTTACACGGTGGTCAGACATACAAGGGGTCCCGCAGCATATGGAGTTGGACAGGACGCGACGCTCGTGCATGTCGGACGGGAGCCAGTTATAGCAAATACCAGCAATTCCTGTACTGGTGGGACTTTCAACGTGTGCTCCGGAAATTATCTCGCCGGTAATAGACACCTGTTGCCGCAGGAATACGCATACCACTGCGAATCCGACAGAGGAGGCTCTTCGCGTCCATATTGCCTGTACCAGTGTCTCGGTGTGGCCGGAGTTGGCGAGCAGCGTCGGAAGCGAGTTGTTACATCTCCGGGACATTCAGAGCGAGTCTCTGCCAAATGTCAATGGTTCAAATGACTTGTCCTACACACCGCAACCCCGCTGTTCTCTGTGCGCTTCGCTCGGAGAAACCGCTGCAATACACTGGCAATACAGCGCGTTCCTGAATCTCAGCTGGCCTTGTACGCGCTCGGCCTGATATTCAAAGCATAAGTACCGGAGCAAGGGAGTCCGGGAATCTGATACGCACCTGTGACTTCGCGTTTGGGTCACTGTGTGATACAGCGACCCGACGCAGTCCTGTCTGCATTTACAATGGCACCATGATTCACATCGCGATCCGTCGTGACCGTTAATCGCAAGAGCGACGCCGGTGGCGTCGCCGCAGAGGATTAATACCATCTCCGGAGGATGACATGGGACGTACATGAACTCCCCCGCTCGCTACGCGTATTTCTACCGTTTAGGGGCATGAAGTCGCGTAAAGACGCGTCAAGGCAATGTCGACACGCCAAAAAGAGGTGTGTGGGTCGCCGAAAGGACAAGGACCCGCGCGGCTCGGCCTCCAGACTCCGCTGGGCTCAAACAGCCTGCGCAGAGCTAGCCAGGTTGGGCTGCAACAGCGAATGCTTTGTGCTCTGGACGTGGGTGACCTCCGGAGGGTGCTAGTGCGAGGATGTGGCCGTCCGAAACGCGTAGTGAGGAGACGGAGGCATGGCGGAGACTGCAGATGCGGGCGCGTGCCTGTCAGCCGCAGCGATACGGCAACGATATGGCCACCAGCGGCTCACCGCAACCAGCTCCTCCCTCTTCCAACTCCTCCTCCCTCCACCTCCTCCCCCCTCCAGCAGGCCTCCTTGCGCTCATTCTTCTCCTCGACAGCTGCACTTGCTCTATCGTTGTTTGCCGACGGAGGCTATTTGCTCCTCTGATCACTGGTTCTCACCGTGACTCCGACTGCACGCGCACGATCGCATTGCTATCACCAATTCATCTTAGCATCCCGATACGACTTTCACAAGCGCAGTGCGCTGGCTGAAAAGGATAGGATATGGTGAGTATTTTCTCCTTGCTCATGTCGCGATCTATGTTTCTTGTGCGGTTGGTTCAACTCGCGTGCAGGACTCCCACCACCAGGATCCGGAGGAGTTCTACGTGAAGCAAGACAGGATCGGTGCGTATTGTTCTATGCAGAGTTGCCGCTTTACAGGTCTCTTGACACGTCTTGAACACGTTGGTGCAGGCAAGGGATCGTTCGGAGAGGTGTACAAGGGGTGCGTTCATCTAGCCGTGCCGTAGACGACTGACCTCAACCGAACCTTCACGACACGCAGATACGACAAACGCACTCAAAAGACCGTGGCCATTAAGATCATCGACTCGAGAGTGCTGAAGACGAGATTGAGGACATTCAGCAGGAGATCCAGATCCTCTCCCAGCTCGACTCTCCGCATGTCACCAAATACCACGGATCCTTCCTCAAGGGCTCGCACTATGGATCGTCATGGAGTGAGCGATCTTTTCGACAATCATTAACCACTCGATCTGACATACCCCCAGATACTGTTCCGGCGGCTCATGTTCTGACCTTGTAAGCGGTTGATGCTCTGTACTGCGATCGGGTTGGACCTGACGCCCCGTATTCAGATGAAACCGGGAGTGTTTCGAGAAGAATACATCGCGATCATTGTGAGGGAGCTGTTGAAGGGTCTTGAGTATCTTCATACCGAGGGAAAGCTTCATCGAGATATCAAAGGTGCGTCCCGCAGTATGTCTAGGTCGTTCAGGTTTTCACCTCGTGCCCATGATAGCTGCGAATATTCTCTCTCTGCAGGTGGAGACGTCAAGCTAGCTGACTTTGGTGTCTCTGGTCAATTGTCGGGCACACTTTCGGCCAAGAAGAACACCTTCGTCGGCACGCCATACTGGATGTCGCCCGAGGTCATCAAGCAGAGCGGCTACGACCACAAGGCGGACATCTGGTCTCTGGGTATCACCGCTATTGAGCTCGCGAAGGGTGAACCGCCGTACGCGGAGCTGCATCCAATGAAGGCACGTAGCATGCAGGTACGCCAGAAGAAGACTTGAAGACCTGACGTCGTTCCTGCAGGTTCTATTTTTGATTCCGAAGAACGCGCCCCCGACATTGGAGGGTCCCTTCTCCAAGATGTTCAGGGAATTCGTGTCGTACTGCCTCCAGCGTGATCCCCGAGACGTAGGTGCGCCTACCTCTTCGAGTACTTCGCCGTTGACGAGAACGGCCTGAACCAGCGCCCGTCTGCCCGGGACCTGCTGAAGCACAAGTTCGTCCGCATGGCGAAGAAGACGAGCTATCTGACCGAACTCATCGAGCGACACGAGCGATGGAAGGCCGAGGGCGGCGAGCGCGTAGAGGAGGAAGAGCGGCAGCACGTCGAGGACATGTGAGCTCCGTTCCCTCCCCCCTCCAATCTTTTACTGTGTTTGTGGTGGCTGACTCCATTCCACACAGCGCTAACAGCGATCCAGAGGACCTATGGGATTTCGGAACTGTGCGGCACGCGGGCACCGTCGGACGTGCCCAGACAAGCTCCATAAAGGTGTCCGGCCCACCGCTGACATGGGAGAACAACGGCACGACGCGCTCAGATGATTCAGAGGGCTCAGGCTCGGGCGGCAGCTTGACGTTCTCCCGAGGGGCCTGTCCGGGATCACTGAGGCGACGACCGTCAGCAGCAAGACGAGCTCCCGCCCCTGCCCGCGTCAAATCCATCGACGCCGCGCAAGTTTGACCAACAGGCGACGATACGCAACGGCTCGGTTGCGGCGGCCGTCAAAAAGGAGCCGTCGGACGAGTATGATGACGATTATGAAGATGAACCGAATGGATATGTGGCTGGGGCAGCGAATGGGCGGCCGCCGGTTGACGACGAGTTGCCCGACACCACTATGCTGGACTCGGTGGTACTGCCTGCGATTGCGTCGGTGCGTCATCCGCGTTGAGTTGTCATGTCAATGTGCCTGACGATGTGGATTGCGATGTAGCTGTTCCCGCGAGTATCCACCCAGGAAGCAAGAGTGGCCCTCAGCGCCCTCCAGCGCGCGTTCACCGAGGCTGAGCGCATCATTCCTGGAGTCACCATGGAACTGATTAATGAGGTAGTCGACTCTGTCGAGCATGTGGAAGATGACCGATGAACAGCATCCTTGTACCTGTGTACTATGCACACTGGCTATGTCTTTGTCTCAACATGATATCCCTGCAACCTTCCCGGACATTAATCATCCTACCACGTCTCAACGCGGCACGTATATCTAGCCAGCAGACCCCTGTCCCACCGTGTCTCATGTATCATCACAGCTGCTTTCTTGCAATCCCTCCCATCGTAGCTACCACCAGCAATATACCATAGGCATATCGTACAGATAATACAAGGCATCTCATATGCTCATTCCGCCAAGGGGCTCGTACTATCTCCAGTCTTTGTCCGTTTCTTCTTCCCGCTCGACGTCCCCTTCTTCTTCGCCCTTGTGACCTTGATCGCAGGGGGCGTGGCAGTCCGCGCTATCTCGTCCTCGACTTCGTAGGAGGGAATGATGGTGGCGGCACCGCCGCGGACGCACCATCCCGCAAAGAGTTAGCGTCGTCCTTATTTTCTGTCGCGACACCGGCCGTGACGCAGGCCGCGACAGGCTGCCCTGGGGCATCTCGCCGTCTTGTCAATCACGAACGTCTGTAGGACCGATGACGCGCTCGAGTTCCGGAGGCTCGGGAGCCGTGCGTCCTCCGCTGTTTCGCCGCACGGGCCCCTTCAGCTACGCTGACGGTGGACATGACTGGGAGGTGGCTCACCTTGGGAAAGGGGCGGTAGGTCGTCCAATCTAACCACCGGTATTGAGTCCACATCATTCACGCTCGCGCGTGACGGCCGGTCGTCTATAAGGTAGTAAGGGTCATCGCGCAGCCGCTCGCGCCTCTCAGCCTTGCGCTACAGAGCGGGGATCAGTCAGTTAGGCTTGTATGAAGGGGCACGACTACGTACGCGTTCGCGTTCCGCACGCTCTTCTGCTGTCTCTGTAGAGCGGGAGGCCACTACTGGTCCTGCAACGTCATCCGACTCAGGCTGAGTTTGACTTCGGCTCTTCCCCTTGCTCTTCCCCGTCCCGAGCTCCTTCTCCTTTCCCTTTTTGCTCTTCTTCTTCTTTTTGGGTTCCGCCGTATCGTCGGGCTCGAAGGGCTCAGTAAACTCTCTCGGTGGAGGTACTATCCATGCATCCAGGTTGAGATCCTCGGGGACATCGACGAGCGACTGCGCCTCAGCCGCAACGGCATTGAGCTCGTATGCGGAAAAGAGAGGACGGATGAGGTAGAGACTCTTCGGGAAGCCAGGTTCCAGTGAATCATCCCCGAACCCTGTGTCGCCGAAGCCGGATCCAAAGCTCGCGCTCATACTCACGGCCATGTCCATGCCAACGTCCGTCCTCGGCCTATACACACTAAGATCGGCACGGACGAACGTGAACAAGTTCACCATCTCCGCAGCCTTGCACATCCGGGGGGAAAGAGTTTGATTTCCGATCAGCTATCAACCCGGTGCGGAAGAACGCGGGGAGAACCACATACCCGCTCTTGTACCTCGATGTCCGGGCTCGTCGCGAACTCACCCGCACGCTCGAGGGTCATGTCCACCGCGTCCCTGATCTTTGGCAGGTCTTCACTCTCGAACGTGTTGGCCTGCTCCGCGGCCCAGTACCCGAAGACCTTCGTCGCGGCCTGCAGATAGACCGCGACGATCTCAGGGTCCAACGCCACAAGACCGGGCTGGAGTAGGTGGGGAAGCAACTTCTGTGGCTCCGCAAGCTCCCTGGAGGCAGAGAGAGTGAATGTCATCAACGAGCCAAAGCGACAGAACAGCAACTCACCCGCAGTGCTCGCCACAAATCCATGCGGCCGCCCAGAGTACCTCAGAACAACCGCCCTCCTCGGAAGCATTCGCCAGGAACGACTCGTCCGTCAGCACTTCACCATAAGCTGGACCGCGAATCGCCGCGCCGCCCGTACCCGCCCGACGATATCGACCAGCTGGTCGCGGATCTGCTGGCCGACGTTGACGCCCGCGACGTATGCCAGGTCCACCAGCACGGAGAGGTACCACTCCAAGTCCACGACGTTCTCGTAAGTCTCCTGCGCTCCGAGCGCAAGGATCCGCTGTGACAGCGTGAGGCGGTACGCGGGCGACTGCGACGGCGCGTTCGTGGACTTCGGCGTGGCGCTCACGAGTGGTGTGCGATACTGATACTGCGAGAGGGACTGTGCCGCAGAGGGGAGTCCTGATGCCGAGGTGTCGGGCCGGACCAGATGTGACAGGAGTTGCTGCACGATGGTCTGCAGGTTGGTGCGGCTGACCTGATGGTAGCGAGGTCAGTAACGCTCAAAGGGGTTACGGGACCGGTGTACTTACCATGGCAGTGAGCAGGTCAAGCGTCCGCATTCGGATGCTGATGTCTGGGTCATCAACACTAGAGATGATCATGTCCTGGTACTCCGCTACCAGCTCTGGATGGCTCGGTACAATCTTTGTCATCGCCAGCAGCGCAATGTACTTCACTGCATAGATAAATGGTTATTGAGAAGATCGAGACCAAGACCAACAAGGGTACCCATACAATTTTGGTCTGGGTCCTGCAGGAAAGCAGCAAGCTTCGTGACGCACGTCCTCGCCAGTGCATTACCGGAGGCACCCTGTAACATGCCTCCGGTAATGCACGTATGAACGCATTCATAGAGAAGTGAAATCGCAGGTGTGGTCGATATGAGGTCCGTGATCGGGGGCTGCAGCTTCTTCACCAGCCGCGGCTCGTACGGCGATAGCGCTCCAAACTACGTATAGGGGTCAATATGCCGAGACAGAAGACGGAGGAGCCTCAGACGCGTACCAATTTGATGATCTTGATGAGCATCCAATTGTTAGACGACGTCGTCATGAGGTGGAAGAGCTGCGGCGCCATCGTGAGGTAGTCCTTCGGGTTCCGATGGACGAGTTCGCACAGGGCGTTCACAGTCGCAGCAACAACACCTTCCAACCACACAAACTGCTTCAATTGCAATAATTTTGGGGTTCACAACCACTCTTACCTGGGTCCGTATCCTCGAGCCTTTCGCGCAACCTGGTTATCCCATATGGAACGATCTCCGGGTAATTGACGAAGACTTTGTAGACAGCTATCACAGCTCGCTTCCGGATGTGCGCCCGGGAGTGATTCAGCATTGC
This sequence comes from Fomitopsis serialis, assembly GCF_022376445.1. Lineage (NCBI taxonomy): Eukaryota > Fungi > Basidiomycota > Agaricomycetes > Polyporales > Fomitopsidaceae > Fomitopsis > Fomitopsis serialis. The sequence continues at coordinate 406,463 of NW_025954979.1, forward strand.
AATCAGGTCGTGAGCCAGGTCCCGAGCAAGGTCAGGAGTAATGATGTGGGATAGGCCGTTAAGAGTCACTGTGACATCTTCGGGTTTGGAGCTGAGATCCTACGACTAGTCGTGAGCACGCCAGCAGTTTGAATGTGTTCATACGCTCACTTTCTTCAGCTGGTTCGTTGTCAACATCAAGACGTCAGTCTCTGGGGTGAAGGACTCCGCAGCCGCGAGGTAGCCGACGCTTTTCATGTGTATGCGCGGAGACGACATGACTTCGACGACATGGAATGATGCCCAGCTCATATCATAGCCTAGCATGTCTAGCTGCAACCGACCCGATCAGTGCACAGGCCAATAGACGAGACAGCACGGACAGAGTACCACTGACATATGTTAGCTTGAGAACTGCGCCGGCCTTGAGCTCCATGTCCTTGCTCCTGATCTCCTGCCTAATCTCCGCGATCGCCTGAGCAATGAACTTGCTCTCATCATTCTTGTTCGCGCGCAGGCCGCGAATGAGATCCTGCAGCGTCCGCTCCCACATGGCGCAGGTTGTGTGGTACTGTCGACCTGGGTGGCCTTGGGGACTGCTGAAAGTTTAGAAGAGTCCCAGTGTCGTGTCCAAGAGCCCCAAATAGCCAGTCGAACGTCTCAGGCCAGTCAGCACTGAGTGAAAGCTATGCCAGTAGAAGTCAACTTAGGCACCGTACCGGAGCTCAGAGAACACTTCAACGACGAACCAGTTCTGCGGTAGCCAAGTATAGCCAGCTCAGCAGCGCATGCACGGCACGACGAGTCGTCTTCGCAGAGGTGAATGTGTACAGGTCACCCACGCAGAGTTGCCCTCGATTCTGGAGGGACGCTGCATCGTCCCCGCACACCGCTGTACGCGGGAACACGGCGGTCGCTTGCGTCACGTGCGGAGCGCGGTCTCCCACGTGTTTCGTCTGGCGCGTCGGAGCGCGAGCACGTCTGGCTTGCCTCGTTCACCCATCTGCTCAGCGCTCAGATCTCAGACGGCGTTGCGCCCGGCCAAGTCAACCACAGTGTCCTGTGGCCTTTTTACGCAAGGACAGAGCTGATGAACTTCACCGAGCGTTCTGCGATATGCCGGCACCGTGATCTCCGGGCCAATAGTACTTGGTTCCACGGGGCGCTGAGATCATCGCCTGCCAGTTCTCTCCGGTTTGTCAACAATCCCTCGGACGAACGTCTAGTATGCCGGTCATGCATAGCGTGAGGCGCTACGTCTCCCAGCGGCAACCCACCGCACCTGTTCTTGCCGTGGAAGTTTCTCTCCACGCTGCGGGCCTCGTTGCCGGATTGTATACAGGTGAGCACTGCACCGTTCATCAATGGTCCGACAGACCGCGCTGTTCCTGGCCTACAATGAACTAAACGTGACGTATGTCCTTGCGTGGACAGCCCATATGCTCCAGATTGGTCAGACATAACTCTAGTGTCGTCCACTGGCACGCACCGGAGGTCATGCACAACTGCTATACCACCGCCGCTAGCACGCTGCGACAGAATCCTCCGGCTAAACGGCGCACAGATGTAATCTGCATCACCTGTTGACAGATTGGTGCTTGTGGCAGTCAAACTTACGGAGAAGTATCTGTGTTTTACATGACCGCAGCTCTAGCTTCAGGACTCGAGTGAGGACTTCTTGCAGGCCCTGGATGGCGGCGTACTACTTCTCCGGTCATCATCGGGTGGCTGCGGACGGCGATGAATGTACACATCGAGTTGGGTGGTTCTGCAAAACCTGCATATCTGTGGCACTGACTTAGGAACCATGTCATGGTTATTGTGGGTGCACTTACACCTCCCCACGGGTGGCGAATTGGCTTGGAATGATGAGTAAGTTCGGCAGCAGACAGCATCCACCATCATTTGCCACTGCTCTAGCCCCTTACGGCGTTCTCACATCCACGCATGTGGATGTAGCGCGCGATGTTCAGATTCTATCTCAGCGCGCCACGGGCGATGCGATCGTATAATGCGTTTCAGTGCTCCTTCCAGTATGACCGTACCGAGCCTGAGCCTGTGGTTGCGCGTCGGCTCCGACAGTGGCGTCGACCTGCTCTCTCGGATACACTATTGGGGCATTCTACCTACTCCGCCGAGCAATTGAATCAGTCACCTGCGTGCTGTGATGCTAGCGACGTTGTCCAGTAGGTTCATGAATTTACCTCAACATCTGCGAAGGCTGATTCCCTCTTCCATAGAGTTGAGAGCCAGACACTCCCAGGAAGGACCTTGCGGCTGCTATGAGCTCTTTCTCGCGTGGCAGGGAAGGCAAGACCGTGCGGCCACATGAGAACTTCTGACGACGGATCCTAATTACTGCACTGAGAAAGCCCTGGGCAGACGGAGACTGACAAAGTAACTTCACAGATGGCATGACGATTGCGGCGTCATCCTCCACGTGGACCCGGCTACTTGAGGGCGATCAACGACGATGCATGCTGCACCGCGGTTCGGCACCTGGCTGAGAAGGTAAGCGACGAGGTTATGCATTGAGACCGGAGGGCTGCAGGGCGACTATCACCTACCCGCACCGCCGATAGAATTGGAAAGCCCTATGCCGCTTGCCTGCATCAGGCATAGCGTATTAGATTTACTCCGCTTGGCCCCGAAATTCACCGGCAGGCGACCAATGCCTGTCGTATCCGGCCTCTATCCCGGTGAGTGATAAATAGCCTAGGAACCGTCCCCCATTGCTGCAGCCCAAAGTCCATATCAGAGTCGGAATGCCTGGCCTCACCGCAACCGCACCGTTTCCCGACGATGTCCCCGTCCACCCTCTGCCCGTGATTGACTATGAACGACTTCAGCAATGGGACTCGCGGGAGGTCGCCAGACTCTGGGACGCGAGCACCGAACAAGGCTTCTGGTAGTGAGTAACGCGTACGCCACAGTCATTCGCCATGTGTCCGACGTAATCTATCATCATGATGAAGCCTGAAGAACCATGGCGTTGACTGCGAGGTCAATGACATGTTCGACATGGGAGCAGAGACTCTGGACCTTCCACTGGAAGAGAAGATGCGATTTGAGCAAGGCGACAACGGCGACTCGTTTGGGTGAGAAGCGTCGTTTCTCTTCGGGGCCGCCACAGGTGCTCACAGCCGCGTTCCAGTTACAAGGCGAAGGGAACGATCCAGACGGATGCGAACGGCACTCGGGACAACGTCGAGTTCCTAAATATTGCGCAGGACGACGCTTTGTCATGGCCACACCCGACGCACAGAACCTATCCGTCCACTGTGAACGCGCGAATGAACGACACCATAATCCCATTCGTCCGGAAGTCGATGGAGGTGAACATGACGATCCTCAGCATCTTTGAACGGCAGCTGGGTTTGCCGAGGGGCGAACTCATGAGACTGCACTCGACAGAGGGACCTGGCGGGAGTGAGGCCCGCTGCATCAAGACACCGTCTAACCAGTCAACAGCGGGCGTCGGCGCCCATACCGACTTTGGCACTCTGGTGAGTCGAGTGCACTGCGTTAGGAGGATACGGGAGGTTTGGCTCACGTCACTCACTGATAGACATTTCTGCACAATCGTCTAGGCGGCCTCCAGGTGATGCCGCCAGGGTCACAACGATGGCTGTACATCAAGGTAGGTGTTCATACACCGCCCGATACGCCAATCATTCATCGGCCATAGCCTCTGCCCGGTCACGCAGTATGCAACATCGGCGATGCTTTGTCAATCTTCAGTGGGGGGATTTTGCGATCCGCACTCCACCGTGTAATGTAAGCTGCCTCTGCAACAAGCTCAGCGCCCGGCTGAAAGCGCTCACCTCGCCTTCTCTAGGCCGCCCCCGGGGGACAGTCGCGCTTCGAGCGGTACTCCGTCGCGTTCTTCACGCGTCCACGCAATTCGGTTGTGCTGCGCCATCTGGGGCAGAACAGCGATGTGATCGCACACGCGGTTGCGAAGGCACCGGGGGGCGAGTTTGATACTGGGACCACATCGGCGGAGTGGGTGGCCCGCAGAATCAGGAAGCTTAGGCTCAAGAACAGACAGGTAGGCTGCTACGTGTGACCCACCGGATGCAGATAGGCTTCTGACTATCAAACTGAATTGCAGGGTCCCGAGACGTGGTACGCTAGCCTGGGCACAGAGCACATTGGGCGTACTACGGGCGGAGTGTGAGCGGCGAGATATGGGGGTCGTGTGTGTTATGATACGCAGAGCTTGGATATCTACTTCAATACGCAGTGGTATAATTGACCGTTTAGCATACTGTATATCACTTTTACCGGCATTGAATCAATGCAGCTTCGCGCTTCAAAATTAGATGGCCGAGATGAATTGGAGATGTCGATGAAGCAGCGCGCTTTAAAAACCGATCGACCGGTCATTGACCGGCTCAGATCTAGATAAGGAGCGTGACGCTACACCGGCCTCACGTGTATCGTGACACCGCGTCTCATTATCGGTGCCGCCACTCTGACAAGGACAACCACCAGCCACCACGACGGAGACCGTTGACCACGACAGCCATGACCACTCTCACGAAGAACGAGTGAGTTGGAGTTCTCTGCATTCAGGTCTTGCGCTGATCCTCGTCTCGTAGCATTGAAATTGCCACTCGAGCTGCCGATCAATTTACACGCCTCTATTACTCAACCTACGACTCAGCAACCCGCGTGGACGACCTACCCAACTTCTACCGGCCGTCGTCTGCATTGACTTGGAATGGAAGGCCGTTCCAGGGATCTGAAGGCGTGCGGAAGCTCATCAGCGCAATGCCCACGACCAAACATGAAATACAAAGTTTCGACTGTCACCCCATTCCAGGTCAGCTCGTTCGGCTTCTGTTCTCTCGAATGCTCGGCCCTGATGGACCTCTATAGGCAGTCAACCTCCCAATCTCCTCATCACGGTTCAGGCACTGTGACACATGGCCGCGGACCCGCTGGAAATCCGCCTACAACGTCAACAAGTCTGTCGACGGCCAACCCCGAGTGTTTTCCCAAACTTTCATGCTGTCCCCGATCCGACCGCACCACCGAACAAAGCGGGGGAAGTCGCAAAGTACTACGTGAACGCCGACGCTCTGAGATTTGTCGGATGAGATGGAAGCGGGCGAGAGGGGACCAGGGAACATTGAGAGAGGCTTCCTCGCAGTATGTCACGGACCCTACAATCATAGCCAGATCCTGATGTTGCAATGGACAGGAATATGTCACGATCATCAACCTCTCCGCCTTTCCGGCTCACAACGCCACAACGCTGTCGGCGTCCTCCGCCTTGACACATCAACGCCACGGCGCGATTCGGTCCAGCACTCGGAGATGCATTACCTTCACGAGCAACGGCAGTACTCCGGCCTTCCGCTATGCACGGTGAAGAGGTAGCAGACCAACGCTACAGTATATTGCTATTGAAACCGTAGTCATCACGCGAGAACAGTACAAATACAGAGGAGGCGTAGAATACTGCACAAGGACGAAGACAAGATATGAGCATGTAGCATGTTTTAGCCGAAAGTTTGACTCTGCAAGAGTATCAGAAAATGAACGACTTCCAAAGCAAACAGACGGCGACATACCGAGCGAGCACTCCTCTTGATCTTTGACAGTCTCCATTCGTCTGGTTTCTCGTACTGCAGACCGCTGTGAGTAATCGCCATCCCTTCAAGACACATCAAAAACGTACCTTGTTGAACAGCGGCTCGATTTTCTCTTGCTTCTTCCGCTTGCTGATCTTGTTCGCGTCGGCGACCTTGAAAAACTGTGGCGCCACTTCGACCAGCCACTTGGGCTCGATGGCTGTGACATTATGGCAGTACTCTCTCGTCGTGAGGATGAGCTCGTGGTAGATGCACCACTCAGGATTGCGGTTGAATAGCGCGGACGACGGGTGGATGTATACTGGCGTGCCCTCCACGAGCGTCTTGTAGCCCTCCTGCGGGTCTTTCTTTGCCGCGTGGCGGAAGTACCCGGAGCAGATAGCTCTACGGACGCGATTGTAGTCTCGCCCGGCCGAGATGATCTCGTGTTTATAACTATAAAAGTACCAGATGAGTCAATCACGCACGGAAAACATACGAGTGCCCGATTGCAACGCACCGATCCATGATACCCAACAGTTGCTTCCGTACATCCTGTGCCCTTCGCATGCTTCGCGCCTGGATGAAGTTCTCGTAGCACCACGGGTTCGAGAAGTTGCTCGCTTTCCAGCCGTTGTACACGGTCAGTAGCGTCAGATGGTCGCCCTCTGGTTGATGGAACTTGGCCTTCTTTGAGTCTGCCTGTCCCTGCTTCTCCTTAGGACGGTAGAAGACGCTTTGGACGGACAGCATCGCTACAATGGAGAGGATCTCCTCGGAACACCCCAGCTCCACCGAAGCGATTAACATCTTTGCGAGCGGGGGTTCCATGGGGAAATCGGCCATCTTGCGGCCCAGTTTTGTCAGAAGACCTTCGTCGTCCAGCGCTGACAAGGCATAGAGCGATTCGAGTGCGGTCAACATCGTCTGTGCGGGCGGCGCATCCATGAAGTCGAAGCTAAGAAGATCGTTGATACCCATCGCCTTCAACATGAGGATAATATGCGCCAGATTCGTCCGCTGAATGTCAGGAATGGAACTCGGCAACATCTCGTTCCGGAATGCGGTTTCAGTGTAGAGCCGGTAGCATTTCCCTGGTCCCGTACGACCCGCACGGCCAGCGCGTTGTCGTGCTTGAGCCTGGGAGATGGGCATGACGACGAGCGAGTCCATACCCAACTTCGGGTCGTACGCATTCTGCTTCGAAAAGCCCGGATCGATGACATAGTAGATGCCTGGGATCGTCAAGCTAGTCTCTGCGACATTCGTGGCGACGACCACTTTGCGAGAGCCAGGAGGCGTTGGATCGAAGACTCGCGACTGAACCTCCGAGGGCAGCGCGGAGTAGATGGGAAGGATGATGAGCTCGGGGACCTTCGGACCAAGTGCCTTCATACGCTCGTACAGGATCTCGCACGTCGTGTCGATCTCCTCCTGGCCCGTCAAGAACAGCAAGATATCGCCAGGAGGCTCGGACAGGTGAATCTGCATGACAGTGATGAGCGAGGCATCGAGGTAGTCCGTCTCGGGCTCCTTCGTATACAGGATCTCCACAGGGTATGTGCGACCCGGTATCGTGAAGATAGGGCATCCGAAGAAGTACTTGGAGAACTTCTCGGCATCGAGGGTAGCCGAGGTGACGATCACCTTGAGGTCTGGGCGACGTTTCATGGCCTCTGCGGAACGTATCAGCAGGCTATCGCATGCACGAAGGTGTTGCTGACTTACTCTTCAACAGACCGAATAGCACGTCGGTGTGGATGGTTCGCTCGTGCGCCTCATCAAGCATGATGAGCGAGTATGCACTGACATCGGGATCGACGAGACACTCTCGCTGCAGCATGCCGTCCGTCATGTATTTGATTCTGGTTTCAGGGCCCGTGCAGTCCTCGAAGCGGATCGTGTAACCGACTTCTTGACCAAGTCGACAACCGACCTCTTCAGCAACTCGCTTCGCGACGGACATAGCAGCTACACGCCTCGGCTGCGTGCAGCCGATCTTGCCCTTATCCGCAAACCCCGCTTCAGCGAGATACTGGGTCATCTGTGTCGTCTTGCCGGATCCAGTATCGCCAACTACGATGAGCACCTGGTGCTGTATGGAGTGTCAGTAAAGCAGGGCTAGGATACACTATCGGTGGTACCTACATTTCGGACTGCTTGAAGTAGAGCGTCACGGAGTTTGTAGATCGGTAGGTTCTTGCGCTGCTCCTGGATGCTCATGCTGGTATTTTCACCGTAAGTGGTCGCCTTGTTGAACGTGGCTTCCTTCCACTTCGGCTGCTCCCCCGTCTTCTGTCCCGTAGGTTGCCTCTGAGGTCCTGTGCGAATACCTTATCGGCCTCCTTCGCCATGGGGTCCAGCCACGGGGCGCTGAAATCGCGAGCTTCGGAATCAGCTTGTTCGTTGACCTCTTGCTGACGGAGCTCTCTGCGCTCCTTAGCAAGAGAAGCACCGGCCAAAGCCGCCCGGTTCAACGAACCATCGGGAGCCTTGATGATCTTGACCGGACTCAAGTCCAGGGTCTTCTTCGTCTGGCCAGCAAGGAACGGCGGCTCCTCCTCCCGAATCTCCACGTCCAGCTCCTCCTCGACCTCAGCATGAGCCATCGGGTTGGCGAAATCCTCGTCGAGATCAGGGTATTCAGAGGCGTCGATGGCACCCGACGATATGAGCTGTTTGATCTCCCATCGCTCTGGAGACGTCAGTCGCTTCGCAGAGCGTACGGGCTCGTCGATCGTAACCCCGCGACCTCTGAGAGGGATGGCGTTGGCTCCATTCGCTGAGCGGGTGTGCTCTTCCTCGGCGAGCTCGGCCTCCGACTTGATGCGCAAGTGAGGTGTCAGATCGCGACCTGTGGTCTGGTCGACGTCTTTCATGGAGAGACCTATACGGCTTCCGGCGACGCTCATGACCTTGACTTTGACATTCTGCCCACGACTGAGCAGGTCAGTAGCAGAATTGGCGCGTGCTCCTTGCTGTATGCTTGAGACATGAACCATACCTGAGGGATACATTATCGGGGCACACCTCAAGGACGAAGACAAGGACGTACCCTCAGCTCTTCCAGCAATACCCTCCAATTGCACGAATGCTCCGAATTCCTTCAAGCCAGAGACGCGACCGTGGTAAATCTTGAAGAGCACCGGACGTTCGTCCAACTGGCGCCCCCCATCGCCACCTCTGCCATTTCTAACATCCCGTCGGTCTCCATAGCCTCTATCACGGGGAGGACTAGGGGAGCGGCGCCGTGGCGGAGGAGGCGAGCGCGAACGAGACTGGCGCCGCCTCTTTGCCAACCGTTCCTCTTCGCAGGTCTCTCTCTGGTCCTTTTTGCAGCACCCTCGAACTGTGACATCAAGTCATCAACCTCCTTCATGACAGCATCCTTCGCGACGCCGGGCTCCCACTCCTGGTCCTTCAAAGCGAGACCCGGAAACAAGCGTTTCTTCTTGTCCACTTCGCCGATAGAGCCGTCCTCTGCACCAGCATTCTCTTTGTCGGAAGCTGAAGGTCGCTTCTTGTGTTTAGGATGCATATTGAGAATGAGACGGTCGACATTCTCGATGAAGGACTCCGGGAAGTTCGCGCCCACGTCCTTCAGCTGCTGCTTGAACTGCGGTAATGTCTTCGACTTGTCATGGAGGTCGATGACGAACTCGGCTAATGTCTTGTCATTAATTCCTGTGTGATTGTCGATTTCCTGGGTAATTTTGGCCACAAGGGAGAGGAACTCGAGGTTGTACAGGTCTGTATCAGACATGGCACTGGACAAGAGGCGTTCAGTACAGCGCAGCCTGGCGCGGGTTCTATCTGTAAGCCACTGTGGCGCTGCCAGCAGCCACAGATGTCGGTGTTACTGCGTTGGAACATCGGAGTCCGAATAAACCAGAGTATTCTACACTCCGAAAATGGCTTCTCAGAACGTAATCGTTGTTGGTTGGAACCCTTTAATTCAGCTTCATCGCTTTCTGTGCAGCTCCGAGAAACTCACTAGAGTCAACCCATCACTCCCTCTCATGCAATTCCAAGTCATGCATTTCCCCGTTGCTGTGCTGCACCACCTCAACATTCCATCACGCACACGTACCATTTTGCTCGCCGTGTGGCGATTGCCACGGTTTTCGAATCCCTCCGTCTACCCCTAGAAGCCTCTAGATCCGCGAACACTTTACTATATACATATAGTCACGACCTAAGCTGCTTCTCTTTTACTGGTTAAGTATACACTCCTCACACTGCTCAGCAAACAGAATTGTGTCTCGCGCAAGTGCTGTGTGGTGCGTCACTTTATTCAAAGTTGTCTGGAAGGCGAAGACACGATTGCTTTGCGCATTTACGGCGATATACAGTACTTCTTACCATGACTACCAGTCTGCTTCATGCTGTCGCAGGGCTGTTACTCGTCAAATCTGAGGCGTGTACAAAAACATCAGCGCATCCGCGTCCTAATGTACTCGAATTTGTCTGGGTATGTTCACGGGTCTACTCAACGACTGTGGCACTGATCAACGAGGACGACTGACTCGGTTTCCAGCTCATTCCTCTTTTCGTCAGTGGCTCTGGCTGTCGGACGCTAGCACAAAAGCTGCATAAGTGAACCAAGGGTGAACGTTGAACGTTGAGATCGTTGAGAGACACACAAAGGTTACAAACACTAAACGCATGATCGCGCAGTGATCGTCTCTCCGATCGAGAGACGCCTCCTAACTACAGAACACATAGACGCAACAAAACAAAGAAGAGAAGGATATTGTTCATAATTGAATTGGTGGAGTGCTGATTTTTCTCGCGTTCCAGTAATTCCGGACGATGTCACGGAAGCCCGTATTCCCATGCAAGTCCTTCGTTGCCTATCTCCACCCCGAGAGCGTTGGGCAGAGATGACGACAAACTCCTCGAACGCGAGCGAGCTACCCCCGGTCGTTGCGGTGTCACATCGGGATTCGGTTGGATCCTCTCGCTGTCCATGCTCAAGCTCGCGGTTCGACGTCGCAGCGAGACGCTTTTGCGGAGCTTCGTTCCCAGCTTGCGCAATGACCCAAACTTGCCTCTGCTCAATAGCATGCCCACACGTGGTGTTTCCATTTCGAGGGGGTCCTGCGAACAGTCTGCTGAAGAGGCGGCAGATCCTGATCCTGCACTTGTGCTCCACGGATTGGGTCCGGAGCCCGAAGTCACGCTGGTGCTCGTGCTTTCATCCAAAGTGCTCGAGTTCTGCCCGTCCGACCAACGCAGGCTGAAGTTGAACGGATTTGGGATTGGGTTCACATATCGCTGAGTGAAGACCACGCCGGGCAGCGCGTTCAGAGGACGTCCATCAGGCCCGCGCATGCTGTCCGGAATCCGTGAAATGACCTTGCGACGAGGATTCAGGGATTTGGAAAGGGATTTGGAGGAGCGCGACGACGGCGTACAGGACGCAACAGCGGTGCCTGGAGCGCGACGACGAATGCTGCCAACATGTGCCAGGCAATTGACAGAGCGAATTGATGCCGTAGGGATCATCTCGCTTACTGCCGGCTCGGAGAAGGGAGTGGAACCGCGCGACGTATTCTCTGACGGTCCCGGTGGTGCTTCGCTTGAAATAGCCTCAGAGCTTCTGTTGCGATCCCGAGACGAGTCCCCGCCGTCGAACAATACTGCTGGGCTTGCTAGCCACTTCAGCGGGGCGGTGAAAGGCGCACAGTTGTCGGCTTCCGTAGGTTCTACGTTCTCCCTGCTGGTGTAACATGGAGGAGCTGACACTATTGCGCTATGTTTACGCCATCGGGTGTAGGATATCGGGACTCGCAACGAGGAAGTCGGAGACTTGTGCACCGCTTGATCCAGGTCGACAGGTACATGCGTCAGACTGGCAGGTTTGAGAACCCTCGCGATAGCGGTGATAGCACAGTATAAGACTCGCTACGAAAGCTGTCGCAGTTTGAACGGACAAGGTAGGATGGCCACTCACGTAGACAAAGCAGAGAGGAGCGACGATATAGTAGCCAAGCGCCAGTGCAATTATTCTCTGCAGCGGTGAAAGGTGGCCGAGATTCACCCCTGCGCGAGGGTCAGGTGTAGAGGACATGACCGTCGGGCGGCAAGACCAGGAGGATGGTCGCGTCAATGTGCAAGTGATATGTACCGCCAGAGGTATGTGGATGACAGTCGCAAGGGTATAGCATCTACGAGGCTGACATGACTTTTGAAGGGTCTGTAGACTGCCGGTTGGGTACATAACGTGATCCAGACCAGCGCAGTCACATACCGAACTGTCAGTCCCGCGGTGCAGACGTTAGAAATCGACTCAGTTACCTAGGATATATCATGAATGACCGATTCGATGACCGAGTGCGGGATCCAGAATATTAGAAAACATCGTCATGATTAAGGTCAGAGTTACACTAGGTCATGCTGTACAGTGGACGCACTGAAATGTTGTGATGTTACATAGCGATATCATACATAGCGCACCGCGCCTTCGCAGCGCTCAGCTGCCTATATGCTTGGGTCTGTTCGATTGAACCGTCCTCATCATCTTCCGTCGAAGCTTGTTAAGACGGCCAGATGGCTGACTAGCATTTCCGGCGCCCGCCGCAGCTGCTGTGTCACTTGCACCATTGTCCACTGCGTCCGCATCGTCGTCCTCGGACATCTCCTGTATGCTTGTGCTCAACATACCCGACTGGGCGCCGCTCGACGAGCTAGACGAGCTCGAGGACGTGATGATGCTGTCCGACCTCGTGCGCGAGGGTTTGGAGATGTGGAAAGGTCTGCGAATCGGGCTCTCGTATCGCTGCTCGAAGGTCACTGTGGGCAGAGCTAGCAGCGGGCGTCCATCGGGGTGGCGTTCGCTGTCGGGAATGCGGGACCTGGCGAAGCGTCGAGGTGGGGCCTCGGACGAGGGTAAAGAAGTGGGCAAGGATGCCGCGCGTCGGCGCTCGCCCGCCGCAGGGTCTGGGTTGGCGGGCAGGATGGGAACCGTAGCTTCGGACATCGCCCTGCGACGGCCGACGGCAGGGAGGATACGCTGGACTTGGTGAAATGATAGTCGTCGGGGCAGCGACGGTAGGTTCATGCGGTTCGTGCTGTCTGCACTCGAGTGGCTCGTGTCCGGGTCGATAGAGGACTGCTTTGAGGAACCGTGTGGAGAACGGACTTTGATGTTGGTTATATTCGTGGCAACCTTCTGGGCAGGATTGACCAGCTTCCTCAGCACCGTAGGGAGCGGCTTGCGCACGGTGGATGAAGCCGACGGGTGTTCCTCGTCATCGCTGGTTGAGGAGGCGCCGGAAGCAGACGTGGAGGATACTGGTTCAACTGGCTTGGTATCGCGAGGGCGTATGGGAGACGCCGTACTTCTCTTGCGCAATCTGGTGCGCGACGGAGGTTGCGGCCTGGGACATTCGCTGCCCGCAGTGAATGCTTTCACCACAGCATTCCAAAGATAGCACAGAGTTCCCTAGATACGCATATAAAACTCATGAGACTTTGTTAGAACGTCAAGCAATCGAGTCAACTCACATAAATGAAGTGGATGGGGGCGACGAATACAATTCCCAGAACCAACGCAAGACTTCTTTGGATGGGCGAGAGTTCCAAAAATTGTCCTATAACCGCCGTTGCAGGGGGACCTTGAGGAAGTCGCGGCAGACGTTGGTGATGCAACAGCGTTGCGCTTATGCCGTTGCCTTGACTTGGTTAGACGGATGGGTCGTGTGAGTCGTATGGCGAGTGGTGGAAATGGTAGTGGCGGCTGTCATTGAAGTCGTAGAGGTAGCTAGTGCGGAGATGTTGAGGGTGTGTGCCAGCTCGTCAAAATAAGGTGGAGTCCTTCGTCTTTCGACGTGGCCTTTATACCCGTTGGCAGCCGGAGGGACGGATCACTGTGGTCCAATCATGTCGCTACGCCTTCACATCCGTGTATCCGCGAGTCGATGTCCGCGCGTTTGGAGCGAGTCGGATATTGTAGCCTTGACCATCACGGTATCCGACTCACTCCCTCATCCGGCGGGGTTTTCTGCGAAGGTCTCCACCGTGTTCACCAAGCAAAATTCTGGTTCTGACTGCGATGCCGTGTCAATGTCCACAAATCGCAGTTGAAGTCACCCGGGGGTCGTTATTAGACGGACCTGGTTCAAAGAGCTCCTCATGGACCTCCCATCAGTTGCATCCGCACAGCTATAGACGGTTGGTGGACATGGTGCCTCCTAGTATATGGTGGAGCGGAAGGTAAGTATTAATAACCCCGCCTACGAGGTTGTAAGTACGGCCGTGAAAAGAACAGCCACTGTGGGGACTTGTTAGTAACCGAAGGGCCAGGACAACAAGTTGTCCGAAGGGGACTTTTCTAATGCTGGGACGCGTAACGATGTTTTATCGTTCGGTGCGCTGTGTCATTTAGTAGTAGACTGCGGTAGACGGAGCACGGTGATCGTCGTTCCAAACGCCATCACGTGAGCATGACGCGTTTGTGGCACTAAGTCCAATTTCGCAACCAAACACATTTGCAGATGCTAACTTACGCCGAGTAATCATTGACTTCCATCAAGATGCGTTGCCAACCACTATATTGTACAGTAGAGGTATCATGACGTCGTTATATACGGTATAGCTTATGTACGTGATGTGCGGATGCGGATGTGATGCGAGGGGAGATGCAACATGCAAATGTTGTGCAGATGACCCAGAAAACGAAGAACGAGAAAACTACCCTATGCCACTTGAACATCTCGACACAAGAACGGGGTCCAGCACGGCTGACCTAGTATGACCCAGTCCCGCACGAATCCATCTCAGCCACATCTCGCCTCCTCGAGACCACTCTCCGACGGATCTTCCTCCCGAGCGCGCGGAGCCCACCAAACCGCTGCTTCCCCTCGCCAACATCGGTTCCTGAGGTGGTCGACCTCCCTCGCTGGCGTCCCACTCGACTTTGGCGTCTCCGGACCCTCGGCCTCCCCTCGTCACACGGACTAAGATCCGGGCTGAACGGACGTGTTTTTGGCGAGACCGGCTGTCTGTCCACGGGGCTCGACACCCGCTTGAACGAGAACGGCGGTTCGTATCGCTGCGAGAACACCTCCCCAGGAAGCGCGTTGACTGGGCGCCCATCTGTCCCTGTGGAATCCGCGGACGCTTGCGAGAATGCGCGGCGATGCGTCCGGCTGGGGGAGCCGCCGGAAGGTGAATGCGAGTGGGACGAGACGGAGCTGAGCGAGGAGGGCGCAGATTGTGAAGACATGATGGACATTGCAGTAGGGTCGGACGCCGTGCGGCGATGGAAGGAGGGGAGAAGCCGACGGATTGGGCCGAAGGTGCGGGAGGTCGAGCGTGAAGACGTGGGGGGTGGGGAGTAGTAGACGGCGTAGTCTGACGTTGAGGCGAAAATAGTAGCCGGTGGTGGTGGGCTGTTTGAGTAGGAGGAGGTCGGGCTGCTGCGGAGGCTCCCGTCGATATAGAGCTTCGCGCGCCTGATCTGCCTAGCCTCGGGGCTTGAAGATGACGTAGGCATGGGGTACTCGAACACGGAGCTTGCGCCTCCACTGCGATAAGACGGAGGCGCGGAAATTACTGAGTCGCCTGAGTCTACCGAGCCACGACGCCCACGCGCGAGGTCTAGATCGAGCTCGCATCCCGTTGCATGAGGCAGATTGGGCTGTGTAGCCACCCATACTTTCGTCGCAATAAGGTAGATGAGATTCTGCGAGAATAACAGCACGCATGAGGGTGTGCGCGGGGAATCGTGGCAATAGAATGTACTTACAAAAACGAGCATGAAAGGAAACATGACCACCGCCGACACCATCCCGCAGAACATCAGGCATGACCTCTGGGCGGGCGAGAGATCGTCAAGGTTATCTTTTAGTCGGGCAAGCGTGAGGGTCATGATAGGTCGTGATCGTCGTGGCCAGTAAGATTTCACAACTTCAGACAAGTGGCTTTCGTACTTCGGATGTTGGTAGAGACGGATGGGAGAGTAGGTCGCGAGATGGAATAGATATCCGCAGCGGATGACGGGTCAGCTACTGGCTGTGCATATCCAAACCGACCGTCAGTCCAACTGGTGATGTCCGGTGGCCGTGTAGTGACGCACCTCCTACACACTCGACGCCAGAAGTCTCCCGGGGATCGAGCGGCACTATGACGAGCTTGGCGGAAGAAGGAGCATGGGCTTCACGCAGAGGGGCGAGAGAAGGAGCGAAGACCGCCTTATGGCCCTGTTGGCGCAGGGCTTGGGAGCATGACCAGCCGGGTTTGGATGTGGTCCAACGCTGACAATGGCGCCACTATGCATTCTCGGCCGGGCACGGCCAGACCCGGGGTAGCGGCCTGGACGCGATTGAGTGGGTCTTGTCTACGCGTGTCAGAATAACAAAAGAATATCTCGACCGAGCACGCAGGATGCGGCATGTTGGGATCATGATGAGTGTCGAACGCGAGCGGTGGCGGATGGGAGACGGGAGACGCAAACTGTGGCCCGGTGGCGGAGGCGAGATCGCACCGATTGGCGCCCAATGCGTTCTGTTCACGCGGCGCGGTCCCGGAGACGTCGATCCTGGACAAACCGCCCGCACTCGCAGACGCGCCTGCTATATACCACTACATAGACTGCTAGAGTACTAATGCGAGATGCCCAGTCGAGCAGACACGCTAGTCCACAAGTCTGCGGAACTCTCTGCGACATCCGGGTTTCCCCCCGGATTCTGTCTCACCGACGAGCTTTCCGACTACGTCCAACTTCTTCAAGGATGCTGCCGCAGTTACGCAGATGACATCGAATTTGACAAGCTCTTTGGCGAAGCGTTCACGAAGCTCAACTCTCGTGGCATCAACGAGGTCTCCCTGGGCGTCCTTGCAGGTAGAGCAGAAGACATGATCGAGTGGGGCATGCGTACGTTGTTGATTTTCCTCGGCCAGCGATTCCTGCTGATACTATGTCCGCATCGACTTCCTACGTTAAGGTTTGTGCACAGGCTCTGGCGGAGCGCAGAAAGATATTCCAATGGCGCTTGCTCTGTGGCAGCATATCACCAGCCCCAGCACTCTCTACCCTCCACTTTCGCAGCCACCGAGCCGACGTATCCTCGCGACCGCCTACTCCCTCCAAGCGAAAGTCTACAAGGACCGTGCACACATTGACGTAGAGACACTCCAGATTGGAGACATGCATCGCGCAGCCGTCGCCGCAGACGCCGCGGCAGCACAAGGGCTCGTCACGCCCATCGTGCTCTTCATCGCGCAGTTCGTCGCGATGCCTTTCGGGCCTCGGGGTGATGCGTCGCTCAAGGACATGCCGCAGTTTGCTTGTCTGTCGGACTTGTGGTGCATATGGGAGCGGAGGAACGAGGAGATGCAGCTGGAGCAGCTGGCGCGGGACCGCAAGGTCTCACGGGCGCCGAACGCGTACCGGTGTGCAGCGGAGGGCTGTGGGATCGAGGGTACGAAGAAGGCGACACTGTTGAGATGCGCGGGGAAGTGCCAGGGCGCGAACAAGCCGCACTACTGCAGCAAGGAGTGTCAGAGAAAGGTGAGCTGTGCGGATTGTCCGTACGCGCAGTCGTGGCTTAGCGTGGATGAAAGGACTGGAAACGCCATAAACCGATGTGCAAGCCAGGGGTCCCCAGCCCAGCAAATGGACCTATCGATCATGTCGCTTTGCCGGTCGAGGAAGCTAGCCGGTCTCTCGGGCACGGTGGAGGAGATGCTCTATCCAACCATAGCCCTTGGGACGAGGATCTCTTGCCACGAGTCCCAGGCAAGGAGCGCATGATCACAGTGCCAGCCCCAGGTCCCCGGCAAAATGGTGCAGATAGCATCCTCCACGATGACCCCTGCGATGCTTAGGGACCTCAAAGAGCAACTCGAGAACACGGACGCAGACGATGGTTGATCTACCGGGCGTACTTACTGGCAATGTTTGAGATCCGGAAGGCATTTTCCCGACAACTCGATCATGTATGTATGAATTCGTCCAGCCACGTTTGATACCAATGACGGCTCCGTTCAAGGTTTGTACACACAGTTGTAACGTCTGCGTCGAGTTCACAGGACTATCAAGGAATGGCACCCGTTGCGACCAAAGCCAATATGTATGTCGCACCAGAAACCGACTCGGGGTTCTGAGTATAGCACTCAGCCTCTCCGAACTTCAGCTTGAAGCATGGCGACCCCAAACAACGCACGTAACGCCCGCGCCACAAACGCGTAGATATGTAACACGTGAGCGCGTTACTGTATTGGCTCTCACCGCATTCTCATCTCTGAATCCTAGGCAGGTTGTACAACATGTGTACCTTTCTGTGGCTACGTTGATATCAGCACTCGTGACAGAGGCTAAGTTGAACGCAAGTCCGAACGCACGAGAACCATAACTCGTTAAGGGATCCTTTGTAAATCGGTGTTTTGAATTCCGCTCGGGTAACAATCGCGCGTCGCTGGCGGTGGCACAATGGACCATGGTGGCATCGAGTGGCCCAGCTAGTTTGTATCCGACGACCACCACAAGCTCGTACTCCAAGTTGTCCACTTGTCCGCTCGCCGATGGCGGGTCATCCAGCGAACGTGCTAAACATGTCTAGCAGGTCGTCACTTGACAATGTTGCAGAAGACACACGCGTCCTGCCTGCAAGTGGCTTCTTCTCTGGCGAGAAGTTCACCTACTACTTGCAGCTCTACGAGAGGTGTTGTCGCGTCAATACATTCCGCCTCGAGTTCGAAGAGGTTCACCACGAAGCATACGTGCGCTTCGCTTCTCGCAGCGCTGAAGAGGTCCGGTTGGGCCTCCTCGCACGGAGGCCAGACGACATGCTTGAATGGGGAATGCGTAGGTTTAGCCAGTCACACCTCAGCCAGCCGACCACGCTAATGCTCGCCGGCGTTGATACCATTCCACAGGTATTTGTGCAGATGCCCTCAGCGATCCTGATGATGCCGACAAATTGCGGACACATCTCCTCAGGGCGCTCTCGCTGTGGGCGTGCATCGCCAATCCCCGCCCATTCGATCCTCCTCTCTCTGAGCCTCCGAGCCTCCGCACCAAGGCAATCGCATACTGTCTCCAAGCCTTCGTCTGCTACGAGTTCCTATACTCTGACGAAGATGAATCTGGTGTCGAAGTCATGTACCACGCGCCTTCACTGCCAACGCCTCCGCCGCGCTCGGGTTCGTTACAACCACCGTTGTCCTCGTCGCGGAGTTTGTCGCGGAGCGGTGCGCGCCATGTGGAGGGCCACCGCTCAGGAAGCTTCCGCAGTTCGCAGTTCTCTCGGACCTCTGCCGTGCGCACGTGCAAAGGGAGGAGGCGGTGTATAGGATGCATCTGGCAAGGCAACACAAGGTCGCGAAGGCGCCGAACGCGTACCAGTGTGCTGCAGAGGGCTGCGGGATCCAAGGGACAAGGAAGGCGGCGCTGATGAGGTGCTCTGGGAAGTGTGAGGGCTTGAATAAGCCGCACTATTGTAGCAAGGAGTGCCAGAGGAAGGCGAGTTGATTGAATACGGCTCGTCTGCTCAGCCTTCGCTCACAACTGCGCGTCAGGATTGGCAACATCACAAATCTGCGTGCAAGAAGGGCACTCCAATCGTACCGAGGAACTGTAGATGAGATGAATCTACCTCTCGAATCGTACCCCTTGGGACGAAGATCCCTTACCACCGGATCCGCGCAAGGAGCGCATGTTAACGCTGCCCATTCCGGGACGGCCGGGTAGATGGCTTGCAGTTCGTCATCAACCATGACTTCTGCAATGCTTAGGGACTGGAAGGATATGATCTTGCGGCATGGCGCCGCCCGGTTGGGAAGGCTTCCTGAGTGATTGTCAGACATGTGCAGAAACGGTGTAGGTTGTAACTATACATGCTACGTACATCAAACAAGGTGTGCCACACGTATAGATTGTGCATATCCCAGTGCCAAGTCCTAAGTGTTGCACCTGGCCACTGGATGCATCATTCAACGAATTTCGAAGAACGCGTACTTTCGCTATGCCACCCATCCTGGCGTGAACCTACTGAGTAAGTAGCTATGCCCGATCAATATGCCTCCCAGCAGTCTTGAAATCCGTCAAGTACTTACGAGTGGCGGAACCAGAGCGCGTCGCGAGGACCGTACTAGACAGTCCCCCGTGACCGCGTTGGTGTGTCCATGATGCCGCCGGTGCTTACCGGTCGCCGCATCAGCACTTTGAATAACTCAGAATCCGCAGAGGAGGAGGAATCTCAATTGAGCACGCCCACTGGCACCAAAGCTCGCCCATTGCACTAGAAAACTCAGCTTATGGCCACTGTATCTTAGCTCTGCCCCGATCCCCGCTCAGTATGCCTCGAGCAACATCGAAGTGGAGAGCATGGCTCTTCCACCAGGTGTCACCTTCACCGACGAGGCCCTAGATTACACACGGTGTATACAGGCATGCCTCACGACATATGACCAGGAAGTAGACATACAACGGATGCTTTGCATTGTATTGAACATGCTGCACTCACGGACTGCCAGCGATGTTCGCTCCGGGGCTGAAGCCGGAAACCCGAAGGACATCCTTGAACTGGGCATACGTACGTTTTGATGTCACCTCCGAACTATTTGGATACTGATAGCTGCCTGTTCGTTCGGGATCAGGACTGTGCAAAGGATGTGGCGTACCTGCAAAAGACGTCGAGGAAGCCATAAACCAATGGCGGCGCCTCACCGACCCTGCGCATGCGGAGCGACTCTCGAGCCCACCCAGTCGACGTATCGTCGCCCAAGCATATTCCTGTATTGCATACGCCTACAACGAGAAATCATGCCTCCCCAACCGAACCCTGCAGATTGACGACCTCAAGCGCGCCGCCGAGGCTGCCGACGCATCCGTGGGCCTAGGCTTCATAAGTCCAACTGCCCTCTTCATCGCCCAGTTCTTGACAACGCGCCTCCTGGAGTCACCGGTCATGGCCTGACTTTCTGGGACTTACAGCGCTTTTCTGGCCTGGTGGAACTCCGGCGCGTCTGGGAGCGCCGGAAGCGCGAGGTGGAACATGAGGAGAGGGCGCGCGTGCTGAAGGTCGAGCGAGCGTTGGGTGACTACCGATGCGCGGCGGTCGGTTGCGGGCTTGAGGCTACGAGGAGGGCGGGATTGATGAGGTGCTCAGGGAGTTGTACTCCGCCATATAAGCCGCACTATTGTAGTAAAGATCTTCAAACGCAGGTGCGCCTCATGGTCAAATGATATTATTCCAGGCTCGGACTGACGCACATGCATTCGCATAGGACTGGAAGCGACACAAACCGTACTGCAAGCCAGGCGTCGCCATGCCCGTTCCCATAGAAGATGCGCAGGCTTCTGGCTTACCGTCAGGCGGAGTAGAGGAGGGCCCGTCTTCGGGGCCGTCTGCAGAAGGAGACATCATCGACGAACCGCTCCCGGCTGACCCAAGCAGAGAGTACATGTTCCGTGCATCCGTACCACAGGTGCCTGGTGGATCAGTCCAAATAATGTCATCGACGATGAGCCCGGCCCTGATGAGGGAAGTCCGAGGGCACATAGAGAGGCTGGCTATGGAGGACATGATGGCGCGACAGTGATGTGCTGTGAGAGCACAGCAAGTAGCTTGTCAATTGAAGGCATAATGCTCTACAAGATATCTGTCATCTTTTCTGGTATCCGTTAGGCTATGTGGGACAGCCAGTGTTCGTGGACGCAATACGGTGCAAAGACTCGGCTCAGACTCATGCCTGGTGTTCACATTCATGATGTGTAATACAGAAACGAGCAGCTATCGCAAAGAGGGTGACCATGGCATGATTGTTCTACTCGTCCCGTTCCTTGTTCACCTAAAACATAGCCTGGTTAGTACTGCGGCAGCTGAGCCACAGACGCGTTTGTTGCACACGTGATCGTGATAGTCACGTCCCTCGAGCCCTTTGGCGATTGATGGCAATGGCGACAGTCCTTCGTCCGTTTCCCCTAGTACCACCATGAGGTCCTCCGACGTCATAGAAATCGACGAACACTGTCTCTCGGGCAAGGGATACCCGCCGCATGCCTTCCGCCTCACACAGAAGTTCCGAGAGTACGTGCTGTTCATGCAGAAATGCCTCATGCCATACGACAAGGAAAGCGCCATGAGCGACAACGACCAAATGTTGGGCCTCGTGATGGCATCGGGGAGGATGTGCCCCAAAGGCGAAATCGAGATACGAAGCGAGGCTGGAAAGGGCAGCCCGGAAGACATCCTCGAGTTGGGCGTACGTGCGTGCATTCCAGCTGAACTCCAATACTTGCGGATGAGTCGCGCGCGTACTGACGGATATGCTGCTGTTAGGGTGCTATACAGGCCAGGGCGGGCCTCCTAAGAATCCCAAAGTCGGGCTGGAGCAATGGCTGTACCTCATCGATCCGGAGCGCGGCCTGAAGCTCGCCACCCCTCCTAATCGGCGCATCCTCTCGCAAGCTCATTCCTGCATTGCGTGGTACTACATCGAGAAGGTTCATTCTAAGCGCACGCTCAACATGGACGACCTCACACGCGCTGCGGAGGCCGCGGACGCGGCCGCGAGCCTGGGGTACTTCACGCCCGCCGTCATCTCCGTCGCCGAGTACGTCGACAACGCGAAGGACGACGAATCAGGCAAGTGTTATTGGGAGATCGCCCCCTTCGATGGAATGCAGGATCTTCGCCGCGTGTATGAGCGTCGGCAGCGCGAGGTAGCGGCAGGGGAGGAACCAAATGTGCAGCGATGCGCATCGTCGGAGTGTTGGCTTGAGGGAACGAGGAACGCGCCGCTGATGAGGTGCAATGGGAAGTGCACGGAGCCGCACAAACCACGGTACTGTAGCAGGGAGTGTCAAAAGCATGTGCGTCTCGCTCCGCAGCGCTCTTCCTGTCAATGTCGTCGTGTTAAAATCTGCGAATTCCGATAGGACTGGAAAGAAGGACACAAGTCGAGGTGCAAGCCGGGTCCCCCTACGCCGCCGGCTTCAGATGATGCTTTCGATGAGGAGGACGAAGTGTAATCAGCTTCACCAAGCAGCGAAGCCACAGCGACGCCTACGCCTGTCGGGGTTCCAGTTCACACTTCGTCACGACAATGAGCCCCGCCGAATGAAACAAGTCGAAGGGCAGATGAAGGGAATGGCTGTCTCTAACGCCAAAGTAGTTGAGTAATTGCTACGATTTTTGCCGTTCGCCAGAAGACGTCTTTTGTTCAGCGCGCGCTGTCCTACTGTACCATCATTTGTGCTTTCAATGCAGTTGTATTGTTCGTCCATCCCGAGGCTATCTTGCTCGTCTGTGCAGCAGCAACTAGTAATTGTTCTTTCTTCGACCGTTATTCCCGACTTACCACTAAGATCTTCACGCGTAGGACACCCGGTTCCTCGGTGACCTCCCCTAACTAACTGCAATTTGATTGCAAGACTGGCGGATCCGTGAAGGCCTTCCCGCTCGTAATTGTGAGTTCTGAGTCCATGTCTGCTGTCCTCTTACTCCACGCCATAAGCATTGCCTTCGTGTTTAGCCACTCCAGACCAACTGCCTCAATCTATCACGCAGAGGACACGTTCGCGGGCGGTTCTGATGACGCATCGTCACCCAAGAATTGCCCCTTGTCGCCACCTCAGCGCGCTTCCAGACCTTCGCGGGTTCGACCGCCCTGTCGAAATGGGCGCCTGGGCGCGCCTCGTACCAAAGCATGCAGGGCACCGAGGCTTCTAGCTCGCATTTGCATTCACTTCCGCTGTCGCTCGGTACGCAGTTCGAACGACGACTCGGAAGTTACTCTGAACGCTCGCCGTGCACGGCCGTGGCCAAGCAGCCTCTCTGAGTTCAAGACGAGGACAGCAGCCACGCACGCACCTTGCATGAGTCCGTCCTTCGTCTTCCTTCTTCCCTTCCTTGGCCTCGACGAGTGCACCCGTCCGTCAATATGCGACCTGACTATACCCAAAACGTCAACCAAACCTAGGTCAGTGATACTTCGCCCTTACCAGGCTGAGCCTAGTCCGATACGTACCTGTCTCCAGAGTCACCACTTCACACAATCATTATAGTTGACGAGGAATATGAAATGGCCTTCGACCGCGGCGCTCTATCCCCGTCGGCAGGAGGTTCTATGGAAAGGATCAGCGTCCTCGAGGTACATATCCGGACAAAAACGCGCGTAACGCAACCCGGGGTTATGGCAAATGACACTACATAAATGGTCTAGCATTGTGGCGGCAGGAGGGGCGAAAGTCTAGGTGTGTACAAGGGGCCAAGGGGCTACGAGTGTCTGGGATTTTCTAGCGTTCGGGATAACTTAAACGTCAAGTGCTCCACGCCCCTGGAAACGGAGTATCCTCGCAAACCTGTAGCCGCCAGGTGCGCGGCCAGCGGTGCGCTCGGATCGGGGAAGGGGGTGCACGGTACCGGTAAGTAAGACGGAGTACAAGGCAAAGGAAAGAATGTGAGAAGTACACGAGACCCAGCAAGAGTCAGAGAAACGGGGGAAAGGTCCGGAGTACAGCAGTGTACAGGACAGCAGAAGGGTCCTCGGCGGAGCGTCAAGTACCGCCAACTGAGTCCGCGATGCCATAAATACAGATGTTCGCCAACCCTACTGGGAGATGTAGGGCGCGGCATCGCACGTAGAAGCCATACTGAATCGTCACGTCATTTTCGACAAGGCAGTCTTGATCTATATGACGGTCTGTCGGGTGGTCTGAGGAAGGTCGTCGTGGTCCGTTTGCTCGCGTGGCTAGCGCAAGGCCGCGGCGCTCAAGCGGTGGAGATGCAGCCCTTTCCGTCGAGCGCGGGCGTGAACCCCGGCCTGCACGACTGCACGCGGCAGGTCCCCACCTCACACGAGACGCCGAGGGCGTTCGGGATAGCGGTACAGTCATGTCTACATCACGGAGACACAGGCGATCAGTACCGCCCGTGTTCAGCACTGACAGAAATGTCACTCACTGAACGTCGACAGCGCCGCAGCCACCGCACGAGGTGAGGTCCTCGCGGAGGTCTACACACTCGAAGCCCTGCTGGACCCACTCCTCCAGACTGGTCGGGACCGCCTCCGAGATCGGGCAGGCGGCCATGGAGAGCGGGCAGAGGATGGGCGAGATGTCTGCCTCAGGAGGGACGACAGGGAGCTGGAGGGAGCCATCACGCTTGCGTATGACGGTCCCAACGCGGAAGCCGTCGCCGCCCTTTCCAGGGAAGGGGCCGCTGTTGCCACTCCCGGGGGGCCAGGGTTGCCATGTCCCGGCCAGCTTTGCGAGGGCTGAGGGCCAGGAGGGTTATCGTGACGCTTGGTTGCAGCTGCGGTCGCGAATGCGGGGCAGAGGGCCAGGACGGCCGCGAGGACGACCGTGGAGAACAGGGCGGAGCGCATCTCGGAGGCGGGCGGAGGGTCTTTACGAGCGAAAGACGGCGACACGAACCTCGGGGGGAGACGACACGGGGGGTCCTCAGGCAACTGGGGGTTAGAGTCGCGATTAAAGGGCGCGGCTTCGGACAAAGGAGGAAGGACAAGAGGAGAGTTTCGGAAAAGGGCGAAAGGACAAAAGAGACGAATCGAAAGTGGGCGATAAACGACAGCTGGTAGAGAGGACGTGCCTCGGCCACGTTCTGTGACGCGATGTCGATGGGCCAAGCGATGGCCGCGCACTCAGTCGCCCGTCCTTAGTGCACACGCCGCGCGCATGCCGGCCTCCGAGTCCCTGTTCCAGAGATTAATAGGGCCCTCTAGCGCTCCACTCACCGGCCTCTCCTCGAACCCTCGCAGGTGCAGGTGCCTCACGCTGACGCCTAGCAGCGAGTTAGCCCCCTATTCCTCGCCATTATGGCTGGCCTTTCCCTCTTCAGTGGCTAGATATTGAAACAAGGCGGTGAGCATCGGACATTACGGCTGTGTGCAGATATCAAAGCAAGATGGTGGTATCATATCAAAACAAGGAAAGCCGCAATTTTGGCGGAAGGCAGGTACAAACGCTGTTGATGAGATCGAGATCCCTCGCTGATCTCAATTACCAATTGGGAAAATGAAGTAAATCGCCTAGACGGGTATGTCGCTCCCACACTCCTCTCTACGCACATCCATGTTGTACGACGCTCTGGCAACTGTCTGTTCAATTCCAGATCCTCATCTTTTCTTTTGTGAAGCGAATACCGTTCTGAGCACACTGCACCCGTAACCTTCGCAGCATGGATCAATCCTGCCAACACTGTATGCAGAACCTCTCACACGTGTACCGGTGCACTGACAGCTGCTAGAACCAACGGAATGATTCATATCTTCCAAGCGCTGCAGACTTGCTCACGTATCCATCCCGCGAACATATGGTGTGCAAACGAGCCACACTGCAGCGAAGATTGTTCGAAGCCAGGAGGATACCTCGCGTTTCAACCGTCTGTGATCCACTATGCACCTGGTTCTAATCACGAAGTGTGAGGCGAATTGAGAGGCTGCCGCCTCCACTCAATGGAAGACTGTCTATGATACGTGGACACATTGTGTGATTTGTCTGTGTCCTGGGATGACAACGTCGATTGACACATCACATTGACTAGGTACGACGTACGGCGGTTGCAGACTGCAGCGCACGAACACCGCCCGCCGCCCTGCTGCCTCACATTTTATCGCAAGCAGAGTGTACCCAAGGCATTAGTATTGCAAAATAACGACAGATCGTCACCCCACTCGGTACTCGTCAATGATCACGAGCTACTGGAGCCGTACCATCAAGATCAAGCCCCTACGCATGCCATTCAAAGCTCTCCGAATTCCTGGTGTTGTACTTCGCATACTACTTGCAAAAACTCAACGACTATAGCACCCGGAAGTCGCACGTTTTAGCTTTGAGAAGCGATGTTCAGTCAAAGTGTGCTCCTCCATTGGCCGAGATCGTTTGTCCTGCACAAGACAGTCATCACGCCACTGACAGACTAACGCATACATGAAGAAATTACCTGTGATGAAGTATGCCTCAGGCTTCGCAATGTACGAGACAAGGCTGGCGATGACCTCCGGTTCCGCGATTGGTATCTTCGATAGGGCGGAGCCGGACAAGCCCTGCGCTTTCGCGTCCTCCAGGCTGACTGTACACAATGGTTTTGGTGAGTATCATACTTGCCCAACGTTCATGAGACAGCTCACCGATGTTGGTTCGGATCGCGCCCGGCGCGTACACGTTGACGGTAATGTTGTCCTTCGCCAACTCAGATGCTATGTGGAGGACCTCAGCAAGCTTGTGGCCTCAAGTCCGTGTGGTTACGCACCCAAGCTCTGGGTCAGACCACGGATCGCAAACTTTGACGCTGCGTACGCTGACGTGTATGGCATGCCTATGTGTCCTGCATCAGAATACGAAGGACTGGAACAACCCATGCATTACTCACCATGTCTTCCGGCCATAGACGACGCTCCTGTACGGAAGGTTAGCACACCAACAAGGATTCGCACCCAGCGGCAAAATACCGACCGATAATGCGTCCGCCTCGGCCCTGCTCTATCATTTGCTTTGCTGCGTACTTGTAGCAAAGCATCACACCTCGCAGGTTGATGTTGATCACTCGGTCCCACTCTTCACTGGGAACTGCATGCCCGCGTTCACAAATAGTTCTTACGGGACTGATAGCAACGTACCGAGCACGAGCGGACCATACGACATCACGCCTGCGTTCGCAACCATCTAAGAGGTGCGTCAGCCAACCCACTCATCATCACCCACGAGCTGAATAGACATACCACGTCAAGACTGCCCAGCTGTTCGACCACAGAGGCAATCATGGCCTGGACCGCCTCCTCGTTGGTCACATCCGCTGGCGCAGCAATGACCTTCACGCCGCTCTTCGCCTTGATCTCAGCCACGGCCTCTTCGATCTGCGCCGCCTTCGCGGGGATGTCATTGATGACGACGTTCAGACCGTCCTCGGCCAGACGGAGGGCGATGCTCCGCCCGATGCCTTGGGCAGAACCGGTGACGATAGCGACGCGGGTATGGGGTGCGATTGAGCCCATGGGTGTAGCGACTCGAGGTGGTGTCAAAGAAACGAAGCAGATGTGCGGCGAGTATACCTGTCCGCTCTTGGTTTTGAAAGGCACGCAAATGCTGCTTTATAGAACCCAACATCCCATAACGACTGCACCTCGGCCGCGATCCAATGCCGCATCAGACAGGCAGCCATACGACAGCCTCGGGTTCGGCGAGGGCACGGACAAATGCGGCCATGGCATCAATTCCTGGAACATCGTACGATACTCGCGTCCTCGCCGCAAGCGAGCCCGCTGCATCGTCAGTTCGCGAACGGGAATGGGCGTCACGAGCAGCTCGCATCAAGCATTGCGAATGCCAGGTGGGTTGATGCGGACCCGACATGCGAAGACATCTTGCATGGTTCGAGCGTCCGAGCTCCCCGGTCCGCTCCACTCCCAGTGCGCTGATACCGTCTGCCGGCTGCCGTTTGGAACGCCACCGTTCAGTCGGTGTGTCACTCAGCTCGAGGATAGGAATCAGGCGAGCCCGTCACGACAAACCGTTAGTATGTATGCAACATGGATGCTTCGGAGTCCAACTCGGTATGTGTCTTGACAGCACTGGCCGATGGATCTCCTACTTCGTAACGTCACGTGTACAATGTTTTGTTGCGCCCCAAAACCATACTCAGCTTCAACTACAGCTCGATTGTCCAAGACTACGGGAACCGAGGTCCTGTTGGGGTCCTGAACAACGAAATCTGAAGGACGTCGGTGCCCTCGGTGGCCTGATTTGATCTTGCACGCCTCACCATTCTCGAGTCTATCGCATTGCTGATAACACGATCACACGCAGCTTGTTCGGCGGGCTCGCGGGTCCTTCGGCGGGTGTATCGAGGCCCTTGCGGAAGGAAGCCGCCGAATATGTATTCTCGGACGGGCCTGCCGTAATACAGTGACATCTGTGGCAGACAGCGTCTCCCAGAAATAGGAATGTATTCTGTAAAAACAAGTGAGCGCTTTTAAAGAATAATCGCATTTGGCACACTGACCTGAGGGAACCGCTTGGCAAATTCAGATCCAGAGCCACTGTTCGGCTCTACGATACTAGAGCTCGTTCCACTGGTGTTGGGTCACGAAATAAAGGATGCGTATTTAAAGCGAGTGGTCCGCGCTCCCCGCCTGCTCAGCGCACTATCATCGTAAACCACCATGGCGGTGACTGTGCAGGAAGCTGTGACAGCGATCACCTCTCTGGGGCTGCTGCCCAACATCGTCCTTGGTGCTGTTCTTTTCTGGTCGTTCCGCGCCTTCCGGCGGACGATGGCCGTGAGTTCAACGTTCATATCAGTGCGCGTATATTGACCTTCCTCTCCCTCCAGTTGAGCCACATCCCGACGGCCGGAGGGCCGTCGCTCCCCATTCTTTCTTATATCGGTGCGTTCAGGGGGCTCATCGACGACAAGCAGATCCTCGACGAAGGCTATGCAAAGGTAAGGCTCACCATCAGTCAGTACTGCAGCAGAGCTCATACAGTAGTCTACAGTACAAAGGGCGCGCGTTCAAGATCGCAACCATCTCCGGCTGGACCGTCGTCGTGTCTGGGCCTAAGCTGGTCGAGGAGCTACGCAAGGCCGGCGACGACGAACTGTCTCTTTCCGCGCTATGGGTCAGGTAGGCTATCGCCGAGGAAAGACCCCAAAGTAGATGAAGCTGATGCGTCTTGCAGGTCCTCCAGATTGAGCACACTCTCGGCCATCACCCCGACGATTCGTACCACACCAACGTCATCCGCGCGCAACTCAAGAGCAACCTCGACGCGGTCTTCCCGACTATGTACGAGGAGCTTAATACAGCATTCGACGAAGAAATGCCCGTGACGCCTGGTGAGAGTTTATAAACGGCTAGGCTCTTCACATATTAATTTATCGACTTTTCATAGAGTGGACGGCACACACCGCTTTCGAAGTCGTCAAGGACGTTGTGGCCCGTACCAGCGGTCGTATCTTTGTTGGCCTGCCCATGTGTACGTCCACAAGCACCGATTATCATCAGTGGCGCGCTTCAATCTCATCTCATTCCACGTTCTAGGCAGGGACAAGGATTACCTCGCGCTTAACAAGCAGTACCCAATCGACATGGTCGTCAGAGGTCTGATCATTCGCTCGTTCCCGGACGAGTTGAGGCCGTACGTCCATTTTCCGTCGCTCCTACAGGCAGTCGGTATTGACCAACATTGTAAAGATTGGCAGGAAAGCTGTTCTCGGCGTTTCCCTCTCATTTGCGTCGCGGTATGGTGCATCTCGGCCCCATGATCTCCGAGCGGTTGCGACAGCGTCAGGAATACGGAAACAAGTGGGAAGGCAGACCGGTATGCGAGCGTGAACATGTACTGAGTCAATGGTCTTACCGTATCTGGTTGTCTCAGAACGACATGATGCAATGGTTGATCGACGCCGCGCCTTGCGACGAGAAGCTCACGGTCCCTCAGCTCACCACGCACATGCTCCACGTCAACAGCACGGCTATCCTCACTTCGTCGGTTGTGCGTCAATTATCTTCTCGCTGGTCGGCTGCAGACTCGATAACATCGCTGTTTCACCCTATAGACATTCACCCAGGCGCTCCTGCTTCTTGCTGCCAACCAACAATACGTCAAACCTCTTCGTGAGGAGATCGAAGCTGTGCTGAAAACGCACGGTTGGACCCGCAAGGCCATCCTCGAGATGCACAAGGTCGACAGTTTCTTCAGGGAATCTCAGCGCATCGCCGGCATCGGAAACAGTACGTCCGCTATCCACATAGTTTACGCACATTCGGGCCTCACGAGCTGACGTACGTGTATCACAGCACACATTTTCCGTACCACGATGAAGGACTACACCTTCTCCGACGGGACGTTCGTGCCGGAGGGAACGTTCGTCGCGGTAGCCTCCAAAGCGACGCACACCGACGAGAACATCTACCCTCGGGCGAACGAGTTCCAGCCCTTCAGGTTCTCTACCATGCGCGATAAGGACATTGGGACCGAAGACATGGCTTCCAAGTACGGGATGGTTAGCCTCGGCACGAACCACGTTCCCTTCGGACACGGCAAGCATGCATGGTACGTTGTGATGAATAACCTTGTCGAAGGCATTGATTTGATCATGTTCGCAGCCCTGGACGGTTCTTCGCAGCGACGGAAATGAAGGCGATGTTTGCACACCTCTTGATAACGTACGACATACGGCCGGAGAAGGAGGGCGTGCAGCCGCCTAGGGCGTTCTACGGTTCCGCGCGTACCTTGAAGGTCTTGGTCCGCAAGAGGCGGACGTGATGTTCCCTTTCCTTTTGTCGTGTGCACTG
The DNA here is from genome assembly GCF_022376445.1 of Fomitopsis serialis. Taxonomy (NCBI): domain Eukaryota; kingdom Fungi; phylum Basidiomycota; class Agaricomycetes; order Polyporales; family Fomitopsidaceae; genus Fomitopsis; species Fomitopsis serialis. The sequence continues at coordinate 437,293 of NW_025954979.1, forward strand.
TAGACTGCCCCAACTCTCTTGGTATATAGCCGGACTGTGCCACTCTTTCGTCGTCGAGATATTGGAGTACTATCCCAGGAGCCAGTCGTACATATGAAATCCGAATGAATTGTAGATTGGACACAAGTAGTCTCCGCCGTCAGAAAAAAGCGTCTGTTCAGTCAGTACTTCAGTACCCTCTGCCAGCTTCCAGGACTTGGTGTACGCTCCGCCGGTCATTGTCATAGCTGGCCAGGCTCACGAACTACAATACCTTCCAAGTAAAGACTGATACCTCCCGGGATCAGCCGACAGCCGCGCCACAGTGTGAATCATGATGCCATTGTAAACGCAGAGAGGACTGCGTCGGGTTGCTGTATCACACAGTGACCCAAACGCGAAGTCACAGTTCGTATCAGATTCCGGACTCCCTTGCCCGGGACTTATGCTTTGAATCTCAGGCCGAGCGTGTACAAGGCCAGCTGAGATTCAGGACGCGCTGTATTGCCAGTGTATTGCAGCGGTTTCTCCGAGCGAAGCGCACAGAGAAGAGCAGGGTTGCGGTGTGTAGGACAAGTCATTTGATGCATTGACATTTGGCAGAGACTCGCTCTGAATGTCCCGGGGATGTAACAAATTGCTCCACAGAGACGTTGATACAGGCAATATGGACGCGAATAGCCTCCTCTATCGGATTCGCATTCCAATGTGTATTCCTGCGGCAAAAGTGGCCTATTGCCGGCGAGACAACTTCCGGATCCCTTGCGAGTTCGGACGCACAGCTCGAAAGCTCCACTGATACATGAATTGCTGGTATTTGCTATAACTGATTCTCATCCGACATGCACGAGCGTCGCGTCTTGTCCACCCCCATATGCTGCGGGACTTCCTATATTTCTGACCCCACCGTGTAAAGTTGCAGATGAGTGATGGACCATCTCCGGCTCTGGGCAGCATTAGCCACTAATGGCCTGTTGCAGGGTTAAATAGTTCCCGCTGGCGGGTACTTGGTTGTACTGAAAAGTGACGAACGCCGCGCCAACGAACTTAGTTGGTGAGGAGGAGGAGGAGGAGGAGGGACGTTCGAACGTCCGGCCCGCTCAGCGCTCAAGCGCTCATCTTTCGACTTCAGCGCTTCAGCCGCTTTGCTCCAGCCACCAACATCGTTGATTCATTCTCGCCGAGACGGGACCTTGGTTTTTGGAAGCTGGCAAGGCCCGCCCATCGCCCACACCTCCCGACCACTAGGAGTATTGTCGTTCAAGATGCAGCCCTCCAGCCACGATAACTCCGGCTTCCTCTCCGTGGTCGCCCTGCTCGGGTTCATCCTGTGAATACTCCCTCCAGCCTACTTGCAAATAGACGTTACGGTTGTGAAACAAAGCTTCGCAGCTCTGGCGTGGTGCATGGTCTCTTCGTGCCTTGGACGGTCGTGCTTCGACGCCATCCGCGAGCTGTGGAGGATGATGGTCTGACCGCGCAGTCGGATCGCCGTCCTGGTCGTGCGGGTTACAGGAGACATCTGGACGACCAATCGGACCTCTTTGAGATGGAGTATCGGGGGGCAGGGAGGGCAGGATGATGCTGGATCGTGAAGGTCACGGTGCAAACGTGGAGGCTGTACGTTCGGTCTACCTTCAACGTGGGGTCGTGTCTACATACGTCGTGCGTATTGAACCTATCGCTCAGGCGAGGCTCTATCGCGCCCTCTCCTGACGTCTCGCCAGTAGCCTATCTATGGACATCGCCGCAGCGTTCTCCGCCCATTGGCATGAGAGGGGGTGAGGCGGTGAGGAGGCGTGTGCGCCAAGACGTCTCTCGGCGACGCTTGCCGGCTGTATTGATGGTCTGCAACCGTGACGGAGACCTGCTGGCACTGCGATCTGCATGTTCAACCGACTCGGCCAAGGTGCCGGATTGCCACGTCTCGCGGTACTACTTACCGCGAGACGCGGCACCTTCGCCGAGGACGACACGTCTACCAGACGTCGACGTACCGATGTGCCTTTGCCTCCCGCGACTTGCGTAACCCTTGCCGGTCCTCCTGGCCGAGAAACATCGCGTCCTGCGGTGCCGGTGTGCAATGGCGGCGACGCTTCGTCATAACTGCCCTCCGATGAGCTCTCGTCTGCATATAAGACCCGAGGCAGGTCGCTGGTGTTCACGTCGCCCAAGTCTAGTATCACGAGCGGACGAATCATCCTTCGTACTCACAAGTCCTCCACCATCTCTCGGCCACACCGATAGCTCGAACCATGTCTTTCCCGAAAACGATCCAGGCGATTGCGATCAACAAGAATGGAGAGGTCGATGTCATCAACAAGGAGGCCGTACCCTTCCCCGAGCATGTACCTGGGAATGTCATCGTTAAGGTGCGTCGATCGTCTGTTGATACAGGGACTGGTCACTGATGCCCGTTGTCCTCCTGTGTAGGTCAACTATGGCGGTGTTAACTACATCGACACCTACTTCAGGTGATGCTACAGCAACCAGCGATGCCACACTCGAGCTAAACTGCTTCGGCGATCCAGGAAGGGTCTCTACCCAACGAAGTCGTTCCCTCACACGCTTGGGCTGGAGGCGTCAGGCACCATTGCGGCTCTGCCCACAGATGAGAAGGTACTGAATAACGAGCAGTACAAGAAGCGCGGGTTCAAGGTCGGGGACAGGGTAGCTATAGTGAGTCTACTCGTTCATTATCACTCGGCAGTGTCTTATACGTCTCCATGCAGTACACTGCTGCAGCGCATGCAGAGTATACATCTGTTCCATGGGTCAAGGTCTTCGCAGTCCCCAACAATGTCTCTCTCCTCATCGCAGGTGCTGCCGTGGTGCAAGGTACTCTCATTAAGTCACACGCGTGCCATCCGTTCGCTCATGGGTCTGCCTATAGGCCTCACTGCACTAACCTTCATTACGGAGTCATACGACGTCAAGAAGGGTGACTATGTCTTCGTGCACACCGTCGCCGGCGGGCTCGGTCTGCTCTTCGCCCAGTTGGCGAAGCACCGCGGTGCGATCGTGATCGGCACGACATCGACGCAGGAGAAGGCGGACATTGCAAAGGAGCACGGCGCGGACCACGTCATCCTCTACCCCGTGAGAACACTGCGACCGTGTACTGGAGATCACGAAGGGAGAGGGCGTACATGTCATCTACGATGGGGTCGGGAAGGATACGTGCGTTGTTGCTGCTGTAGCTGTAGAGTCGTGCTGACATCTGAGACGCGTCTTAGGTTCGAGGACAACTTCAAATTTATACAGAGGAAGGGCACGATCGTTTGTCTCGGAAATGCATCTGGAGCTGTGCCGCCTTTCCCACCCCTCAAGCTGGTCGAGAAGAACGTGAAGCTGCTGCGGCCTTCGTACGTATCCCGCTGCACTGAGTATCTACATGGCTAATCAACCATCCTTCATAGTGCGGGCAATTACATCGTCACGCCGGAAGAGTCGCTCCAATACGGGACAGAGCTCTTCCAGCTGATCGCGAGTGGCGTCGCCAAGATCAGCGTATACAAAGAGTACCCCTTCACGGCGGATGGTGCGCGGGAAGCACAGACGGACCTGACGCAGCGGGGCGGAAAGACCTTTGGAAAGCTGGTTATCAAGATCGCAGACGAGTAGGCGGATAAGATCTGAGCAGACATGCGGATGCATACTAATCTAAGATGTACTACTACGAATACGAATGAAGACGGGGCAGGTCGTTGGATGCGGGGCGTCGGTGTGTGGTGATTATGTGGTGTGCATGCGCAGAAGCCATGGAAACATGTCTGACTTGCTGATGGGATTGGCTGGTGCAGAGACGAGTGTTTGGGCGCCTGACCATGGCTTCCTGCGGTACCGGTCTCCCGTGCATTGGTACCATCCGTCGTCGCTGAGTTCAGTGTTGTGTTTCGGCGTGACGGTCTCGCCCTACATTCAGACTCCGGCGGTACCAGTGTTCGCCCGAGGCTTCTGCAACTCAGCCACCGCACGGTTGAAGAGGATACTAGCCTGCCCACAACTAGTCACCTCGCCGCCTCTCGACTTTTGGTGCAACGTCTCTCGAGCGGACACATTCCCCAGGACATCATGTGAGTTTACAGATATCGTAATAAGAAGAGCTCGCTCACCATCCCTATGAAGGGCTGTGTCGGGGTACTGTTGCGGGGTCTGGCATCACTGCAAAGGGACGCATTATCGTCGAGTCCACCAGAAGTTTACGACGATTACGTTTCTATCGGATGGGCAAGTAATGGTTGTGAAGCGGAATAAGATGACCTCTCAATTCAACTGTCCGCGGTGCCGGAAATCGTTTTCGGAACCCTCCACTTTGCGGGTAAGGCAGCGCATGATGTCCGACGGGCTTGTTCTGACACGACGTTGTCGCGCTGTACCCCCGTTCAATGCTCCTGGGCCTTTACAGCGTGGCACTGTTGTCTATGCCTCATGCCATGTTGAGTGTTCGTAATCCACGACGCGCTCAGTTTAACTGGTCATTCTAGCAGAACACCTTCTGAGAGCATGTCGTGGTAGAAAAAGGCGAGTCATATCACTGTATTAGTCTCACATAGGAACATGGCTCACGTACTCTAGGTTATCCGGCTACCATCATGTCGCCCGTTCATGCTACTCAGACTGGTAGCGCCCTGGCAGTACCGCCCAATACGTACTAACATCTTCGCAACCAGAATTGGAGTGACTATGGACTCGTTGAGTCGATAGTGTCCCTTTCCTCAGGCACTCAGACACGATGTTGCTTGTCCATGATTCCTGATGGGCCTTTGACATTTACTTTGACGCAGCTTCGGATAGTAGGGTTCGCCTTGACAAGCAGTCGCTTGACGCTGTCGCAGATACGCAGGCACCGAATGAGCTCCGTTCAGAGGGTGGCTTCCTCGACACAGTGACGGCGTCGTCCCAGACAGGAAGGAGAACCAGATGCGCCACAATATTACTGCGGCCAGGCGTATTATGTTCCACGACTTCTGTTCGGTTTCGCGCGACGTCGGGGTTGTCCGACCATCACGTTCTGCCAGCTGGTGGACAGACGAGATAGTGGACAGAACCATGCACCCTGTCACCGAGTACCTGGTCGTCGTACCACCGCCGGCCCTACGTCCTCGCGCAGCGCAGGTCGGTGAAAAGTGTACAAATCGGCTCACTCAAGTACTCAACCTCCCCGAGTCGAGAATAGTTTCAGCTGAGGCAGAGCGTCTGCGCAGAGTCCCTGCGAACCCAGTACGATGCGACACATTCTCCAGTCCATCCTGTTCTTCACGTCGACCTTTAGCTACACTGGTGTTCTAGGAAGCGACACCGGGTACAGCCATCTGGCGGTTTGCAATGCGGTCGCTCAGGTGGTCTCATCCAAGTCTAGTATCTTTTATCCAGGCCAGTCACGTCCACTTGTCCTCTTTCGCGCTGTTGATTGACAGGTCCTCAGGTTCCGACCAATACAACTCTGATAATCACCACTGGGCGCTGTCAAGTACCACGAACTCTACCTGTACTGTCGAGCCAGGCACGGCAGAAGACATTGGGAAGATAGTATGTTCTCGACCATGTTACGTCCACATTTACGACAGCTGAACTTACCGTCTTCTCTAGCTGACAATCCTCGGTATAACTCAGGCCCCATTTGGAGTACGCTCTGGGCTTGGCCATGACACTGTGTCCTCAGCTGAGCAATCCCACAGGTCAAAGGCGCTGGTCACACCGGTAATCCTGGGTTTTCATCGACCGTCGGTGTTCAAATTGCAATGTCCCGTTTTAATGAAGTTTCATATGACGCGGACACGGGCATCGCCAAGATTGGCGCGGGAAACGTCTGGGACAACGTATATGCCGGTCTCCAGCCCTTCAATGTCGGCGTCGTGGGGGGACGCGTTAGCGGAATCGGCGTAGCAGGCTTCACTCTAGGTGGAGGTTACTCAATCATGCTTGACACCGTCGCGTAGTTGCTAACAGAATACTTGTAGGATATTCGTACAAGACAAATGAGTATGGCCTGACCATCGATACCGTCGATGGCTTTGAGGTGGTGCTCCCGAGTGGAGCAGTTGTCCTTGCTGATGCTACGCACCACCCAGACCTGTTCTATGGATTGAAGGTAGGACAATCACGACATACAGAGCACAGGTACCGGAGTATGATGCTGGCATAGGGCGGCTACAACAATTTCGGTATCGTGACGGCTTTCTACTTGAAGACGCACCCGGAAACATCCGTTTGGGTGCGTTCCACTGTTCTAATTCCTCAGTAAAAACCTGAACTCGTGCTTCAGGGCGGTTCTATCACTACCACTGGCGTCGATGGGGATGTGATGGCCGCTGTTCTCAAGTTCTATTCGACAGTGACGGACTCGAAGGCGGCGCTTCTGCCCACCTTCAACTATGACTCTTCCATTGAGATGGTGTGTTCGTCTGACCACTTGGTTTTCAAAGATGAATAACCGTCCGTGTAGAGCATCACGCAGCTTGGACTGTTCTACAATGCGCCAGAACCACCTCAAGGGCTGTTCGATGACTTCATGGCTATTCCCGCTCTGGTACAGAACGTCTCGACACGCTCGCTGCTCTCCCTCATCCAGGCATCCCCGGAACCTTCGGGTCTAAGGTACCAAAAGCTTTTATTGACCATGGTACACGATTCACGAGCAATGCTCACAGAGGTTCCTTCCACACGACATCCCTACATACCTTATCGTCCGCCTTCCTCAATGCTGTGGTGAACGAGACCGAGGTTCGTCATCGCGTGATTCTCCAACGAAGGGCCATCTCGTTGACAGTCGAACCTCCGCCAGTTCTGGAGTGCCAAGCTCACGCCCTCCGTCCCCGGGCTCTTCCTCAGTTACGACGCCGAGCCTTTCCTATCCAGCTACCTCTCGCACGGGTCGCCCTCCGCCTGGCCGCCGAGTCGCTCCACCGCGCTCCTACCGATCATCCTCTATTACGCGTGGGCATTGCCAGAGAACGACACCGCCATCCACGAGGCGATGGTCCAGAGCGTGGAGTACCTGACGCGAGTCGCGATCGCGGAGGGCCAGGACGTCGCGGCGGCGCCGTTGTACCCGAACAATGTGATCGACGGTGTCCCGATGGAGAGGATGTATGGGGAGAATCTGGAGAGGTTGAGGGCGATCAAGGCGGTGTATGACCCGGCGGACGTTATGAGTCTTGCAGGAGGGTGGAAGTTTTGAAGGACATATGTAGTAGTCCGCTATTGCGAGCACCACTGTAATCGCACTGCCGTACAGTGCAGCAATGATGCTCCCCTTGTTACGTTTTAATTCCTCCTAGTCGTATCCATATCTTGTGTGTCCCGCATGCGTGGGGTTCAAGCCGGCGCATCCCATGGGGTGTACTGTGCACTACAGGCGCGACCGCTCCATTGGTACGTAACTCATATGAATGCTCCCCTGCGCCAACTGAAATGTCCAACTCATTGGCACCCATGCCGCTGGCACGGCAGGAGGACGAAAGGTGTTGCGGTCCGGAATCACAGTGTTCAATTGCATCTATACCATAAGCACCTTTTTCACGGGTATACATACGCTGACTGCTACGAGCTCGGGTTATATCAAGGCAATGCGCAACGGCAGAACAGGCGGCAAACACAGGCAGGCCAGGCTATTTCGTGAATGGCTCCACTTCCAGCTCGAGCCAGTCCCAAAGCCTGTTGCCGATCTTGTCATCGTACGCCTCGGGCCTGCATGGATCGCTTATCCTCCCCCACGGCACTACGAACTGCAAGCTGACGGTCATCTCACGTACTCGTCAGTGGGAGAACGTCAATCGCGCACCTCGCCGTTGTGCTTGATGGGCTCGGGCATCGTCCCGGCCCAGAGTGAAGTCAGCACGCCCGTCTCAACTGGCCAAAAGTTGTACAATAGCGACTGGAAGAGATCGAATCAGCGTGCACCTGGAGGCGGCTGCTACGCCGTCAGCAGAGATGACCGTGTGCTTACCGAGACCTTCTTGTCCTTGTCCGTGGCATGCTTCATGATGTCTGTCTGCACAGTGCCTATACCCCGATTAGGCTCAGTCGCGGATCCATATTCCTCGGTTGGATCTACGCGTACCGGGGTTCACAGATAACGAGACGAGGCTCTGATGTCCGAAGCGCTTCGCGCACTGACGAGCTAAAATAACATTTGCCTAATTGACAGATCGGAGTGAAGGCCCTTCGTAAGAAGGCGGCGTGGAGAACTGAAGGGTGGCCTGACTCACCAGCTTGCTTTGCTGATACGTCGAGTGCGTGCCCGCTTTCCGCCGCGCGGGGCCGTCCTTGAATGTATCCCAACACAGAGGTGATATATACGCCGCAAGAGACGACAGCCAGATAACGCGTGGGTGCTTATCGTGCGTGGTGCTCTGCTTGCCAGGATAGTGGGGAGCAGGAGCTTTGTGAAGAGGAAAGGCCCTGCAGCGAAGGTTGAACGCCGTGCGCCAGAGGCAATCAAAGACGGACTCACCGACCACGTTCGTCCCGAACGTCATGTCATAGCCGTCGTCAGTGACCCAGTCGAGAGGCATACAAGTCACGCCACTGAAAAGAGGCGGCTAAGAACTGATGTCCGAGACGTCATAACTCTGAAAGGGGCATACGCGTTGTTGAACAGGACGTGTAGCTCCTTCTCCTTACTGGCCATAAATGAGCGTGATAAATTGAGTTAGTGGCAGCAACTTACCTGAGAAACTCCTCCGCGCTTTTCCGGACAGATGCGAGGTTGGCAAGATTGAGCTCCAGGAAGAACGCCTCATTCCCCGTCTGCTCCCTTAGCTCCTCGATAGCTGCTCGCGCCTTCTTCTCATCTCTCGCCCCGATGTACACTTTCGCGTTGTGTTCCAGGAGAACCTGAGCAGGTGCGTTCGTGTCAAGTTCAGGAAGCAAGGTGATAGGCCGGCGTGGTACATACCCTCACGGTCTCCTTGCCCAGACCCGCGTTCCCTCCTGGTCACGGTGACGCGCAGACACTACATGTCATTGGGGCGAGTGTGAGATCAAGCGTGCATACCTGTTACAATCATGACCTGCCCTGTGAGATCAGGCATCTGATCCGTACTGAAGGTTGGCTCTGGAGGGTAGGACTGCCTGTACATACATCCCGAATACCAAATCATGGCCCATAACCCGGTAGGCATATCGTGAACACTGTGCGCGAGGGGCTCAAGGGAGGCGCAGGGAAAGGTCTCGGTGACAACACGGTCCACGGGCAATTAAGGCGAGGAAGACTTGCGGACGGAGAGGTAAAGTGCGCCATCATGCGACATTCGGGGCATGCGTGGGCGCCGTTGCAAGAAGGCTCAATAGGCGTCCACCATTCACGTTGCACCCGCGGATGGCCGCTCTTCCGTCCCGAGCTGCCACAAATAAATTGCGAAAGGAGATGCATCAAACCGCGCCATGCATTGACTAGAGGCACATTCGTCAGTGCCATGTCGTGCGAGGCCGGTCAAAAATGGCATCGTACCAGGGGATGTGGGAAAGAGGCACCCATTTGTTGAGCTTATTCGGCTCCAGCCCCGAGGAGACATGAGCCTATACGCGACAGAGCAGTGGACTTGCGTGGTTAGGAAGGTAGCTTGACAGCAAACGTCATATTCAAATCCCAGAGTACTGAGTAACCTGGAAGCTGTACTGCGTATGGGCACAGAGTACGCGCCTTGAAGATGAACGGGTCTTGTTCGGCGCCCGTGACGCGTATTTTCGCTGCCGGGATCGATGTACCGTACACAAGAGAAATATGATGCAAAAGACGTACGACGCTCTGGGATTGAAATGTGGCTTCAAATGGATGTAGACTTACATTGCATGGTGTCCCACAGCTGAGAGTAGGGTAGACATGAAGAAGCTGTACTGCTTGAGCGGTCCCAATACAAGGTATGGCAGCTCGGGTTGTCCGCGCGCCGATCCCTGATCCGAAGCGTATAACGCATCTCGACTTGCTCTGGCAAGCAACGGTGACAGCGGTTACGGAGGGAATATATACGGAAATGACGACAAACCAATGATTGCGCCCAAACTGCATCCAACTCAATTTTCAGGTTTACGATAGACAACGACCGCAGATAACGAGTGGGCATAATGAGAGAGGTTGGGTGACGGTACAGTCACGACTGCAGGGCGTAGCGGTGGCCCCGGTCAACGTTCAATGTCGCCGGCACAGCCACAGCGGATGCTATTTCCTAATCTGGCATGTTTGAACTACTTCAAGTTAGCGCCGTCGGACGCGACCACTGGCATTGACAAAACGTTCACGGGCCACTGCGCACTCAGTGAAATCTACTTGTTGATATGTGCCCCCGATATGTGCCTCTGCTCGCTTCGCAAAGAAGCACAGCAGTATGCCACCACTTCTACTGCGAACTACCCGAACGTGAGTTTCGAAGTATCATTTCGGGTGCAGATAGGCTCGTCACTCGGACTTCGTACTAATCTGTCAATACTATCCGGGTAAGTTCCTTTGTTTCGTATGTAAGTATGGTGCGGGACACTAAGTCACCGCTACTTTGAAACAACGTTTCGGTAGGCGCCAGATTTCGCCCGAATCCTTATCCCTCTTGTAGAATTGCTCCAATTAGCATTAGGAACAATCCTACTAGACGGATTTTCCCAACACTCAAATTGACGAAGTTGGGTGATGGGAATTTGGCCAGGTCACGTGTAGCCACCCAACATGGCAAGTCTCACCTCAGTAGCGCCCACAACCCGGTCACAAAGGGTTACCAGCGCTGGGCCTGGGCCTCTAGGCGCCCACCTTCCGCGGGTGACCACCGTCTCCATAAGAGATTCAGATGCCCGATCTGCTTACAAATGGGCGTTTAGATGCCCAAATGCGGTAGCCAGCCCTAGGCTGGGGTTACCTGGGCGCTGCTCGACCAATTTGGCCACTGTCCCAAGGTAGCGGTGACTTAGTGTCCCGCACCATAGGTGCAGAGGAATTGATTGGCACCCACAAGCGCGTCTTCAACAGACGGCTTTACGTCGCCCCAAGGGTACCGTCTCGGAAGTATGGCGACACACAGGCAGCCAGCCTCGGTGAGCCGCTCAGATCCGTGCCATGCTTCGACGCAACGAGTCACAAATTCTCCTACTAATCTAACTTAGTATTGCAGGACATCACCCGGTGCTAGAGGTATGCCAGCGCGGCTCAGCTATGGCTTGATTGCCGGGGCAGCGTGAACCCCGCCGCTGGCAAGTTCACCGCCATGTGGCTCACGCCACTGGCACTATGTTAGAACTGCATCATTTCCCTCAATTCGCAAAGGGAGAGCCACGTTCTCCCTTATCTCCAGATTCAAATGGCGCACGGCCTACCGTACCGCTGCTGTTGTTGAGCCGAATTGTGGCACGAACTCGTACACCCTTTCCGATCTGGTGGTACGTTTGCTGTTTCGCGCCGGTAGTAGCAGATCTGACGCCTTCCCGAATAACCAGAAACGCCGAACGGTGCATAACAAATTACGTCGTGTTGGCCTGTTTGCCCCGATGTATGCTGAAATTACTGGCCTGTCAACTGCTTTTGTACAATGACAGTCTACCAATGTGCCCAAGGTACATCTTTCCACCTTCGTTCCGATGGTCAATGACAGGGATAACCGGTCATTCCGGAGATACGTTGTCCATCGGAACGTGCGAAGCATTTCAGCACGGGCCTCGTACTACATACGTATGGATGTCGTAGGAGAACATACCAGGAACGGTTCGGTCTTCGCTTCACTCAAGACACCCTTCCACCGGGAATGGAATTTCTTTCAGTTACGCAGTCCTCTTACCACGATAACGGGATCTTCGTGATGAAGTCAGGCAAGTCGAAACTGGTCATACTTTCCGAATCACATACTAGAGTTCATCCCAGTAATGTATCAACCGAATGCGGTGTTGCGCAGGCCCTGGAAGCACATCTCGATGTCCACCGCGGAGCTCTAGGAGAATCGCAGCCCATCATGCCAGCCGTCACCTCGGACAGAACAGTGTCCGAGCTACGAACCCTGGCCTGACGGAAGCTATTGGTGTTCCGCTCCATACGGCGGAACAATAATATAAAGCCTCGTACCACGGCCTCGTGGATGTCGCAACGCTCTAGCCAGAGATTCTGTCAAACATGTGGGCGACGGTACTCCTCGTATTCGCGGTTCTGCTAGCGACGCAGACTGTGCAGTTCTTTCTCAACCTCAAGGTGCTGTTGTCCCTCGCCAACCTTCTATGCAGTTCAAGTGCTCACATCACCCACAGAAAGTCAGTTATCTCCCTGGCTTCCGCACCGTCTTTTCGCAATTCTCCGTTTTCGGTGCCGCCATCCCTACGAATTACTTCCATCCCGGCCTCAACTGGATTTGGGAGTGGCGGCAGTCAGGTTCGTCTAGCCAGCGGAACACGAGCGTTGCATGAAGCTAACTCTGTTGATATAAAGTGTACAAGTACTACGGCACACGCACCATCTCCTACGTCCCCTTCATCGGCGAGCCTGTGATATGGACCTCGTCTATGGAAGTGGCAAAGCAGCTTCTCGCAGGCGATCCAAGACTCATCAAGGCACCCTCCGCGCTGGTCCCTCTCCTGTACGTTTCGTCTGCTCACCTGAAGTTGTGCGCGCTGACTTGCCTGGCAGTCTCTGGGGTGACAGCGTACTGACCGCGAATCATGAAGCGTACAAGAAGCATCGCAGAGTAGTCGGCCCCGCATTCTCTAGTAATACGTGCGTGCTCAGTAACAGCGACATGCACTGTCGGCTAAAGCTCTGCACTGCAGTTATGCTCTGGTCGCACGAGAGACTGTCAGATGGTATCATGAGATGGTTGAAGGCGAGAACTGGGTCAAGCAGGGTACCTTTACGATCGAGTCTCTGGAGCAGTCCATGCTCAAGGTATGCTTCCTTCACACCGTCATATGCCCATGTCTGACTATGTGGCACAGTTCACCCTGGGCGTGTTGTCGAGGACGTCATTCAACTACCGGTACCCATGGGCCACTTCAGGAGACAGCAGCGGCGTGCCTTTCGAGCGGGCTTTGACAACAATTCTGACCATGAAGGACGTGATCATCCGCCTTGCTACCCCCAATTGGGCGTACAAGCTCCCCATCGAACGGTACGCCTCCCATTTTCCCTTTGTCGAGCTGCTCCATTTCACTTACAGAGTCACTCAGCATCCGACGCGTGGACGACGCCTACCGCAAGCTCGGAGCACTCATGCGCTCCTTCGTTACCTCCAAGAAGGAGGAGCTTGCGTCTACCACGGAAGACATGGAGCCTCTGCGGAGCGATCTGCTGACCCGGCTGGTCTCTGCGAGCGAGGCGGAGGGCAAGAATGGGTTGGACGACTCCGAAGTTGTATGTATTCCTCGACTTGCTTTGCCATGCCCAGCGATTCATGATATCCGTAGATCGGCAATGTCTTCAGCTTCTTGTTTGCAGGGCACGGTGAGGCTCGCGCTGATCCATCATGTTCACTTGTCTGACGAGAGACGCAGAAACAACTGCACATACGGTGGCGGCAGCACTGGCTCTTCTGGCACTGCACGAAGACGAGCAGGAGAAAGCTGTCAAGGCCATCCACGAAGCTCTGCCTGACGGGCGCGATCCGGTGAGTGCATGCATGAAACGTCACTGACATCGCTCATTGAGTATTCGCAGACATTCGACGATTTTGCCAAGTTGGAAAAGGTCCTCGCTTGCTTCCACGAAGCAGGAAGGATGTTCCGTAAGCGTTCCTCCACTCTGGGAGGTTGAGTTGTCCTTCTGATCGCCTTATTTCGGTCCAGCTGGCGGCGCCATCGTGACGCGAGACACTATCGATACGTTCGTTCTGAAGGTGCCTGACGAGAGAGGCGATGAGAAGACACTCGTCGTTCCGCCTAACATGCGCATCATGATTGACATGGTTGGCGTCCGTAAGTCGATTGCGCTCTCGCCCCGAAGCCACTCAAACCCATTCGCGTCCGCACAGACTACGACCCGCGCCTTTACCCCGACCCCGAGCGATACGACCCGTCGCGCTGGTACGGCGTGACACAGGAGACGGACTTCACGTACTTCGGACTCGGCCCCCGGGCGTGCCTGGGCAGGAAGTTCGCGCTCGTCGTCGCCATGTCCCTCATGACCAGTCTCCTGCGGGACTGGAAGTTTACCGTGCCTCTGAAGCTAGGCGAGACGAAGGAACAGTGGCGCGAGCGGATCATGCAGGGCAAGTATGCTGGTCTAGGTTTCGGCGTGCACCATATTCCCGTGAAGATGACGAGGAGAGTTAAGGCATGAGGCACCCGCTTGTAGGTCCGTGACATTGTCCCCAGCTAGGTTGCGTGTACCACTTCCGGCGCGCTGGCAAAGCGGGTTACTTATTCAGTTGTTGCAACATCAACCTCTGACTATACTAGTCTCATCGGCTCCGCACATTCACCGCACGATAGAGCTAACTTGAACCTAACTTAGTAGAGGTCCTCTTCCCGCACCCTTGTACATAGATGTGGCCTTTGTCTTGACTGCGCCTTATGACTGAATCACGGACGTCGACTCTGACAATCGAACCTAGATATGTTGTCATGGAAAATCCTGGAAATAAGAGATGTCTTGAGCGTGAAATCCGCCTCAGGCTAGGTAAGATACTTCCCAATAGTATGTAGCACACGTCGTAAACCTGGCGCCAGGGAGAGACGTCGGACGTTCGCTCACCTTCGCCACGTCTGCCGTGATCCCCGTTATCGATAGCATGGCGTTGGACAATACGTAACTATAGCGGATGGGACCAGTCTACGGACGGAAACGCGAGGACTGCGGATAGCAGCAGACGTCTGCGGCCCGTGCATAGCAGTATCTATGACTTGCATGTCTGTTGGCTAAGGGAGTCTTTCGCCAATTGGAACAAATCTTCCCTTGCTTCTTTGCCCGGATGTTTTACTTAGTACTCGTTCCGGGTCTCTCTTGACAGCCGCTACAGGCCCACCGGCCACTACTTCTCTATTGGCCGTCACACATCGCGATCCATTGTGGCCGTTATCGCAAGAGCGACGCCGGTGGCGTCGCCGCATAATACGATCTCCGGAGAATGCCATGCAAGATGCAGTCTTGCCTTCCGCAACGCTGTTCGCCACCGCCAGACGCCGATATGATGGCTATTCACTGTCAATGATATAAGGGCATGCGGACGTAAGGCGTGAGGATGCTGACCGACGAAGACGACGCCCGCGCGACGATGGCCAGCTCAGAGTTGCCCCCTACTTCATCGAAGACCCTCATGTTACGCAGAGCGACTGAAGGCTCTGTACCGGCCTACCATGACGCTGTACTTGAAGACAAGGCGATACCTCCGCTACAGGAAGGACAGGTACTCATCAAAATCAACGCTGCAAGTTTCAACGCCAGAGATGTATGTGGTCCATGCCCCAATGTTCATAGCTCCAATGTTCATATACACCTCTGAATGGCGCCGATAGCTATGGTTGCGTCTTGGTATGTATGGGCCTGGCACTGAGTTTGACAGTCCTTTGGGAGCGGATGGAGCAGGTGCGAGCTTCAGCTGACATGACCTCGCAGTAAGAGAAAACGGTGACGTCCATTGGCTAGGTGTTGTGGTCGCCACCGGAGACGCGGATGACCAGTTGGCAAACAAACGAGTATTTCTGCTCCCCATGCGCGGCTGGGATAAGCACCCTGACGCCCCTGAATCGCCGAAGTGCGTACTCCGATTTCCTTGACGATAGAAGTGCTGGAGCTGACATCCGTACGTTGCCGCAAAGCTTTGCTGTGATAGGCGGCACCAAAGTGCACGTTGGCACATTCACGCAGTATGTAGTCGTCGACAGAAGCGAAGTTATCCCTACACCTGAACACCTCGACGATGTTCACGCTGCAGCGTGGCCAATCAGCGGGTTGACAGCGTGGAGGTGAGCTTACTGACCCCTTTAATTTCCCGCAGTTGCACTGAAGACGACACAGATCCGCTGTTGTGTACGGCAAAGTCAATCAGGGCGATAATGTGCTCATAACGGGGATCGGAGGTGGCGTAGCAGTGCTTGCCCTGCAGATCTGTCTTGCGCGTGGGGCGACCGTCTACGTCACGAGCGGCTCGGATGAGAACATTCGGCGGGCCATAGGGCTTGGGGCCAAGGCCGGAGTGAACTATAAACATGGTAAGCGTCCTTTACCTATGTCCGCCTTCTGACTGCTAACGCAAACGACAAAATAGAGGATTGGATCAACCAGCTTACCAAGAAGCTCGAAGAAAGTGGCGCCGAAGAAGGGAAGGCAGAGAAAGTGCTTTTGAGTGCCGTTATTGACTGCGTCGGGGGAGACATCATGGTGAAGACGGGCCCTATCCTCAAGAGCGGTGGCCGAGTAGTGTTGTACGGAATGTACGTGTGGACAGCAATTTAGTAGGTCGAACCAGCACTGGCTGATGGTATTCTACAGGACCACACCGCCATATCAGACGATCTATGCCGCATCTCATTATACGAAGTGTCAACAAATATGCGGTAAGTTTCCGGTACCTACTCACCATCGGTATCCTTGTTCACGTCCACCTTACTCGTCAAGGTGTCATGATGGGATCGCGGCAAGACCTCATCGACGCGACCAACTTCATTGCGGAGCACCGTGTCGTACCCCACGTATCGGTGGTGCTAGACGGCCTTGAGGAAGCAGAAGAGGGCTTCGAGCTAATGAGGAAGAGGCAGAAGTTTGGCAAGATGGTTATGAGGATCCGTCACGGCGACAATTCAGCATAGAGGTCGGTTCAGTCATACTTGCTATCGGGCGGTCTTGGATGCTAGACCACGGCCATTGGTCTCGCGCATACGTAGACGCTTTGAAATACACCGAAAGTTGCGTAGTGGTTAGCAGGCAGTGACCATCCTTCATCAGAAAGTCGCTCACAACTCGACCATGTTGAGCGACACCGCGGTGACTGACTGCCACATGGTGTCGGCTCCTGCGGGTCTTGAATTGTGAACGACGGTAATAAGAACGGCTTCAACTTCACTCGACCCAAAAAGCCTGCTCAGAGGGTGATTCGATGCTGTGAAGAGCAGCTGGAGGAGGTGGAGGGAGGGGGGGATTCCATTTAGTCAGCACATTCGGTTGAATCGGTTCAGCTTAACACGGTGTCTGGGATATCAGTCGACGGCACGTGATCGCGACAGCACGCGTCGCGTCGGTTTCAATGTTGGAGATCGTTTTTGTTTGCGACTCTCAGGGGCTGTGGTTAGTCGTCCTCCTCCTTCTTGCGACTGTCCTGCACTCACACCGCGTTCAGAATGTCAGAAATAGAAGACGAATACGATGCATATTACTCGCCGGTGGATCTCGAAGGTGTCTGCTTGTCCCAAAGTCCTCGCGCCGACCCACCGCACGCCGCGGTCTCGGAACCTGCTTCACAGTCTACAGCACCTGAGACTTCTGACGACGAGTTCGACGCATACGACTTCTCAGAGTTTACGACGGAAGACCTCGCGCAGATCGACGCTACACTCGGTAACAATGCCGCCTCTATTCCAAACGCCCCATATGCGCCGAATAACAACCATGACGGCAACAAACCAGGAGGTCCTGTGATTGAAATCAAGCTGGAGGCGGAGCCTGCTGACTTCTCTGCATATGTGAAGGCATCGACGAGGGACGTTCCGCCATATCGCCCGCCAGTGCGCGATACCCGCAGCCCCTTCCGACGGTTTCGAAGTTGGAATAAGCACTTCTCTGTGTCCGATTTAGTGGGTCCCGCTTGGTATGCATCCCGAAGTGACATCCAGGGATCCATGCCTCATTCTGCCATCTGCCTACAGGTGCGAAGTGCAGTTTGACTATGGCCTCCGGCAGAAGCGACACTTGAAACCTGAGCAGAGGCCGGAATCATTCGTGACGGACGAAGGCAAGACTATCAGTGTAGACAAGGGTGTCGCACAACAGAACCATCGTGTCATTACTCGTGGGCAGGTTTGTGTCTTCTCGTGGGACATCAGCAGAAATTTACATCCCTCAGTCGGTCCATAAAGTTTTGGAGCGTGAAGTGCGCCCGGAAGAAGTACAGATTGAGATCACGACCCAGGAGGAACGCTGGGGATTACGGTATGTTGATCAATGTGTACATGTCGAGCACGATCTCCTCACACCACGCGACAGCCTCGTGAACATGCTAGCATGCCTCGACTCGCTCATGGAATCTGGCCTCTCTGTAGCTATCACGCTTCTTTCGTGGCTTGTCATAGCTTAACGCCCCCGCAGCGCGAAATGCCCGTATTCGGCATCGTACACGACCAAATCGTCGTCGGGATCATCGTGAGTCTTTCGTCAGTATGTTCTTGACCATCCACCGAACACATTCCTCAGGATGAGCTGGTCCGCAAAACCGCACCGCCATCAACACCACCTCCAGAGCAGAAGCGCCGCAAAGGCCGCCCTCCTGGAAGCGGAAAGGGCGCAAATAAGCGTGCTTCCCCTTCTACCCCAACGAAGGGCAGCAGCAAGAAGTCACGTCGAACGCCTGAGGTCACGCAGCCTCAATTAACGTCGTACTTCCACGCAGCAGTGCAGGTACCAGAGCGGGATGACATTGAGTCTGTCTTTGCCGTGCGCTCACCGGCTGATGCGGAGGTCTCTACGCGACATACGGACCAGCAGGCTCATCTCGACGTGGGAGACGATGGCCAGTTCATCGTTGCGCCCCCTTCGTCGTATATTATACACATCTCAGACACGAAGACGCGTCGCACACCGAGCCTCCCGCCTGACGAAGACACACTTTCCGCTCGCCTACAGCTCATGCTCTACCACCGCTTGTTAAACAGCCTCCTCCGCCCACCCTCGCCAACGAAATCCAGGAAGACCTCCCAACCACCCACCGACTCCTCCCCGCCACCCATCGACTTCCCCGCAATATGGAAAAGGCTCAGCCTCGACCCCAAACGGACATTCTCCGCCACCTTCATGCACGACGCGGGTCTCCAGACCATCAAATGTCTGGACGACCTCACCGCGGCGTGGCACCACGCCGTCTCTGCGTTGCAAGTATCCGGCGTCGACCGGACGCTCACCGTCGTGTATCGCCTGCAGCCCTCTCATGCGCAGAGGGCGAGGATAATTCCCGATCAGGAGGCGGTAGATCTGGCTCGTGCGATTGAGGCAAGCCTGAACGAAGCGCCGCGCGTATGGGCTGGCGGCGACGACCAGCTCGCGCAGGCCATCACGGAGAGCATCAAGGAAACTGCTCTTGACAACGGGCAGGAGGACGCTGTCGCCGAGGTTGTGGGCGCAGTACCGGACACGCTGACCCCGAGTGCGGAAGACCTTGGCGGGAAGGAGGATACGTTGCGCAGAGAGACAACAGTTGCTCAAGACGACGACAAGTCTTCCGATGCGCGAGACACTACAGTAGAGCTGCAGGGTAACGACTCCGATGGCGAGGAAATGCAGATATCCGCTGCCGAGCTGGACGTGGAGGCGCGCATACTTGGGTCGAAAGAGTTCATGGTCGACGACAAGCTGCTGGACGACTACCTCGATAGCGTTCTGCAGTGGTGGCTCGGGCAGCGACCGCCAAAAGGCGTTGACATTGAGCTGACCCGGCGATGTTTGTGAGTATTATGCCGCTTTATGCTGTACGCGTGTCTGACCGTGCGTGAATGCTGATAGGAACTGCGAGTACGTGGAGGGCTGCGAGTGGCGAGCTAAGAAGGCGATGGAGACTCGACAGAGCGTCTTGGATGCATGAGCGTGTCTACCGTGGGCAGTAGCGGACGGAAGTTGGTATGGTGTCTCACTAGTTGGATTTCGAAGGGATTATGGATATGTATGGACGTTCGGATGTACCTCGTGTTGTTGTTCTGCTATCGTTGCAAGATGTATGTAGTTGCCACCACAATATTGTCACCATTGAGGTATCGTTCATTGTACATCGTGTATGAATGTCTAAGTGAACACATCGTAGGACAGTAACAGCCCCGATTGAAAAACAGGTTCATCAAGGATTGGGCCGCCTCAACCCTGAAATCAGTACCATGGACTCAATAACGGTCAAACCTGCGAGCTTTTGAAGGTCCTCTTCCAACTTGTCTTTGCGACTCTCCGAGATGAAGTCTCGCGTAGCGTCGATCATGGCCCCATTCTTCAACCCGATGCGCTCTAGCTTGCTGGCATACACCTCTGGCGACAGCCTCAGAGATTCGAGGTACCGCCTGACGTCAGGGTCTATAATTTGATGGGTAGCAGGCAGTGAGTCTGAAGGGGCCACTTGAACCGAAGACTCGCCAGTAGGCGCGCGTGATGACGACCGGACGGCGGCGTCGGCGACAAGGTCCTCCGGCTGCTCTGATTGCGAGGGCGGCGCGGATGTGCCCATACCCGGGCCGACATTACCAGAGACCTGTCCATCCACGTTATGACTTGATGCTCCACTCTTAACGTTTTAACAATGCCTGCACTCACTGTAGTAGACGGCCTCGGGGTGATCACCGTGTTGGCACCACTTGGGCGTTGTTCTTGAGTTGGTTGAGAGGTTGAGGGATTGGACGTTATACCCGGCGCTCGAACGTCTTGGGGAGACGAAGGTGAAGAGGACATAGTCTCTAGGATGGATTTCGACGTAGACGCAGTCTGCGGCAGCACTTCAGATGAGGTGATTGGCGGTCCAGCAACAGAGCGAGACATCGCATCTTTGGAGTGTCGCGACAAATTTTGTATTGGCGCAACAGCGCCATCAGATTCCGATTTGAGGCGCTTCAGACTCGGCTGCACAGGGTACTCTCTGTGTAACGATCAAGGTCAGATACCGCGTCAGAAATACGGGGGAGACATACCCATTGGGGACAGTGTGTCCAACGTTCTTCCTCTTTGAAGAGGTGCGGTGCACTCCACCGGGAATGGGAGGCTCTGAGTTGACTGGTTGAGAGACAGGACGGTCTGAGAAGGGCAGCAGAGGCTCCTCGAGAGGTTCCAGCTGCGGTTGAGGCGACGACGGCCCAAGAATGGGCGGAAGGAGGGGACGTGAGGGTCCACTAAAGTCACGAGGTTCGGGCAACTTTTTGACCTGCCGGACAGCTGTTAGGTCCACATCTGGCATGCCAATGGGAGGGAGGCGGGGACGCCCAGGGCCGGACCAATCGATATATTCACGCAGACCCGTGATGGGTGGTGCAGGTTTAAGAATTGGCTCAAGGCGCGGACGTCCGGGTCCGGCATAGTCCAGAGCTTTAGGCGGCGCTCCGGCCTCTCCTACGGCAGTTGTGTCCAGCTTTGCACCAATGCGACCCAAGCGCAAACGTACAGGTCCAACGTGGTCGGGAGCTTGGTCGGGAGCGTCAGGTTTTCCCAATCCCATGGATCTCGTCCGCCGGCGACCAGTCATTGAGATGGATCGTAACTTGTCGTCCACTACTATGGCATTTACTGTATGTTGGACATATGCTAGCTCTTGAAACCGAGTAACAACTCACCCAGTCTTTTGTGACTCGCCAAAGAGAAAGTGTACGTCCTGTGTCACCGCACTGAGTCTGACTGAGGAGCCTTCACCAAAGAGGCTCCGGGTCTCTCGAACACCGTTCGTTTGAATTCCAGTTGCAACTTGTAACTTCAGAAACAAGCACTGGAGCTCCAAAGAAGGAGCCTGAGATAGTAACAAGGGCAGCCAGATGGCAGTTGTGGGCCAGGATGATTCAAGTTCGAGCTGGCAACGTCTCGATATCCATACTGGGTCTGACGATCTCCGATCCGCTCGAGCTCCGACGTTCATTGACTGACTACTACTATTAGTAAGTTACTGGGTCATACTGCAACCATACTGTATCCTTCTCCGCATCGACGTTGCACAATGCAACGCGAGGGTCGGTCCCACTACCGTGCGCGAAATCTAGATCTAAGTACTACTAGGTTACCAGGATGGCAAGTATAGTTGAACGTAGATGCAACCTACCGTTTGACTCAACTGTGCGTACGAAGTCCAATGGATCATTTCTCACCCATTCGCCGGTCGCCTCAATCCTGAGATGAGAATCATAGACTCGGCCACGGTCAACCCCGCCAACTTCTGGAGATCCTCCTCAAGTTTATCCTTGCGGCTATCGGGGACGAAGTTCTTCGTAGCATTCAGAATGATCCCGTTGCTTAGACCGACGAGCTCTAGCTTGCTCGCATAGACCTCCGGCGACAAGCCCAGCGACTTGACGTATTGTGCGACATCAGGATCGATCCCTGCAGGAGCAGCGGGCAGTGGATTTGGCAGGATAGTCTGGGTGGAATGGCTATTGCCGACACTTCCATGATGTGGGCCTGCGAGGCCAGCTACATTCCCTCCTGCGATGAGAGTCGGGGTTGCCTCTTTCACCGGAGCCGACTCAGACAATGTCAGGCCGCTGGGCTCGTGCCCTTTAGAAGAACCCCGTTGGTTCGTATCAAAAGGTGACGGCGATGGCACTGGCCGCTTGCGGGACGAGGCAACATCGCAAGACGTCTCTCCGTCCACAGAAAAGTTGGTCGACACCAAGGTCTGCCGGACAGCGCTCGTGCTGGGCGTAGTTCCGGAAGGGGGCGTAGCCGTTCGAAGATTGTTGTAGGTCTGAGGATGCTCGGTGTCCTTCAGAGAGACTGCTTTCCGGACTCGTGAAGCGTCCCAGTGGCTGCCGTGGCCGGCCAAAGGCGAGGGTAGTTCGACCTCCGGCTTGCGACTGGGGCCAGAGGTGCTGACTCGGATCTGAGAATTTGTACCGCATGCCTGAGTGAGTGCGCCAGCATTGGAATGGGGGGAGGTCACAGCAACATTTGAGGCCTGTGTTGATGTCCTCGAGACGTCTGGCGCGAGTTTGGTGCGCTTGAGCTCTGGCTTCCAAGAACGTCGCCTGAACAGAGGTCATTAGTTCCGTCGCATCCGTTTTCGGGCGCAAGACGTGTAAATGACTCACTGCTCATCTGTGCATTCGTCCTCGCCAGATTCACGTTTCCTCTTTGTCCGAGACACTTGGCTATCATTGGACACAAGTCGAGACTGCTGCATTGGCCGACCTCCAAGTCCAACTGCCAGTGAATTGGGAGACGAATGAGGCAGGGGCTGTCCGAATCTTACTAGGGTCTCAACGTGCGGGGCTGTACTGGTCGCCCTGTCTACGAGCAGACCGTGTTTGACTGGCAGCGCACGCCGCGAAAGAGTGAATTCGAGTGCCCTATGTTGTGAATGGAGTTTCAGAGGTGTTTCTGGTGACAGCCTGCTGTCGAGCAATGGGGTCGGGAAACGGGGCGACGCAGATGGTTTGCGTATGAACCGGGGTGGCTCGAGGGAGCGCTGAGATGCTACACCTATAGACGTACTCGGCGATGAACCGGATTGCGTCAACGGTGCTTGGGAAACCGGCAAATGCGCTGTCTGGAGTGGGAGCAAAGGTTGAGATCGTACTTGCATAATTTTGGGTTCAGCACTGCCGTTCGCAGAGCCCGCTGGTTCGGCTACCATCTCACGCGCGACTGGCGATTCCTCGAGGGTTCCCGCAACAGCAACAGCCAGAGGTACTGACTGGCGACGTGGACTCCGTGCGTCAGTTGGTGTGGGCGTGACTCTCCGTGCATCAGTTGGTGTGGGCGTGGCTCTCCGTGCGTCGATGGTGTTGAGCACCACACCTGTCTCGGCGTCCATTTGCAAGGCGAATTGTGCGTGAGAATGCCTTCGGGCCCCTCTGCACGGCAATTGTAAACTTCAGTTGAGTCGGAAGACCATGTAGCAGCCTCTTACTTTGCTGTACCAACGCCTTTCATCTTCGCCTTTTCGGTCTGTGTACCGGTAGTCAAGATTTTGGATTTGATGGTGCCGCTTATGTTGGCGCGAGACTGCTCTCGCGGATCTTGCTTCTCATTTGGAGTGCATGACACTAATGGTGACAGCGAGCGCGGGGAGTTGATAGGGGTTAATGGGGACAGTGAGCGCGAAAAGTCGACGGGAGAACTGAGGGGAGATAAGGGGGACAGAGGAGACAATGAGCGAGGAGAGTGGGGGGACCTGTAACCTGATCAGCTTTCCTAGTGGTCGTGCTCTTCAAGTCATTGACAGACCTTGTGCGTCCTGTCGGCGAGACAGCATGTGAGCCAGAACTTGGTGCAGGGCGTGGTGCTGGTTTACTTCGATGACCCTCAGACCGTCTTGGAATCGCCATTGTGAAGCGACGACAACAGAGTCGAAGGACAATGTCCGGAGAGGAGCCCATTCAGCCGTCTCACCGAAGGGTATCGGACAGCCGACATGTCGTCTCACGAAACATGATGGGGTGGGCCGACGTTGGCCGACCAAAATTGTCTCACCAAAGAGGATGGGGTCGGCCGAGGCCAAGGCGGAGGCAGTCAAGACGGGCAAGATGGCCTTGCAAGGCGGTGTTTAGTAGATATTGTAGTTCATACTGACTGGTACTACAATAAAATTGAATGGCATGATAACACCAATGTTAGTGCAGTTGTGACCTTCTTGGCTCACCCAAGACATTCCACTGCCCGACCATCGGCTGGGCCACTGTTCCCAACCAATTCTCGCCTTGACCCAGCCGACCTTCTTAGAACCTTCTTGACTTACCCAAGCCAATCCACTGACCGACCATCGGCTGGGCTACTGTTCCAAACCGATTCTCGTCTTGACCCAGCCGACCATTTTGACTCACCCAATACAATGCATGAGCCGAGCGTCGGCTGAGGGGATTTTCCCAGCCGGTGTCCGTCTTGACTCAGCCGACCTTCTTAGAACCTTCTTGACTTACCCAAGCCAATCCACTGACCGACAATTGGCTGGGCTACTGTTCCAAACCGATTCTCGTCTTGACCCAGCCGACCATTTTGACTCACCCAATACAATGCATGAGCCGAGCGTCGGCTGAGGGGATTTTCCCAGCCGATGTCCGTCTTGACTCAGCCGACCTTCTTAGAACCTTCTTGACTTACCCAAGCCAATCCCCTGACCGACCATCGGCTGGGCTACTGTTCCCAACCGATTCTCGTCTTGACCCAGCCGACCATTTCAACTCACCCAATACAATGCGTGAGCCGAGCGTCGGCTGAGGGGATTTTCCCAGCCAATGTCCATCTTGACTCAGCCGACCTTCTTGGACCTTCTTGACTCACTCAAGCCAATCCATGAACCGACCATCGGCTGGGCCACTGTTTCCAACCGATTCTCGTCTTGACCCAGCCGACCATTTTGACTCACCCAATACAATGCATGAGCTGAGCATTGGCTGAGGGGATTTTCCCAGCCGATGTCCGTCTTGACTCAGCGGACCTTCTTGGACCTTCTTGACTCACCAAAGCCAATCCGCTAACTGGTTGTGCATGTTGGTTGGCATTGCCTATTAGCCAAGACGGGCTAGTTCAAAGTAGAGTGTATACCAGTCTGAGCTCTTGTCAAGGCGGATAATATTGTGTTCTCAAGACGGAGCATTCTCAAGGCGGAATGGATGTTGCCTTTTTGAGACACACTTGTCAAGGCAAAGTGCTCACAGCAGAGTGTTCAAGGCCGAGTGTTCAAGATGGAGTGTTCAAGACGGAGTGTTCAAGACGGAGTGTTCAAGACGGAGTGTTCAAGACGGAGTGTTCAGGATGGAGTGCCCAAGACGGAGTGTTCAAGGTGGTGTGTGTTCAAGGCGGTGTGTTCAAGGTGGTGTGTTCAAGGCGGTGTGTTCAAGACGGAAGGTTTGCATGTTGTTCAGAGCTTATGGTCTCAGTGAGTATGTGTATTGATGTATGCTCTTTCTTTTACATTCATTGCTTTCAGATTCAATGGCATGGATGTAGTACTACTCTGAGTTCAAACATGTCCTATATGTTCTATATGTGTTTACAGAGCTACATGTACATTAGGCCTTGTTAGGCCAACCACTCACGTAGACCACTGAACTCATTGTCCTATATGTAAAGAGTACTTTGGCATTGTGTAATCTCAGCTTTTACAGAATTAGGATCTCAGGATAGGTCTCAAAAATGATATGTTGTTTGGAGATACTGGGAGGCATATAGATTAGTTCGCAGCTTCTGCAAGACAATTGTCACAATTGAGTGCATACAGAAGTTTTATTAACGCTGTGTCCATGGTTTATGTTGCTGCTAACAATACTCCGACACAATCTGGCAATGTTGAAGCTTGAAATAGCCAAGAAGGTTATACATGCAGAGCACGTCTTAGACAAACACATCCCACGGTTCAATTCTCATACAAATTTATATAGGCCATGTACTATATATAGTTATGCTTGGTACAAAGTTTCATAGCATATGGTGGCACGGGGGTGAAGTTATAATGAAAAGAACATCATCCCCGGTGGCTCGGGGATATGGCCGAGGCAATGCCCGAGGGCAAATCACTGGAGAGTGTTTGCGCATTTAGTGAGCGTGCTCCTACTACTAACACCAACTTCATGTACATATCCTCTGGTTGTCCATATCATTGTACTTCTATGTCATTGGATACTAATAGAGGTTGTACTGGACATATGATCACAGTATTCTGAAGTGTATATTCAC
Organism: Fomitopsis serialis; assembly: GCF_022376445.1. Classification (NCBI taxonomy): domain Eukaryota; kingdom Fungi; phylum Basidiomycota; class Agaricomycetes; order Polyporales; family Fomitopsidaceae; genus Fomitopsis; species Fomitopsis serialis. Next base: position 463,727 of record NW_025954979.1, read on the forward strand.
TACCAGTGCAGTACAGTTATGAAGAATGTGCGTGAATGTTGGATCAAATGACAATAAGTCTCGTTGCTCAGAGTGAACCATCATATATGTACAGTGACAGACAATGATCTCAAATCTTGATTCTCAGTACCCATTCTAGTATGCAAGCAAGGCTGGTGGATTGCACATACCTCATTGCAATATATGACACCTGTGAGGTAGTCGCCTCACTCATGCTCCCTCTCGTCCAAAATTGCCTACAACTATTCCAACAAACCAGCCTACTTCAAGTAATGGGCATGTAAGACAGTACACAATTAGGACACCTCACAGGTGAGACAGAAGGCAGTGAGATGGCACGAGAGCAGGACAGCAAGCGTGCAAGACACTTAGTGAGCAAGGTCAGCAGGCAAGACGGTTGGCAAGCAAGACGATCAGTGGGCAAGACGGTTTGAAGGTAGAGGAATGAAAATACAAGGCGAGTATGAGGCAGGCCAGGATCGTGCGTGACAACCCTCTAGAGAAGGTAATGCAGCAACCACAGAGGTTGAACCGTACAACCCAATGGCTACATCCCATCACACAGTCACTACGCACGGTCGTTGCAAATTCGACCAGCCTGGTTATGCACGTCATACCAGCCATTCGACAGTGATCCTCATGTCGAACCCATCCCAAAGCTTGCTATTTACACCAATGTCAGTCTTCCGCGCAGAGACTACAAAGCCCACAGCGTGTCTGCACTATTGCAGCATTGCACTCATAGATGACCGGCTTGCAAGTCAGCTGTCCGTCTCGAGGTAGGCGCCGACTCTACGATTGGCACGCAAGACGGTCAGTGAGCAAGACGACCAGTGGGCAAGACGGGGGCGCACCAGGATCGTGCGGTACCTCGACGAGACTTACCGTGTCACGCTCGCGCTCCTCCCCACTGACACGCGTGCGCTCCAGGCCAGCTTCGTGTAGGCGTTCACCACCAAGCTGCACCGGAAGTTCAAGCTGCTGATGCTGCATGCCATAGCGACGGCGCTGAGCCTGCAAAGTGCGGAATACTTCCTCGAGACGCGCGAGACGCCGCTCGGGTGCAAGTCGGACGAGCTCAGCCCGCCCGGATTGGAGAAACGTGCAGAGCAGTCACGGGTGATCACAGAGAAGGCGTTCGGCGTCGTGGTGTCGTGATTCGAGGCGGGCGGTGATGGAAGGATGTTGCTGAGCGGTGGGAGCCCTGACTCGGACGGCGACGGCGGCAAGGTCACTTGAGCGGATAGTGTGTGCGAGTAAGATGGCACGCGACTCACAAGTGAGACAGCGTGCAACCAGGACGGTGCACGACCAAGGTAGTGCGCAAGCAAGAGGGCGGGCAACCAGGACGGCGCGTAAACAAGACGGTGGATGTGCAAGACGGTGCTCGCGAGCAAGACGGCGATACATGAGCAAGACGGGACACGAGAAAGCAACTCAAATGCTCACCCTCTCTTTTCTGCCCACCCTCTCGCTCGCTCGCCCTTCCACCCTCTCGCCTGCATGCCATCCTCAGACGCACTCACCGGCCCTTTCACTCGCTCGCTTGCCCGTGCGCCCGCCTGCTCTTCCACTTACCTTCTCGGCCGCTTTCCCGTCCTCTCGCTCGCTCGCCCAACCTCTCACTCATACGCCTGCCCTCTCGTTCGCTCGCTCACCCACCGTCCCACTCACCTGCAGCCACGAGTTACTCGTCCAGAGACTCGCCATCTATGGACTCACAGTGAGCGATTTGCTTCCATGACCCGCGCAGGAACCTGCACATACCTGTACGTCTGTACCCGCCACAGCGAGTTCAAACTTGAAGCGTCCAGAGGAAGGTCGGACGCCTGAAGGTAGACCCGGGCTCGGGCTAGTAGCACTGCTGGTGGTGGTCACGAGTAGGACGGTTCGCGCGAGCAGCATGGTGTGTAACGAGTACAGCGCGCAGCTAAGACGGCCCGGGTATGCGAGCAGCACGGTGTGAGCAGGAATGTGCGCCGAGTCAAGACGGCGCGCAGGCAAGACGGTGTGCACGAGCAGGACCGTAGCGCGCGAGTAAGACGGCACACGAGAAGGAATTGGGCCGCCAAGACGGTATGTCAACAGAACGTTAGACGAACAGGACGGCGGGCAGACAAGACGGCGCGAGGGCAGGACAGTGGCACACGAGCAAGGCGGATGCATTCTCAGTGAGCCGACGCCTTGATTGAGCCAGCCAATGCTTCGAACTCACAAACAGAGCCCAGCCGGTCGAATCACTATCAATTCAATTGGGATCACGAATCCCGATTACATTGCACCCAGGTAAGTACGTTATGTCTACGTCGGCTGCCCCATCCTCATCGTACAAGCCGACGCGTCGGCCGGCGTAGGCTACTCCCATGACATTCCGCGAGACGGCACGTCGGCTACAGGATAGGCTTCGGGTGAAAAGGGCTGCATGGTGTGCGGAGAGAGTGATGTTCGCACGTCTAAGACCACAACTATTAGTGCACATCCGGTATCCAGGAATCAGAATCGAAGGTACATGGTGGTGCTATATGGCGAAGCCTTGCAGACACCCTCCTCTCGAACAGGCCGTTGATACGCCTCTAGGCTATCTAAGCCCCGAAAACACAATCTAGGCCTCTACGATGCTCCGAAGCTCTTAGAAGATCCACTACAACTGTTCGAAGATTTCGAAGTTCGTAGCCAACCCTGGCTCACCTTAGAAGACTATCCGCGACCTTCCGGCACCTCAGTGACGCTATAGGAGCACCTACCCACCTATCTAGACGACCCCAGAGCACGCAGGTCACTCGAAGATACACTATGTGTTAGAAGACACTCGAACATGTTAGAAGACGTGCTACGGTGTTAGAAGATCTCCTGCGAGACCATAGGATGCTACAGGATGTCCAGTGAGTCCTTGCAGGTCGTCTCACATCCTCGACGAGTGGTCTCGGTTTCCGGCGTCATGTGATAGCCGGTCGGCCTTCGGACCACTGGTTAGCGAGCCCGAGAGCAGTTGTCACGTGTTAGAAGCCATAGCCGGATGTTTGGGGCCGTCGGAGCTCCGTAGTGGTAATAGCCGTGTTTCCCTGTATATACTCGGGACTGGTTCCCTTCGAATCTGAGAGACCCCCTTACCCTCTCAATCTCACCTCGCACTGGCGAGGTTCGTCAGCCAGTCAGTACGTTCGAAAGTCAGCAAGTTCGCCAGTCAGCCAGTACGTTCGAAGCCAGTCAGTCAGTCAGTCAGTTCGCCAGTACGTTCGCCAGCTCGTAGTTGCCCCGAGAGGCTCTACACTTCTTCTCCTGCCGTCGCTCGCCTTCCTTGTCACTGTTCGTTCGACACGTCTGTCGAAACCCTCCTTCCTACCTTCGAGGCTTAGCCCTCGCCTTCGAACAGTCTTCGACATCTTCGAAGCTCTCCCACGTCGTTCGGAGTCTTGTCCGTCCTCCTCCTTCTTACCTAGACCACTGTACAGTCCCCCGTACATCTCATAGACGCAGAGGCCTCGCATACCACTGCTCGACCTCACGGTTGGGTTTTTGTGTGGCTTCTGTGTTCTTTTCGGTCGCGTCATCTTGGAGCCCACCGCGAGGGGGATATAGAGCAAGATTCCGCCGCATTGGAACTTCGAAGTCAACCCTGAAGACTACTGAGACTACGAAAGTCCTCTCCTCGCACTTGCTATCGACAGTAGACTAGGTCCCCGATCAGCCGCCGCCTTTCGCAGGCATAGCAACCCTCTCCCAGGACCTTCGACTATCCCCTCTTCGCCCGAAAACGTCGAGCTTGTCCCCGATCACGACGATCCGGAACACTCCGTTCAAGACCAAGTGCCTACTACCCCATCCCATTCCAGACGTGCTCGAAGACTCTTGCTTGCAGACGACTTAGAGGCACTAGTCTTCGGATCCCCTCTACCGCTTCTAACACCATCACCACCTCTCGAAGGAGAGGAACCCACCTCAGCCACAGTCACCACGCGTAGAGGATCTTCCACCTCACGTCTACCCATACCCACCAGTCGTAGAGTGTCGTCAGTCCCTCCAGGACCAGAGCAGTCCGCGCCGCGACGGACTTCGACCGTCGACACCCCTAACCCTTCGAACACTTCGACAATACCTTCGAACATTTCAACAATCCCTTCTATCGCTTCGCCAACTCCTTCTAACACTTCGAAGCTGAGTCCGAATATGGCCGATGCAGGAGCACCAGCCTCGAAGGCGGCTTCAATGCCTGCACGCGGACACTCCACTGCACCTGTCTTCGACGAGTCAGAACCTTTCTCATTCAACCGCTTTTTCCAAGACCTCGAAACACACTTCGCACGATGCCGAGTTACCGACGACTCCGACAAGAAGTCATGGGCAGTTCGCTACCCTCCTATCCGCGTCTCCGACCTATGGATGATGCAGCCAACATTCAAGGATGCTACGAAACCCTACGAGGAGTTCGTGACCGCCCTACGAGCACTCTATCCTGGAGCTGATGACGAGCACAAGTACTCGCTCGCTGATCTGGACACGGTCATCCATGATCGCATAGAACTCGGGATGACCAATGCCCTCCACCTCGCTGCCTACTACCGCGACTTCTACATGATTTCGGAGTACCTGATCGCTCGAGGTTCGCTTTCGACACTCGAACAAGATCGGAAGTTCCAGCAAGGCTTTCCGAATACGCTCTGGGGTCCCATCGAGCAGCGCCTGTTCATGCGGAACCCTGACCGCTCTCGAAGGAAGCCCTGGACGTTCGCAGAGATCTACGAGTCAGCACAGTGGGTGTTAGATGGTCCTACACCAGCTTTGACCTTTCGGCAAGCTAGTCCCCCTATGCCTACGACCACACCCGCTGCGTCTATCCTGCCATCCCCACCTGTGACCACGAAGTCCGAAGACCTCCTACCATTGCTACAGACGCTGATCAAGACCCTCGAGGCCCAGCAGTCTCACAGCCGGTCACCCGAATTCTCGAACAGTCATGACAGCCCTCGGTGCTTCTATTGCGGACGTTCGGGATGTTGGATCGGCGACTGCGAGATGTTCGAAGAAGACAGGAAGAAGGGCCTGTGTCGACGGAACCCCGATGGCAAGATCGTCTCGTTCGACAACCGCTTCATGAGTCGCCGAGACAGCGAGACCCTCCGAGATGCTATCTACGAACATGCACGTCGTTCGAACAAGTTAGGACTCAGTTCGTCTTCTTCGAGTGGTTCAGGCAGTGCTATGCAAGGCGCTACAGCCACGCAGTTGCTCTATGAAGCAGTCGAGAGTCCGCCTATCCCTACGCATGCCCTCGACATTGGAGAGATGCTAGCCTGCATGGACACCCAGCTATCACGGTTGACGGAGATCTACGCTCGGGAACAGCGTAAGCAGACCGTTGTCGACCGAGTTGTCATCGAGAAGCATCCCCTACGCTCGAACACCCACCTGGCTGATCAACCACTACTACCCATGACGTGTTCGAAGTTTTCGGAGCGAGCCCCAAACCGCCTGCCATGTTCGAAGACGAGACCAAGTACCCCAGCGCCTGCGCCAGTCGTCCGACCTACCATCGACACCGAGAGTCCCGCTTTCCCATCTGCAAATGTTCGAGACATGACCTACGCACCTCCTCCCACCCAATGTTTCGAAGCGACCCCTACGAAGTTCGAAGCGAGCCCTCGAAATTTCGAAGCATCTCCCACGAAGCGACAGAGCCGAGCCAGCTTCTTTATAGCACAGCCCCCGCCCCAGCTTGCCGAACTGGCTGTCGAGTCCTCATCGAACACTCCGTGTGTACCATTGACATCTGAGGAGCTTCGAAAATTGCCTTCGTACCTTCGCGACCGATACTGGGCAGCACTGACGCCTCGGACGGCGGAGCGCAAGACGAACCAGGCGTCTACAAACACTGCAGCTATGGAACCACTTTCGAACTACAGCCTTATGATCGAAGACACTTCCCCAGCTGTCACCGTGTTAGGGGACCTTCCGGAGGGCAGCCTTACGTTAGAAGAGACTCCTACGTCTTCGAAGTCTTCAGACATACGACCTACATCTTCGGAATCTTCGGACAGTCGACCTACGTCTCCGAGATTGTCAGATGACCAACCTGCACCTCCGAAATGTTCGGACTATCGACCTATGTCTTTGAAGCCTTTGAACGGTGATCTCCCCACGTCGACGGAATCTTTGAGTGCTCCTACGCCATTGGACACTCCTCCTATCTCTCCGAAATGGCCAGATCATGCCCCTACGTCTCCGAAATCTTCGAACGGTCAAGCCATGTCTCCGAGATTTTTGGACTATCAACAGATGTCTTCGAACAATCTCTCTACGCTGATGGAATCTTCGAACACTCCTACGATGGATGGCCTGTCACCTCCACTGGCTACTATGTTGCCCGAGCATGACGAGCAGCCCATGCTTCCCTCCCCGCCCCGCCCGTCTCTTGTATCTATCTCTGCGCTGACCGAGGACGGTCACAATTTCAGTAAGGGGGAGGATCACCACGACCACTTGGTAGTACCATCACCAGACACGCCTCGAAAGCTAGACCCACACCTCGAAGACGTCGAACATACCCTATTGCTCTCGCAACCAGCAGGTCCACCCAAACACGTGTCGAGAGTCTTCTACATGTGTGTGGTGCTGTTCGTCACTGCCGCACTGTTTTTCGCTTTTGGAGACAATCTATGGCCATGGGATCGACGTGGAGTGCATGAACAACAACTCCGAACGTTCGAAGACACGTACCTAGTCCTACCACCCGACATGGCCCCAGACCCAACAAACCTAATCATTCGTAGAGTGAATACCTTGCAAAGATGCCCGCTGCACCTCGGGGTTGAGCCTGAGCGTTACGAGACAGTCAGGGACCTCGACTTCCTTCGAGACGACCTAGAGCAAGCTCCGAACATGTCAGTCAGGCAGTCACCCAATGCGAAGACGAGACCTCGCTATCACGGCCCATTGGTCGTTCAATCACGCAGCCACGCACGTCACAGCGTACCGCTGGCTAGAGAGAAGGAGAAGGAGTCTACGATGTCCCTAGGAGCCTCCGAACACTTCGAAGATGCATTTGACAAGCTGGATGCAGACAGTGTTTTGTACGAAGACAGCTAGGGTCTTCTACGGTGCTAGACGAGCTGTTCCCGCCGTAGGGGGCAATGATACCACCCAAGCAATCCTTAGTTCACGTCCTACCTCCATTTTCAACCATCCCTCGCCTTCTACCGACCCTGGAGGTCCTCTACGGAACAAGCACCCTTCATTGGCTATACCCGCTGACCGAGGACGGTCAGGATTTCAGTAAGGGGGAGATGATACGCCTCTAGGCTATCTAAGCCCCGAAAACACAATCTAGGCCTCTACGATGCTCCGAAGCTCTTAGAAGATCCACTACAACTGTTCGAAGATTTCGAAGTTCGTAGCCAACCCTGGCTCACCTTAGAAGACTATCCGCGACCTTCCGGCACCTCAGTGACGCTATAGGAGCACCTACCCACCTATCTAGACGACCCCAGAGCACGCAGGTCACTCGAAGATACACTATGTGTTAGAAGACACTCGAACATGTTAGAAGACGTGCTACGGTGTTAGAAGATCTCCTGCGAGACCATAGGATGCTACAGGATGTCCAGTGAGTCCTTGCAGGTCGTCTCACATCCTCGACGAGTGGTCTCGGTTTCCGGCGTCATGTGATAGCCGGTCGGCCTTCGGACCACTGGTTAGCGAGCCCGAGAGCAGTTGTCACGTGTTAGAAGCCATAGCCGGATGTTTGGGGCCGTCGGAGCTCCGTAGTGGTAATAGCCGTGTTTCCCTGTATATACTCGGGACTGGTTCCCTTCGAATCTGAGAGACCCCCTTACCCTCTCAATCTCACCTCGCACTGGCGAGGTTCGTCAGCCAGTCAGTACGTTCGAAAGTCAGCAAGTTCGCCAGTCAGTCAGTACGTTCGAAGTCAGTCAGTCAGTTCGCCAGTACGTTTGCCAGCTCGTAGTTGCCCCGAGAGGCTCTACACTTCTTCTCCTGCCGTCGCTCGCCTCTCTTGTCACCGTTCGTTCGACACGTCTGCCGAAACCCTCCCTCCTACCTCCGAGGCTTAGCCCTCGTCTTCGAACAGTCTTCGACATCTTCGAAGCTCTCCCACGTCGTTCGGAGTCTTGTCCGTCCTCCTCCTTCTTACCTAGACCACTGTACAGTCCCCCGTACATCTCATAGACTCAGAGGCCTCGCATACCACTGCTCGACCTCACGGTTGGGTTTTTGTGTGGCTTTTGTGTTCTTTTCGGTCGCGTCACCGTCACAGACTGAGCAGAGAACTTGTTCAATGGGTTGAGCAAGATATCAATGCAACATACAGAAACATTCGTCACTGACCTGTGCCGTGCTTGATGGACGCGACTTCTTCTTGCTCTGGCCTGATCCGCCACTGGTGTCAGCTGCCTTCTTCCGCTTCTGCGTCTTACGACTCTCGGCATTGACCTGGTCTTGCTCTGCATAGTGATATCAATCATTGGTAAAGCCCCATATTTCTGCGTGCACACTCACCGAGCTGTTGCTGCTTCTCTGATGGCCGACGCTGACGTTTATCCCGGAGCTCTCCACTCTGTGGGACGATCTGCATATTGAAACTGTAGAAAGAGAGAGAAATTATCAAAGTAGGGAGCGAACGGAGTGGGGGGGAAAAGAGGATGCTGCGCGTGTGAGTCGCAATCGCAGGGACTTATATAAGACTGATGCGGCAACGTGTTCAAGGCAGCTAAGCCTTTTGCGCGCGGACGTCCCGCCCCTCCGGCCTTCAACCTTTTCTCCAGATTTGTCAGCTGGCAGATACCTGCGCACGTACGAGTCCTTCCACTCACCTGTATCCCCTCAATATGCCTCGGAAAACTGCACCGTACAAATACCGCCGGTCACACTGCTGCTCGTTCTGCAAAAAAAGACTCCCTACCGCCAAAGGACTTCGATTACACACACAGAACGCACCTGCTTGCCGACGTAAATGGGAGGCAGTGATCTCGCGACGCAGCAAAGCCCGTGCAGGAGCCCATGTCCCAGAACCCGCAGGTGGTGCCGGTACTGCCCCTCGAGAGGATGCCAGTCCAGAACGCGAGCTATTTGAAGATGCACCTATGCAAGATAATGGCGACGTCGACATGGACAGGACTTCAGAGTCCCGTCGCACCCGTGTTGAGGATGTTCCAGAGGAAGAAGAAATTGCCCGCCGATATGTCGAGGTGTATCCCGGTGTTGTCGCAGAGATCATCGAGAACGACAAGACACTGTTCGAGAAGTGGTCTGAAGAACGTCGGAAGCTCGGTGTTGACGAGTGGGCACCCTTCGAGAACGAGGAGGAGTGGGAGTTGTTCAGCTGGCTGATAAAGCACGTTGGTCAAAACGACATAGATGAGTTCCTGAAGCTCTCGATTGTACGCACATTAAAAAATCTTCTTGATTGTCCGGAAGCTGACTTTGTTCTAGATCAAAAATCGGTGCAAACTGTCAGCGACAAGCAAGTACAAGTTCTTCAAGCAGGTAGACGACTTGCCGACAGGCGTCAAGTGGAAGTGCGACGACATCACTGTAACCGGAGATCGAGTTGGTGACGACGACAAGACAATGACCGAGGAGCTTGAGCTGTGGATACGAGACCCTGTCGAGTGTATCCGTGAGCTCATCGGAAACCCAGCATTCCGTGAGTACATCGCCTACGCACCTGAGCGGGTGTTTGCCGATGAAGCTGGGACCAATCGGATCTTCGATGAGATGTGGACTGCAGATTGGTGGTGGAAGACGCAGGTCAGTTACTGGTGTTCATCCGTGACTCGATGCTGTAGTAATCGAGGAAAACATTCATCTAGGGGAAGCTGCCATCAGGTGCAACGATCGCACCGGTGATACTGGCCTCAGACGAGACAAGACTCACGAACTTTGGTGGGGACAAGAAAGCCTGGCCGGTCTATCTCTCGATCGGCAACATCTCCAAGGCTGTACGCCGCCAGCCATCCCAGCACGCAATGGTCCTGATTGGGTACATGCCTATCACGAAGCTCGATTGCTTCACAGACTCCACCCGTTCGGCTGCTGGATGGCGACTATGGCACTTCTGCATGTCGCGGCTACTTCAGCCGCTTGTGGACGCTGGGCGCAATGGCGTCAACATGACTTGTGCGGACAACTGTGTTCGCAAAGTCTATCCAATCCTCGCGGCGTATATCGCCGACTACCCGGAGCAGCTACTCGTCTGCTGTTGCCAAAAGAACACATGCGCGCGCTGTAAAGTGCCGCCGAATATGCTTGGCGACGATGGTCGTTGCGAGCCTCGAGATCCAGACGAGACCCTGCAGGCACTGCGCGATCATCAAGCCCAGCGATCGTCTCTCCACTTCGATGCTGAACGCCTTCGCCCTGTTGACGAACCTTTCTGGGCTAATCTCCCGCACTGCGACATCTTCTCCTCCATTATGCCCGACATACTGCATCAGCTCCACAAGGGCGTCTTCAAGGACCACTTACTCTCGTGGTGTACGACCTTGGTCGGAGAGGACGAGATCGATCGTCGCTTCCGTGCGATGGCCGATTTCCCAGGTCTGCGCCACTTTCGCAACGGCATCTCGCACGTCTCGCAGTGGACCGGTCGCGAGCATAAGGAGATGCAGAGGATCATTGTTGGTCTCCTCGCGGGGGCAGTTTCGGCCGAGGTTTTGATGGTGGTTCGCTCCCTGGTGGACTTCATCTACTATGCTCAGCTGCAGTCGCACACTGATACCACTCTCGCTCACCTGCAATCCTCGTTGGACACTTTCCATCGCCACAAAGACGTGTTCGTGCGTCTTGGCATTCGAGAACACTTCAACATCCCCAAAGTTCACTTTCTGCTGCACTACATCGAAGCGATACGCTCCCATGGCTCCTGCGACGGGTTCAACACCGAACTCCCTGAGCGTCTGCACATCGATTACGCGAAACAGGCTTACCGCGCAAGCAACCGCCGCAACTACCTTGAACAGATGGTTACGTGGCTGGCTCGGCAGGAGGCGGTCGACCTTCATACGTCCTACGTTCGCTGGTACCAGAAGCAGGCTATTATTCCAGACTGTGAGCAGGAGAATTCCGAGACGGGCTTAGAAGACGAACCTGGTGCCTCTGACGACGACACTGAACATGAGACTGAAGGGAGACGCGCAGGCTATGCCATTGCGAAGAACTGCCCGCTCCCGGGCACCTCGCTCGAACGGATTGAGAGCGCGTACGGCGCCACCGAGTTCCTACCCGCCTTCACCGAGTTTGTGCGCACGAACCTGCCAGAATGTCGTTTCAAGCCTAATCGCATGGATCGTTTCGACGTATACAAAAAACTCACCATCGTGTACCGAGCGGCAGCTCACGGCGACATCGCCTGGCACAAGGACAGGATTCGGACGGTCCTGGGGAAGGCATCGAGAGGGACGAAAAAAGGGGTGGCAGCGCACTTCGACACAGCCTTTGTAGTGGACCCGGACGTTCCTATCGATCAAAGGGGTGACTCACGGTCTGTCAGCGGTATGTGCTTCTCATTCACTTTGGACAGGAGTCAATCAGTTCATCTGCACAGACACACGCGTTGCGCGCGTCCGAGTGATCTTCGATCTCCCACAGCAATTTGGTTCACTTCCCCATCCCCTGGCATATATCGAGTGGTACACACCTCTACGAACGAAGGTACCCGATCCTAGGGTTGGTCTCTACCAGATTTCGCCTTCGACCCAGCGACGCAGACCTAATGCAGCAATTGTGAGAGTGGACCAGATCAAGCGGGCATGTCACCTCATCCCAGGAGTGGCGCGGAGATAGACCGCGCACTTACGAAGGATAACAGCCTTGACGTCGCAAACCAGTTCTGGGTGAATTCGTACATCTCAATCGACTTACGCACCTTGATGTGATAGTGAATCGGTCGAGGCTTGCGCGGCGGAGGCGCCACGGGCAACTGCCGTATGCATCGCGGGCTTGTCACGGCGGTCAGTTGACCATCTTTTTCGGCGGCTACGCACTTGTGTGCTCCTCCGCGTCACTACCCCGACGATCCCGACGACCTCAGAGAGCACAAGGCGCTGCCCGCGAGGACATCGAGCAAGCATCGCCTGCGAATCAATACACGAGCGTGCTGCCACGACTTCACCGATAACTACCAGAAGACTCGGCACCTTCAAGTTCGACGGTGCGCGATCATCCGGTGCCTGTCATCACTCAGTCGTTTCTGGTCAACCGGGCTGCGCAAGACGTTGTGGGTGTGTTCGAGCGGGGCGAGAGAAGGGTGCGAAGGTTGGAGATGGATCCTGCACGCGCCACGCGAGGGACGGTACGAGGTGAGCAATCCTTGCCGACCAGAATAAACTGCAAGCTGACTCTCCCCGCAGATATGCCAGTGGCTACCTAATCGACCCCTCGCTCGCATTCAGTACCTGAACGCTCCACCCACCCCTACCATTTGCAGCAGTGCTGTGCGCTCGCAGCTCCCATACCCTCTGTCGATGTCCGCGTTGGCTTCGGGCCGGGTGATCGCATCCAGAGGGTACTAACGAGCTGTATCCTCCAGCACGGCGGGGACTCGGAACACAATCCCCGCAGCACCAACCGCATCCTCAGAGGCTACGCGCAGCAAGACGCCTCACGCGGCGAGCATGGCCAAGCCAAAGCTGGCGCGTCAGTCTTGCAAGCGAGGTGCCCCACCCGCAACGCGCGCCCCTGCAGCTCGCTCTCTGCCCACCGCCCAAATTCTGCGGCGAGCGAGCCCTCCAAGCGATTGCGCTGGCCGAGGCCAACTGCTTGACTGCTTCGCTCGCCACACCCGCGCTATCCCGCGTGACCCTTGCCGACTTTCTGGGGCTCGTGGTCGCTTTGCTGCTCCGGAGTTGTTCGACGCAAATGCGCATCCGGGTGGCTGACTCTGAGGAGTGCTTCCGAGTCATCCCGTGCACACTCGTACGCGACAAGCTTCCCTTCGAAGACTCCAGCATGCCCGCTCGGCTCTCCAAGATCAAGCGCGAGTGCGGGAGCGCGCTCCCTCCCGCGCCACTGGCCTCTTTTTAAGTCCTCGCAGATAGCAAGCTCTGCTGGCGAGGATGCTCGTGACGAATTTGGCCGTCCACGCACCCCTCGCGCAGGTCCTCGCCCACCGGTGGCTCACGGTGCTCGAGGCCTGCCTGCCAGTGGCTCCCACCCCATCCTTCACGAGCCGCGAATATGTTCCGGCGAGCTGAATCGCGCTGCATTCCGGGGCATGCCCGACGCCGGATGACCAACCGTCGCGGCGCCCGCGGCGTGTTCACCTTAGCTGCGCGCAGACATGTCTTTGGGCAGGAGGTCGCGCGAGTTCCTACTCCCCGCCTGCACGAGTGCACGCCTGCGATTGATTTTGGTAGGTTCCCCAGCTGGACTCCGAGACATTTCGTGCCCGCCATTCACGCAGCGAGATGCCGGATCTCTCAGTGCTAGTGGGTAGATCGTGCTCATTAGTTGCCGCTGTAGGTCGTATAGTCAATCAAATTACTGTAGAGTACTCTAGTGCATCGAGCTGAGCGACATCAACATCCATACCATTCTGCGAAGCAACATATTACCTATAGCTCGTCATAGAGCCTGCCCAAGCTCGATAAGCATCCATAGCCAGGGTGCAGACTATGCAGTCTCCAGAGACCTAGGTACGCTATGTACTCTTGGTGCGGGCTACGGCTCGAGGACCTTTTTCCTGATGATTGTCACGGTGGCCAGAGATAATTTAAACATGCCTCAGCATACGCGAGTGGCGCCGGCGCCGGCGCCGGTCGTGTACCTTGCGACTAAGGAATGTTTTCCCGTGCTCGCTCTTCCAGCTTCCAGGTCGAAATGGCCGCCGGGCGGGGACGGCTGGGCTTGTTCAACCTGTACGTGGCATTGTCACGCAGTTCGGGACGTCAAACTATTCATATATTGCGGGAGTTTGATGACCATGTATTCCAAGGTGCTCATGACGAGTACCGGTACCTACCACATAAGGACGAACGGTTGGAGAGGAGGCGAGACAAAAAATGCATGGGCAAATGTTCGTGGTGTACAACACATAGAGTAGAGTAGTAGCTATGACGAATTATGTATGGAGAACATCAGGTGCACGAGAAGTGAGAGTAGTCAATTATCAAAAGGTGGAGGAATGCATCGAGAGGGAGAAGAGGGAATACGGCAGCCTGCACCAGAGCATACACTCAAGTTCGTGTCTTGTGTACATTGCCGGATTGATGGAGGATGGCAGCAAAAGTGACATGAAAGACGGACTGAGATCCTCGGATACGCATACACTAACGAGCTCACCTTCTATTCCATTGCCGAGCACAATTTCCATGCCCTCCGCTCAAATCATGAGTGCAGGTCCATTCGCCGTCACTGTCAGGATGAAGAGAGAGCTGCTAGGTGAGGCGTCATTGCACTGAAGATACTGAATATCTGTAAAATAGCGAGGTGCATGTCAGCACTCGGAAATCGGGTTCCCAGAGTATTGATTCGGTGTACCATCAACTCTTCAAACAGCAGGGACGTGCACATGCGCCGTGCCCTCCTCCACAAACACGCCCTTCACCGCCTTCAGCATATCCGCCACCTTCGCCTCCTGCTCAATAGTCACCAACAGCCCATGCTCCTTCACCTGTCCATCCTCCGTCTCGTGGTATGGCCCCGATAGGCCTTCAGGGTACACCCAGAACACGAGCCTGAGGCTCTTGAGTGTGCGGTCCTCCGCGTCCAGCCACCTCTCGACGCCGCGGAAGTTCAAGCCGGGCTCGCTGGCAACCGTGGTGAGCGTGCCTGTGGCGAGGATGGCGGCGAGAAGCGGGCATGCATGAGGTCCCAGTTGAGCGCGCCGTGTCGTAGGGCCATGGTCGTGTCTCTTGCTCGTAGTACTGGGATAGGGGCCTGCGGCGGTGTTGCAGTGGTTGCGGACATCTGTTCGCGTAGCGTTCAGCGTTCGTTGTGCATGAAAATAGTGTATTATGTTGCTAATATTAGGCCATCGCGAGAGTCGCACTCATGTAAGGTTACTCACTGCTCGCGCAGACCTTATTCCTCTGGTACTGGACCAATGGCTCCCGCGATGGTCTACGCGATGATCTACGTCTTCATAGGGCAGTAAAGAGCTCATGTACACCTTTTTCGTCGACAGTTCGGTATGGGGAGCCTCAGCCTGAGGGCGGTAGCATGGCTAAGCGCTGTCTGTCCGGATTTGGAGGTGGAACAAACAAGGCCAAAAAAACCGGAAATTTCCCACGACGAATTCAGACCCCCGAAGAGACCTTGCTAGTCGCAAGGTAATCCCGGCCTGCGATACTGTGCGGGGGAAACTCAAAGTAATCCATAACGGGATACTTTAAGTATCCAGACTTTCCATATCTCCGAGCACAATATCCCCGAACGGGATATTCAAAATATATATTTGGATATCCCGTACCATATCCCATGCTCAGATACTATGTCGCGTTTGTTGTGAGAGCAAGGCTCTCTCGTCTGTAATTGTTGCCGGGCGCTTGAACAGTTGTTTGTGCCTGTTGTCAATGTCACATGTGCGTTAGCAGCAACACATCGAGCAGCGGCGCATCGACACGAAATATATTCAGAGAGTCAGACTGTTTCATAATTATGGAGGGTTTTGTGGTGGAGAAAAACTACAGGCAAATGAGTACACGATGTATGACCATGCATAGCATTATTCAACGAACGAGAATAATTCACTTCGCGCTAACGCTGGGCAGCGGTGGTGGCAGTTACCTTGTAAGGTAACCCTCGCAAGCGCCCACTAGATGCGGCTACTACTGCGACCTGCATGCCCAGGCCTGAACTGTGGAAGGGGCATCATTTTCTAAGGATAATGAAGTCGCTCAGGAGAATTATATAGTACTGAAGGTACTTTCTGCCAATTTTCAGTAGCCTCACAGAAGGTTAGGGTACAACGCAGTGTCTGCCTTCTTGCATTAGCCAGCGAAAACAAGCGCCGGAGCGGCGGCACTCTAAGGAAGCGTCTCTACAATATTCCGCTTCTCTGTCGAGGGCCAATATGAGTTATGGAAATTAGACAATGCTGCCTTCCTCATATCTGAACATGCTCGTATTATTGTGCCATATTCACCACTTAAGCTTAGTCGTGTTACACAATGGTGATTCAGTCACCGTTTGTCACGGAGTGTGACGCATGAGTTCGTAGCCTTAGCACACGTCCAGCTCTCAGCGTGGAAGATTAAGAGACAAAAAATTGGTAGATATGTTCATTTCATCGAAAACACGCATTCCGTGTACTGAAAAATCGTCCGCAAATCGTGCTTTCGGCAGGAGGTGAGTAACATCGCTGCAGTCGCGCGCCACCGTGCGGGCGCTTGCGACCGCGCGTACGTGTCCGCATCCTCAACTTGCCCCGCCCCGCACGAGCAGCCACCAGCGCGTTCGGGCTGGCTCGAAAACAAGCAGCGCGGGACTTCATTCTGGCCCCTCGGGGCCGAATGCTGCTCTCCCTCTTGTGAGCCAGTCAGGTCGCTGTTGCCAGCAGCACTCGCCTTTCATGGGCAAGTGCGGGAGCTCGACTCCCTATCTAGTCCTGTTTGCAACTACTTGTGCGCCTTGGAGCACGTTGTGCGACTACCATTACTATATCTCAGTCGGCAGAGACATGCCTCTCGCCGCCGCCATCCTGCCCATCCATATGCCTTCCCATGGCTCCGCTACAATTACTGCCCTAACCCTGCCAACAGCATGTCCGCGTCGCATGCTTGTCGGATTGACCTGTCACGTATGAAGTACGCTAGCCGTTTGATGGAAGGGCAGCAGTTCGTCTTCAAGTGAGTGTTGATTCACTTGCACTTGAACGTGCTCCTTCGCGCTGATAGTGCAAATGGTGACGCGATTGTCACCACGCCGACAATCCCAGATCAAGTCCAGCCCGGGGCACTCTGCAAGCCGACCTGTGAATGATGTCTGACCACAGGATCACGACGGGCTCAGCAGACAGTGCGTTAGTTCGTG
Source organism: Fomitopsis serialis (assembly GCF_022376445.1). Classification (NCBI taxonomy): domain Eukaryota; kingdom Fungi; phylum Basidiomycota; class Agaricomycetes; order Polyporales; family Fomitopsidaceae; genus Fomitopsis; species Fomitopsis serialis. The sequence goes on from NW_025954979.1 coordinate 480,710, forward strand.
CTTCTCCCTCTGTCCGCGCGAAGAAGACTAAGTACATTCGCCCGCAGACCTATTCATGCCCCCCACGATGCGACGTCACCCCGCACAGCACATTCGTACACTGCTGTCTCGTTGTACTACCGGTACGTACTATGCTAGTACTTATGATACAGTGCCCTGTCTTTCATCATACTGATTCGCGTCCATATAGCAATCGCCAATGATAATGCACCCTGCCCCGCATCTGGATTTCTATCTCAACAAGCCAGAGCTCTGCTTCGTTATAGATAACGATCAGCGAAGGTGCGTTGCCGGATGAGTTTATGATGTGGGAAAGTGCCGTCTGTTCAAGTTGTAAACATGAGACGTGGTATGTACACCACCCGTTGAACACGTACCAAACTTGTGCCTTGTGCACGCCAGGTGCGCTTGTCAGGGTCACCCTCGCCATGTCGCACCAGTACTTTTCCAGACTCAACAAAGACAACTGGTACCTTGACATACGAAGGATCAAGGTTGTCAGGGAACCCGCTCCGATGCCTACGTCTCCGTCGAAGCGATTCTCCGACGCGTCTGTCGATGGCCGAAAGGGCAAGAAGGTTGCTCGGGGTTTGTAGCTCGCACAAATGGTGCTCCCGACGTGTCCGTGTATTAGTGTTCTCCCCTTGTACAACAGTGTGTATTTGTTCCGACTCACGCACCCGACCTCTCCATATCGATCTCGTCTTGTACAATAGCGATGTCTCAATTTTTGTACGATAGTAGCAGAAGCCGTCGATCTTTGTACAGTAGTCTACGTTCAGAAGCCTCATGATCTTTCAAATGTTATTGTATTTTTCGATGTCCCCTTCCAAACACCTGCGCGAGCAAGGTAGCGCCGCCCCTCTTGGCGGCATTTCGAGTTGGCAACATATGACTGAAATGACAAGCATGTAATTTCAGGGAGCACTTAGGCATATTTCACTTAGGCGTATTTGAAGCCATCCCTCTTGGACTTGCTCATGCCCAAGTAGCAGTTGAACGAGGGTAGTGCATGCTGATTCTTCCGCGAACGACTATAGAACATGGCGGCGTCAGAAAGAGTCGTGATTTACACCACGCACCGCACGTCGAAGGATCGTCGCCGCCCCAAAAGTGTACATTGTGCGAATCGGCATGCGGCCGTAGACGACTTCTGAATCGCCGATAGCTTCGCAGCGTATTAAGACCACACGTTCGCCCCGCACATCCGGTGGGGTGGGAGCACGCTGCTATTGCAGGAGGCGTCTCGGGGGCATCTTGGTTCGGATGGTTCTCAAGTGGGATTACGCAGCATTATAGTGCTGCCCGATAACGGATGGGTGCATCAACTGAACACCACTTTGAATTGGCACCCCTGTGGAAACGTTAACGGATGCTAGTTGCGCGGATGCGGTAGAGTTCACCTTCTGACATGAATGCCGCTTTACAACACCCAACTCAGTGAACACAAGGGGCTTTGGTTGTTCCCGATGCGGCGGAAGTCACGTCATCTTCTGTATACATTGCACTGGTGACGAGTATTAATATTCATTCAGTTTTAAGTAGGGTTTGCGTGTTGTGATGAAGCGTCAAATGAAGAGTCAGACGAGAGGACGGCGGGAATGGACACTGGCAGAGCCCACCCGAGAGTGTTCGAAGGATAGTCAACTGACGGATGACGCGGACGGCCGTCTCAAAGCACTACATTCCTAGTCCTACGTAACTTTGATTCACGTTCCCTACCACGCGGACGGAGGCAATGAGATTCCCAGTTCTACTGCACTCAGCTTTTATATAAGACATCAACGAGATCACTGTTTCATTGCAAGCGTACTGGTGGGCGGCCGGATCATGGGTAGAGATGGATGCATTGCAGATGCATTAAGTACTGCCACAAGCCGGCCGACTGCTTTACTCCAGCTGACCGCGCCGTTGTCAACCTCGCGACCGTGAAACGCCTTGCTTTGAGGGACAGCAATGTATCCATCAATGTGATTACCGCTGTAGCGCCTTGACCATGCCATGGTAGTTCGCATCGGATGGGGTTACCACACACTACGGTGACTAGTTATTGATGAGCATCCGCCTGCTCAAGACCGGGATGACACCCATCATCTTCGCGCGACGAATCGCCTTGCCAAGGCGGCGCTGGTTTCTCCATGTGAGGTTTGTGTCAGAGCGCCGCTTGATTTTGCCCATCTCTGTCACGAAGCCTGAGAGCAGCTTTGAATTCATCGCCTCCTGCAGAGGATCAATGCCGAGCTGGTAGAAAATGTCGACCTGCTCCGATTCCTTGCGGCTGGGACCGCAAAAAGGTTTCTTGCGTATGTGTTTGGTCTTCGTCGCCGATTTGTACGAGAGCTCGTCTGGTTTGAAGAACTGGGGAAATGATGAGAAACTACGCACCAGAGGATATGAAGCAGCATGAGACGTACCTTGTTCCGCCTAAAATGAGGTTTAGGACCCTCACTAAGGCTAATCTCATCTGGGCCACATTCAGCGCCTTGTCTTCGGCAGCTGATGGTCGACTTACTGTAGTTGATTCCTGTCTCCGAGTAGGCACCTTCTGGCGTAAGCGGGGCATTGCCCTGGCTCCTGAGCTCGTCGGTAATGTGCTCGAGTTCGAAAGTAGAGTTGTGTCTCCTTGTTGCAATTGAGGCAGCGGCGACCCAAGGGCTCTGCCAGCGCGATCGTGCCCGACAGACCGCCTGTCGCATGGAGCTCGTGAGGGACAACATGGTGCTTAGCACGGCACACGGTTAGGTGCTCGTGAGCGGTGATGAGGGATAGAATCTGTGGGACAGACTTTGATTAAGAAATGGACTGGACTCCAAGGAAGAGGGCTGGTGCCATACCGAGTACTTCGGGGAAGAGAAACGAAGGCGAAGGCAGGGCCAGGTGACCAGGCGTGAGAGGGTGGGCTGGACCGGGAATGTGGGATTCTGTGAGCAATGACGGTTCGTTGAATGGCGGAGGATGCGGCGGCGTACCGAGTGAGCGTCCTCGCCGTCGTCAAAGTCGCTCACCTGCTCGCCGTACGCGGTGGGAGCAGGACCCCGGACAGCGGCGCGGTGTCCCAGGCTGCCTCTTCCGGCGGTCAATACAAGCCGGCGGCGAGTGCCGCAGACGTGGCTGAGCGCGACTCTCCGGTCCCCGCGGTGACAAAAGACAGCTGTTGAGCTCCGAGCTGGCCTCGGCGCGGAGGGCGGTCGCGTGGGCGCGTGCAGGGAAAGAAACGGAGAAGGGCGAGGAGGACGCGGGCCCGAAAGGGCGAGAGCGGTTGTGGGGATTGCCTATTATGGGAATTGTAGTGTGTGAATATGCCCGTGCCTCGGCCCCGCCGGATTTGAGGTTGGCCCCGTCTCGCACTGGTCACGGTCGCCCACCGCTCCTGCGTATCCAAGCCACGTCCCATCGTCGTCCTATCACTCGTCCATGTCGCCCTGAGCCCCGCCACCACCGTCTCGTTGCTCTCCTTCTGTCTCTCCCCCTACCCCCGTTGCCACTGGACCTGCCAGCCCATATCCTAATCGCAGTGTCTCGTCGTCCGACTTAATCTGGTCCCGTCTTCTGCCCTCAAGCCAGGACCTCTATGTCCGCCGACTCCTCTCATCCTCGACGCCAGCCACCAAGTCCCCTCGTCTTCTCCCCGGAAACAGCACTACCCCCCATCCTCCACAGTCATGTTTCTTCGTCCAGCAACAATGGCGCCGCTAATGCACACGCCTCTTCCTCCAACACGGTCTCCATGCCCTTCGTGAGGCGTCATGTTACGCGCCGTCTCAAGGCCGCAAAGGCAGAATGCGACAAGGAGCTGCAGCGGACTACCAACTCAATCACTGCCTTCTTTGAGGAGCGCCTCAGGGAGGGGGATCACGAGGCGGAATTCGAGCGCGAGCAGAGGGAGCGCGAGCGTGGCCCAACGCGGGAGTCCAACCTCCCGGACTCGCAGCCGGAGCCTCTCCGGGAAGCGTTCGTCCTGCAGCCGGCGGAGCTCAGGTCCGCGTTGCAGTTCGACGATGTGAGCTCTGATGGCGGCTATGAAGCCGACCCAGAAGGCAATTATCACAGTCGACAACGTGCGTGTCTCGATGAAGATCCTGCGACCCAGCACTCGCTGATCTTCGGGCCACCGTCGCCCGGGCTTCTCACAGCGTCCGTGTCTTCCACAAGCCCCGCCTCTCTGCGGCGCCATTCGACTCTTCCCCGGGGTCAGTCCGTGACCAATGTCGCGTCCTCGAGTACTGGCGCCTCCAGTCCTGCGCTGAGTTCTGTCACCAGTCCGACACCTCCACCCGAGGTGGTCAGTCCGCGCAAGCAGAGCGCCGCTGCACAGTCGAGGGATTGGAGTGCGCAAACCCTTGCGAACCGAAGACTATCCCGCACGATCCATATTCCCGTCCGCACACCTCGCTCCGGTGCAAGTTCGCGTTCCGCGTCTCGCTCCCGGTCTCCCCTCCCACGGGGATACCAAGACCAGGCTACTAACAACCGCCGTTCCTCGAGGATATTGGTGGATGACCCAGTCGATCCGATCATGACTACCCTGTACGAGCTGATTGGCATTGCGACGGACGTTCAGGAGATGTCCATCAACCAGCTCACCGCCAACCCGAAGGTCTGCGAGCAGCTCGTGCAGCGCGTGCAGAACATCGGTAAGGCGTGGGACGAGCACCCGGATTGGCACGGACGCAACTGGTACGTCCAGGTACTGCTCGCTATCGCGAGTCTGTCTCGAGTGGTCGAGTGGTGGGAGGCAGAGAAGCAGTTCTGGAACTTTGACGACAACGACGACGAGCAAGACGAAGCTCTCACTTTCGTGCTGAGGCCTGCGGACGAGGAGGAAGGTCTGGCCCCGACTCCCTCGGTCCGTGCTGAGGCGGCGGGAACCGGTGCGCTTCGCTTTCAGCAGGACGAGGAGAGTAAGCTTCGCATGTCCCGGACCGTCAGCCAGACTCGTCGGACCAGGGATGAAACACCGAAGGACTTGTCTATGACGCCCGCGAAGGAGAACGACCAGCCCAGGTCGACGTCAAAATTTACTGACAACAACGAATCCGCGAGGGTCCTAGCCACCGAGCGTTACGTCTCCAAGCAGAACATGCCCAGAACCAGAATATCGTACTGGAGCTGAGCATGGATGGCGACCACTTCATATGGGTCAACTATGCATGGCGGAACGTTATCGGGTACGTGCATGACTTCATAGGCGGAATGATAACGCGCTGATCATCATTCGCTTCAGAACGGACCAGGAGGACCTCATAGGAACGCGGATATCGCGGTTACTTGCTCCGGCTGACTGGCACGTCTTCCGCGATGCGACTCGGCGGCTGCTCGACGACGATTCACGCATCGTGGAGGTGCGATTCAGACTGAAGGTCATTGACGCTGAACCCGGTCAGTCGTCGTACAAGAACCTGTACCAGCAGATGGTCGGAACGGGTATGCTCATGATGGAACGTGAGGAGGGTACACCGACGCATACAATGTGGGTCGTCAGGCCCATCGGTCAGCCGGAATGCCTGGAGCAGCCTCCTTCCATCTTGCTCGAGTCTGGCGAGGTTGGTGACGAGCCAGCTTCCGCTGAGGCGACACAGGTAGGCTTCGGACATAGACAGGCGTACGAGCCTGTTACCCCCTTCCCGTTCGCGCGGCCGATCAACATTGCGCCGATCCTCTGCCGCATTTGCGAATGCGAGGTACCGCAGTGGTACTTCGAGAAGCATAATGAGACGTGTGCGGAGACGCACCGGCTCGAAGCTGAAATCAGCGAGTGCAACGAGTCGATCGGCGAGCTTCGCAACACGATTCGCGACTTGTTGACGGCAATTGACCGTTCGTCGCCCATGACGGCTCCCGAATACCGTGGCATGCCCATCTTCTCCCCGGCTACCTCACCTGGATCGTCTTCGCCGCTTCAACTCCTCCGTGCGCCGTTGAAGATGAAGAAACTGAGCGTGAAGAAGCTGCAGCGTCACATCCTTGAGCAACTCGAGGACATCCTGCAACTCTGTAGCGAAATCTCTATCCCTGCGTTGAAGGACGAGGAATCGGCCGAGCCCATCGAGAGGCAACGCCTCTTGTCGCCTGCCTCAGAGCGGAAGATGTCGCAAGTCCGACGATGGGGCAAACCCTCCATCGAGGACGGGGCGCTCACGCAGCTGATCGAGGACGCCGAGCGTGTTATGCGACAGAAAGTCGACAACGTCGTGCGTATGCAGAATACGATCAAGTACTCGGAGAAGATCCGTCAGGAGTGGGCGGACAAGGTCGCTCAGACCCTTTCGCAGATGGAGGATGTTGCTGAGGAGGACGAGGATGAGGACGAGGACGGCGAACAGACCGCAGAAGGCTCAGAGGACGAACAACAGGGCGAGCAAGCGGAGGACCGTACCAGTAACACTATTGACTACGCCTTCGGCAGTCAGACGGCGGAGCCCACTCCTATCGCGTCGACCTCGCCGATTCCGTTCTCCGGCGGTCATTCGGGCCAAACTATCGACCACACTCTAGCTTCTAACTTCAGCTCACCTCTCCTTCCTGTCGCGCCTATTCCTGCGTATCCTCCGAGCAACTTGCAAACACGATCATCTACGCCGTCTTCTATCTCGTCTCCTCTAGCATTAGCGGCCCCCATAGTGTCGTTCGCAACATATCCTGCTCACGACCTCACACCACCGCCCATGGATCTCAACGAGGTCAATCAGACCACAGTTCGGCCGCGGCCGTCGCTAGGCATCCTCGAGCCTCGCTTGCTCATCACTCCCCCTCTGTCGCCTTTGGTCTCACCCGAAGACCAGTCGCAGACGCGACGACCGCGCAGGCGACGGCACTCAAACTGCAGCGCAACCCATTCTCAGCCCGACCAACTCGGTGTCGGGCACTCCATTATCGCCTCGCCTTCCTTCTGTCGCGCCGCTGTCCAGACGACACCTACGTCAATCAAAGACTTCGAGATCATCAAGCCTATCAGCAAAGGCGCCTTCGGCTCCGTCTTCCTCGCGAAGAAGAAAGCCACTGGCGACTACTTCGCGATCAAGGTGCTCAAGAAGGCGGACATGATCGCGAAGAATCAGATCACGAACGTCAAGGCAGAGCGGATGATCCTTATGAAGCAGGCTGAGTCGCCATTCGTCGCCAAGCTCTATTTCACTTTCCAGAGCAAGGAGAATCTGTAATCTAGTTATGGAGTACCTCAACGGTGGCGACTGCGCTGCGCTGATCAAGTCTCTCGGTCTCTGCCCGAGGAATGGACGCGCAACTACATCGCAGAGGTCGTTCTTGGATTGGAGTATCTGCATCAGCGCGGTATTGTACATCGGTACGTCGTGTATATCTTTTGCTATGATCTGCTTGGCTAATACTTCCTGCTGCCACAGTGACCTAAAACCGGATAATTTGCTCATCGACCAGCACGGTCACCTCAAGCTCACTGACTTCGGGCTGAGCAGGATTGGTCTCCTAGGTCGCCAAACACGAGACGCTCAACTTCCCTCGGGATGCGCACGCGGTCAAGACATAGCCCTGGGTCACGGCCACCCTCAATCGACTCTGTCTACATCGGTCGACACCGTTCACGTCCGACCTATACGCGGGAGGTTCGTATTTTACGCAGAGGACCAGCTCGATTCCTCGGCTAGGATCGTCGCCTTATTTGTCGCTTTCAGATGACGTGAGTGAGTCTAGCGGCTCTGAGTCTCTCCAGGGCTCTGGACTCTTCGCCATGCGGCGGTCGAACAGCAAGCAGCAGCCACACATGGATAGCCCTTACAGTCATTCGCAACTGAATTGACTACCGATCTTCGCTCTCATCCTAACCCTGGCGGTACGCCGCCCGGTGACCAGAAGGTGGTGGGCACACCGGACTATCTCGGCCCCCGAGACCATTCTAGGTCTGCGCGGCGATGACGCTGCCGTGGATTGGGTGAGTAGATTCTGTCCCATCGAGACCGTCATGAGGCTAATGAATTGCTTCTAGTGGGCTCTGGGTGTCATCACCTATGAATTTCTCTATGGGATTCCTCCGTTCCATGACGAAACGCCTGAGAAGGTGTTCGAGAACATCCTGTCGGGCCGCGTACAATGGCACGAGGGATACATGGACATCTCGCCCGAGGCGAAGGACTTCATGCAGCGGTTGATGACACAGGATCCCTCTCGGCGTCTGGGGGCCAATGGTGCCGACGAGGTCAAGGATCACCCGTTTTTCGCTGGGATCGATTGGGACAAGGTCACGGCTACCGAGGCGGCATTCATCCCGCAAGTCACAGATCCTGAGTCTACTGACTACTTCGATCCTCGTGGAGCAGTGCTGCAGCCGTTCAGCGAGCCCGACCACCCTACAATGACCACCACTCTTGGCTCCGATAGTCCCGCGCCATCTGCTGACCTTGACCCTGCTTCCGCTTCTGCGCCCCCCGCCCTTGCCGACACAACCGCAATGTCGCCCTCCGACGACGATTTCGGTTCCTTCAGCTTCAAGAACCTTCCCGTCCTGAAACAAGCCAACGACGACATGATTCGGAAAATGAAGACCGACCAGATGGCGCCTTTGTCGCAGACGTTGTCAGAACCGGCGAATCTCCACACCCGCCGCAAGAGTGTATCGGCCAAGGTCAACATCAAGAAGCCGACTAGCGTCACTATTGCGACGGACGGGCCCAGCAACCTTCGCCTACTAACCCGCCTTCGCCCGCGACCTCGACTTCGTCTATTGCCTCCTCGATGTCGCGAGGTCCGCCTACACCTGGAAGTGCTAGTGGCCACGTCCGGAAACCGTCGGATTATAGCACTGTTGAGCGGTTCAAGCTCAACCACCTGGAAGGCGACAATGTCCGCCGTAACTCCATGCCCAGCCGCCTCCGGACTGCGTCAGTGTCCACGAACGGCGAGAGCGTTACGTCTGACTCTTGGGGGCTGCCACCGGCGACCGGGCCTAATCACTACGAGCTGAACACGCCACCGTCGTCAGTCGCCTCGGTTGACCTAAAGAGGGCGCCTGATCCGTCAGATCGGGCTGTGACATGCCTCCTGGCGGAAGACAACCCCATCACGGCGAAGATCATCGAGACACTGCTCATACGTCTCGGGTGCCGCTGTGTTGTCGTGGCGGATGGGTCGGAAGCTATCAGTGTTGCCATGGGTGACATAAGTGAGCGTCGGAATCCCTGTCTGACGCGACTCGGTACTCATGGACGTGTTCTCAACAGAGTTTGACTGTATCTTGATGGACCTTCATATGCCAATACGTGAGTGACGCCTTATGTTACCTTGTAATATCGCTAATTGGTCTGTGTATAGTGGACGGTGAAGGAGCCGCCCGATACATCAAAAACAGCGGCAACAAGAACGGAGATACCTATCATTGCTGTGAGTGCGTATAGCGCGACCGCATCCGATGTGGTGGACCCCAGCCTCAATCTCTTCGCGGCGTACCTCTCGAAGCCGGTGCAGAGACAGACCTGTTGGCCACGATGCGACAGCTAGGATTCAAAACGTCGACTGTGCAGGGCAAGGTCGTGGGCAGGCGGCAAAACTGACCCCCGCACGATGAGCACTATTTTAACGACCGTCACGATCTCATTATTCGTTCTTTTCCGTCTGCGTCTCTCCTCTCACGCTGCTTTTCGGATTTCCGTGTTCATGCATGTCTCCGGCAATATTTCTCGTTCTGCTACTCTCATTATCATCATGCATCATCCTATCCGCATCGCTCTGCAGCAACCATCTCTCCGCATTTTCCTCTTCCCTGCATTGTATTAAGCTAGCTAGAGGTACTTGTGATATTAAATATCGGGCATGGCCTAGCTTCACGTCTTCGTCAGATCGTGAAAGACCAGACTGATGCTCAAATGGAGGTTCATTGAGTCTTCGTGGATGCGATGCTCGCGCCACCGTCGCGTCCATAAAGCGGTAGCGGTATCATGGCCGGCGGGTCCTACTGTTGGCGCACTGTAGGCTCGTACCCATCCTTTTCTGGCAAACGTTTCAAACTCCGTCGTGGCACTCCTCTCGTTCGCCAGAACGGCTGGGCGAACTGGCCCCCCTTTACCTTGGTCGACCCGTGGGAAACGGGACTTAGAGAAATCGCGTTGTGCGCGATTTCTCTTAGTCGTCCTCTGCCTGCGATACCCATGGTCTTTCTGTCATGGCACGACACACGCCCGTTTAAGCAACCCAGGTATGTTTATTCACTGAACCACAGAGCTGACCTCGTGTTCGATAGTCTGCTACCTCCAGCCTGTTTCTGCGTTCACGGCCTGCCAATGTCCCGCCTACCCTGGAGTCGACCAAGCCCACAATAAGTGAGAAGAGGTCCGCCGCGACCTCCATGGCGGTCCCGGTTGACTCTCACACTGACCACCACCACCCCGGCCTCAACGAGCTCCGCCGTGCCGACGACGAGCTCCTCGCTAAGCTCGGCTACAAGTCCGAGTTCAAGCACGAGTTCTCGGTGAGCCAATTCTTTTCAACTGTGCTTTGTGGATGTTATGCTGAGAAGGACCCGTGCACAGTTGATTGAGACGATTGCGTTCACCTTCTTTATCATGTCATGGGTGTCATCGTGTCCGTCTCCTCCACGTTCTCCTTCCCTCTCGAGTCCGGTGCATGCCATCCGGTGTCAAGTCCGTGCGACGTCTAATGGGCGGAGATGTAGGCGACACGTAGGGATGGTCTTTGGGGGCTCATCCCCTCCCTCATCGTCATGGCCGTCGCCGTCTCCATGGCCGAGCTCGCATCCTCACGCCGTACGTCCCTCCGATCGCGTCTCGAAGCCGCCCACACTCAATTGACCCTGTCATGCTCCTAGGACGAGCGCCGGACATACTACTTCTCTGCGAAGCTCGCACCCCCAAAGTACTCCGCACTCGCGAGCTGGATCACCGGCTGGGCGAACATCGCTGGCCAGGTGACACTCGTCTGTTCCATCGACTTCATCTGGTATGTGCAATGCACCAGTTGTCTCCCAGTGCTAACATCGAGCACGTAGATGATTACGAGCGCGCCCGTGGTCGCCTCCGACAGTGTCTTTGTCCTCGGTACAGGCCCGACCTATGGTATATTTCTCGCCATCCCCTTCGTCCACGGCATGGTATGTGCACGACAAATATCCTCCTTGTCGGCAGATCGATGGTGACGCGCGTTCTCGAAGAAGGGTGGAGACGTCATCATGCAGGACATGCAGGAATCCTCACATGCTGTCCCCCGCAACCCTGTACGTTGGCGCTGCCTGCTCCCATGTCTGTCCGTTCGCCTATGGAGAGCACAAGGGGCTGGATAGTGCTTTTCCGGTTGTCTTTATCCATTCTATCTACTTGGTTGTGCTGTAATCAATCTTCAATGCATCTGTGTCTTTGATTCCCTACCTACAACAATTGCTTTATGGACTGGCACAATGCGAGAGGCCGGCTGTCCACAATTCCCTTGAGGAGGCATTGTGCGATTTCACTAAGTCCCGTTTCCCACGGGGCGACCAAGGTAAAGGGGGGCCAGTTCGCCCAGTCCTTAGGGACGCTTGTCTCCCTTTTCACACTCCGGTTACCATTCTCGGATTGAAAAGTTAACCATATAGAGGGGTGGCTAAAAGGAGGCAAGCGACCCTAAGGACTGGATCGAGTCTAGGCGCACTGCCTCGGTCGTAAGTGATCGCCCCTAGATGGAGCGCCGGACGCGCCCTGCTGGGTAAACGAACACCGCCTGCAGCTTGCTGACGTCTGGTCGTGTCGCCGTTATGCTCTCTCGCAACGTCCTGCCTCTCGACATGAGCGGCTCGCCCAGTCTGATCTTCCCAGCATAGTTCTTAGCCTTCTGTCAACCCTGCGAGGCCTGAGCGCCGTCCATATCGTAACGGACGGCCACAACGGCCCATTTGTACGTAGTGTGGTCCTCAACGTGAACCGTGACACGACCTGTGCGGCCCTGGTAGACGCGGAACCGCTTTATTCGTTCTCTCTGCATAGTCCTTACAGCGCGACGGTGAGAGTAATCCCAAACTCCCACCATGCCACCACCCGTATGCCATGGCGTCTGCTAGCGCCTCCGTGCAGTTCCCGATGCCCAGCACAGGGCATGGTCCGCTTCATGGTATGTTCCATGTTCCGCGATGCTACAGGCTTTGTACTACGCCGGACCTTTCCTGAAGCCATTTGGGAGTCTGATACCGCTAGTATTCATCAAGACCTGCCCAATCCTTACGATAGAATCCAGCGGACACCGGATCCGCAGCAGGTGCAGGCAGCAAGGCCCGCATACCAGATAACATCGCGAACCCAACCCATGCCTGCCTTGACCAGGCCGTACACGTACTACGCACCGAGTCCACACCATGTCGCGAGGTCGGCGCCGGGGCCGTCCGTCCGGTCGCCCAGGAGTATGGTGGACATGGGTGCATCCCATGGTCGAAGTCTGAGTTCTTCAACTGGTGACTATTTCTCGCACCAACCCACAGTACAGTTTCCACAGCCCCAGAGAACCCTCAGCTGCGACATGCCCAGTCGTCTCCGCCTCCCCTCCCTCAAAGGCCACATTCGAGCCAGCCACCCGTTCCTCCGAAGCCTGCCCATTCATATCCAGCTCCTGCCCCTCGCCATACTGCTCCCCACCCACATGTGCACCCTGGACATGTTCCAGGGCCACCCACTCATGCTGCACAACTCCGCGCCCAACACTCACTTCCCACAACCTCCAGGCACCCTTACGCCGATCCCGCGCCTCATGTCACGCCACATCCGACATTCAGCTCGCCCAAGCCGGATGTGCATCCGAGGTCTTCTGTGAATGACGAGGATCTCAGGCGAGCCGTCCAAGCATCGCTTCAGGAGTCGCGGACACCCTCTCAGTACGATGAGGACGCGGCACTCGCGCAGGCGTTGAAACAGTCTCTCCATGAAGTCGGACGGTCGCCTCTTCGCCGCCGCGAGCACCGTCGTATGTTGCGCCGTCCTCCAGCGGACATAGTACGGACAGTAGCTCAGCCGCGTCCTCGTCGAGAGAGAATTCCTCTCACCCATCACCGCGCCCTCCCTCAGTAGTCCCGCATCAAGCGTTCTTCCCTGGACACCTTTCGCGGGGAAGCTCTGCCGCCGCCACTCCTCTCGCATCCTCTAAACCGGGAACCCCAGAAGCACCGTCGACACAGCACAGGCGCTCCGTATGCGTTCGACCTCGATAGAGACCGTGCTATCGAAGGACGTTCGTCGACGCTGCGAAAGCATGAACAAAGACAAGCCATTGCCCCATTCCGCATCATTCACTGGCCATATCTCACACGCATCTCCTGGCAGTCAACCTCACGCGTCGCAACGCACGGCGCGCTCGAAGTCCGACCTCGGGCAGTCGCCGCACACTGGCCGACGCCTCTCCGTGGCGGTGGAACACCCAATAAGAGAGGCAGCGAAGGCGGGCGAGCTGAGCTGACACCTGTAATGGACACGCCTGTGGTCGAGTCTCCTTCTCCTCATCAAGACCGATTAGATGCGCCCCGAGCTATCCGTACTCTGAGAAGGCTGAGTGGGTTGACGATAAGTCTGCGCCTCTGTCGGCGGTGTCCGCGGGAGAGTCGGATTTGAGTTGTATGTCGAGTGCTCACCAGCAGCTGATACCACAGGAGCTGCTCACCGGGATCTGTATGCCTCTTCCTCTATCATTTCTATCGATGCGATAGCTCACATATGTTCATTACAGCTATGGGATTTGGTACAGCGCCCATCGTCTTAACTGCAGCCCCGTTTAAGGGTTCAATCCCCACCCTCATTTCCCTTCCGAATGCGGACAAGCCACCGTTCTATATCCAAGCTCCCAATTGGCGCAGCTTGCTTAAGTTCATGGCACGCTTGCCGGCGACGCGCGTCGAGCCGTCTATCGAAGTGCTCAAGAAGCTGAAGGGAGAAGCGAGACTGCGGATCGTCATATCATTTGTCAAGGTGAGTCCATCCCTATTACCCGGACCCCGGTGACGCGGAACGAGTACTCAAACGCGTCCGGGATAGGTGCACAGCACGTCGTCGGCATGGCTCACCGCAGTGTACATGTCCATCGACGTGCCCGTACCTGTGAACACACCCAACGCGGTGCGCTTCCGGAACGGCGACTCGAGCGTGCTTCCTTGGTCGTACACAATATGTTCCCCGCCCGCCGTGCTGCGCGACGGCGCAGATGCGCCCATCTCCAAATTCTACACCATCCCGAGCGTGCCGGGGAACCTCTACCCCACACTCCCGACGACGTTCCCGGACCTCGCGATGTACCTCGCCTCGGCGCTCGAGCTGTCGCGCAACGGGCCGCCCGAGGGATATCCGGGGCTGCGTCGGCTCTCGAAGATCGTCGACACGCTGTACCCGAGGACCGGAGCGAGATGGAGGCGGATGAAAAGCCGGGGATGCGCCAGAAGTTCAAGAACTTCGTCGGCCTTGGGAGCAAGCCGCAGAGGAGCAGGAACGCCGAGATGTATGACCTCGTTACGCCGTTCGTCCCGGATGCTATGGGCGGTGATTACTGACTCGGACGGATTCA